>NC_022021.1:43500400-43509980 GCF_000317375.1 Microtus ochrogaster
GGCTATAGGATAGGATCATTTCAGGTTCCCTATCTTCAGCTGACCCAGGAACTAACTGGGGACCTTTAAAATTTTTTTTTTTTTGGTTTTATGAGACAGGGTTTCTCTGTGGCTTTGGAGCTTGTCCTGGAACTAGTTCTGTAGACTAGGCTGGTCTCGAACTCCAGTGATCTGCCTGTCTCTGCCTCCCGAGTGCTGGGATTAAAGGCGTGCGCCACCATCGCCCCTAGGTCAAACTTTTTTGAGGATGAATCTCTTGCTGTTCACTGCTGCTTAAAGAGGGCTAGCTGGCACATTTACTTCAGGGCCTTCTCTCATCTTTGTCTTATATCTTGCCTTCGGGGTTCTTGGAATACAGATGCACATTATCATACCCAGTTTCCATAGGTTGTGGGGGTCTGAATGCTCGTTTATCCATTGAGCCATCTTCCCTGTCAATCTCTGTTCATGTCTTTGACTAGATTTTGCTTATCTCAAAGTACACCAGGCACTATTGCATAACCAAAAGGAGAGTGAGAAAACCCAGGATTAACCATTGTGCTAGAACTGAGATGTCAAGGTACTTTTTGTAATAGGATTTACTTTTCATGGAAAAAGAACTAAATAAAAGCTAAAAGAATTTTTATTATTGTAGGAGAAATAACAATCTTTGAGGTTATAGCAAAAATATCAGATTATTTTCAGTAACTGGGTGATGTTAACTTACTTTAAGGTTTAGATTGGAAACTTGTTTTAGATCTAAAATTCAAGAACTGATATATTTTTTATTTTGAGTTCAGAGAATCAAATAAAAAAGAAATCTATTCTCTTGCGTCTTAGGACACAAATGAGTAAAAGCCCATGCTTGAAAATTCATTCCTAATTAAACAATTGATTTTTTCCCCATTTGACATTAGATACTAGTGGTCATTCAAGCAGTGCCTCTACTTATAACTCTCACAATCCATGTATATTGAATATTTCTTATGATTATTGAAGTTGACAATTGTAGTACCATTTGGCACTAATCAGAACAAGTTAATTAAATATACCACAATTACCAATTACTGAAAAATGAGAATAAAAATCCAGTTGCCTTTTATGCCCTAATTACATTTGTTTTATGATTAAGAAAATATACAAGGAGTATTCAGAGTCACGAGCCATCATGGTGAGTAACAAGGCTGGACCAATGTGGAAATGTTCTTTGGTGCAGAAATGATATGAGGAGCCACAAAAACACATCTGCTTGAACTTCCTGCCTCACATCATTACCTGTGGGAGCTCAGAAATGTCAGTGTTATCTGTCATCTATTTTCTCTGTAATATTATTTAACACGTCATTGCAAAACTCACATCTAATAAGATGTGTTCATGGATTGATTCGGTGTTGGCTGGCCTAGACTCTATGATAGGAGGTAGCTGAAAGCTTGTCTCTCCTCATCCTTGAACCAGCAACACATTACCCAAGATACCTTTTCCTCATAATAATGGCAGAAAAAGGGAAAGCTAAAAAGACAATCATGTTTCAAGTTTCTACTGATGCTTTCCTCACTGTGATCCCATGGCCCAAGAAAAAAAAAATGGAGAAGAAAGGAGCACTTTGCACAGAAAGCAGGGATGTGGGTGCATGGAGACAGGGCAGCCTTGTTACTTAACATTTTAGCCAGCCCTTCTAAAATCACCTTTTTTTTTTTGTGGTGTGATGAAGATGAACAAGAAATTGTAGTGCAAGTCCATGGTACAGTGGTGACACTTAGTCAGATATCCTGAAATGACAATTATCATCTCCGTTCATCAAAAATGATATTGTAGGGGGCTGGAGAGATGGCTCAGTGGTTAAGAGCATTGCCTGCTCTTCCAAAGGTCCTGAGTTCAATTTCCAGCAACCACATGGTGGCTCACAACCATCTGTAATGAGGTCTGGTGCCCTCTTCTGGCCTGCAGACACACACAGACAGAATATTGTATACATAATAAATAAATAAACATTTAAAAAAATAATATTGTAGACCCGCGGCACTACATGTGAGTGAGGGAATGTTAAGGGGCCTCTTAAAAAGTTGCAAAAACCATGCAGAAGACTTTTGAATTCCCTTTGCCCAGATTCATCTATTGTTTATGTTTACGCATATTGCTTTGACTGAACCATTTGAGTTTGTTGAAAATATCATGTTCTTTACCCATGAATGCTGTGGGGTATATTGCCCCCAAACAGGCATCATCTGTACATAGCCACAGTACGGATACCAAATCCAGGGACTTTAACATTGAGATGATATGGGTATCACTTATTGAGTTCCTGTTTAGACCTCTTTACCTGTCTAATAATTGCATGGTGATTCCTGTCTGCTTCCTCTTTCAGTCCTGAGCTTGGTCTAAATTCCTACCTTGTGTTTAGCTGATGGAGATCTTTCCTCAGCTTTCAATGAGAGTAATTTTTCAGTTTTCATTCCCCTTCATGTTATAGACTTTGAGAGATTACAAGCCAGGTGTGCCGGTGCATTCCTGTAACCAATAAATTAGAAGGTTGAAGCAGAAAATGCGTGAGTTTTTATTTAAAATGACCTCAAAAGCCAGTTATTTGGTAGATGCTCCTCTATGTTGATTTAGTGTGACATTTACAAATAAATGTACACAAGCTATCCATATGGGGCAGAATACTGCATGGGAAATATATATGTTTTTTCCATGGTGACACTGGGAGGTACGTTATGCCTGCTTCTCCCACTATTAGCGGTAGTGACGTTGATAAGGTAGTATCTGTAAGGTTTCTTTAAAACTTTGAAGGTTTTGTTGACTGTGATTTTGTATGAGAGTATGGAGTGTGTGTACTGGAGGGGGCAATTGAATATATACCACAGAGTGCCTGTGGAACTCAGAGGGCAACTTTGTAGAGTTATTTATCTCCTTTACCTTATGTGAGTTTGGAGGATTGAACTCAGGTCTCTGGGCTTGCAAGGTAAGTGCTTTTGCCTGCTGAGTCATCTCACCAGCCCAAGACCTCTTGATGAAAAATCACTTCTCCTTATACTTTGAAAGAAATCTGCTATAAAATACTGTTTTTCATATAGAAAGACGCTTAAAAGAAATCCCACACTAGCTCAGAATTGAGAAATAGGATGGTTATTTATTTAGGGGTAAACTCACAAATCAGAATCCTCTTCTTGAACGGAGAACAGAGAGAGCAAATCCAGCAACCAAAAAGAGCAGCTGGAAGAGAGAACGGAAGCAGGCTCTGTATCAGCATATATAGTATAAGAGGCCACGCCCCTGTAGGCGGGTACCACAAACTGCAAGACTTCCTACAGCACTCGCCCTATTTTACGCTGTCATTGATACTTGCCTGAATCTGTGGTAGTTTGTCCTCCATGTCTGCAGATGTCACATCCTAGATTTGCTTAGCCACAGAGAGAAATTGCACCTCTCTTGAGCTTGTACGTGTTTCCTCGGTGTCATCTCTCGAATGTCATCTAGGGCAGCTGTTATGTAGCTTTATGATGTGAATGATCCAATACAGTGATCAGGTAGCATTTATGTGGTGTCACACATTGTAAGGCACCTAGAAAGGGTTTAATGGGCGAAAATGTGCACAGGTCTATACAAACCCTACACAATTATGGCTCCACTAGGAGCCTGGGACCAGTCCTGCAGGGATAACCAATGACAGCTGTATTATTAGGTTCATTATAAAATGGTAATCATTTTATGCTTCCGTTGTTTTTCTGTATGTAATGGATAACATCCTACTATAAGTGAGTACCTCCCGTTCTCCATTCATTTATTCAACAGGTATGGACATTCAATTTTTCTTTTTACTCAGTGGATTATAGGATATAACACATTATTAATAGTGCATTTTGGTGCTTGACTTGTCCCATACTAGGGAAAGTCAGGCAACCCTGGAAACTAGCTCTTCGGTACTTGAATCATATTTTTGCTTTCTATAGCTTTTGGCATATAAAGTTGTCCCAGGTTCATGCTGTACTTCCTTCCTCTGCTCCTGAAATTCACTATTTCTCCAAGGAGACGTAGTTAATATGTTCTTTTTCATTCAGGCTGAATCATATTAATTTAGATGAAAATGTTGCCCACAAGCTCAATAACTCAGGTTTAATAACATTATCATGAGCACTCCGAGGGACACTCTGCTCAAACACGTTTTACTGACTCTTGTATAAAAATTCCAAGTTGATGATATTGTAAATGATCATGCTTTGGAAAACTGGCTAGCAAACAAAACCCACATTATTTATCAACTGATCACATCAAGCCGTTAAAACAACATAAAAACCTGGGACTTGTAGATTTTACTCTAAACAAGACAGGAACAACCTATCACATAATAGGGTTACCCTTGGGAGATCTTTGCCCCAGAGAAGAAACGTGCAGAAACAAAACTCAGCAACATGAAACAACTCCTGTGTTTATTGCCACTTTGAGTTGATAGAAGATAGAGGTTCAAGCCCGTTTTTCTCTTTCAGAGGGTGTCATCTAGCTGAATATAGGCTGGAAACTTCAGTGACTTTAAAACTGTTCTAATTCGCGGACAGCATCAGTCATGGTCAGTTGCGATGCCTTAAATCTGCGACTAACAAAAAAAGCCCTTTCCTCTTGAATCTGTGTAGCAAGTGGGCTGGTCATTAATACATCAGTTTATTATTTTTCTAACTTCTTGCTCACTTATTTATATATTAGCATTCTTGTTTACAAAATTCTCCCTCCCTATCCTTAGTTTCTTATTCCAGAAGTGCTGGCTTCTCTAATAAGAAGCAGTTTTTCCAGGTGCATACAAGGACCACATATTTCTGGTAACGATGCATATCCCCTTGTGACTTCAGAAGGCCCCAGACAGAAGTGATAACCTAGAGCCAGAAGCAGCAGAAAAATCACCCTGACGGTATACTAGCTCTATTCTCCATGCAAGTTCAGTCTGGGCAAGAAAAAGGCAGAGAGCTTCCTTCCCAAGCTCATAAAGTTCCTAAAATACAACCATTTCGTCCTTTTCTCTTTCTTGGTGGCTAGACTCTTAGGTTTTTATTTCTTTTGGAGGTAGAATCTCGTGCAACCAAGGTTGTTGAACAGGATGATCCTGAACTCTTTGACTCTTCTGGCTCTGCCTCCCAGGTTCTGGGTTTATAGGCTCTTACCGCCGTGCTGGATTTACGGGGTCCTGGAGAGGGTGCAGAGCTTCCTTGAAGGCAGGCAAGCCCTCGACCCTCTGAGTTTCATCTCCAGCCCTTTGAGGCACGGTCTTATGAGTCATCTCTCTCTGGTGTTTCTTGGGACGACACTCTAATTCCTACATTTTTACAATTGACATCAGTTATCCAGTGCTTGTTAATTCTGTGCCCTTCACCCCGCTTTCTGGAGGGAGCAATTTGGGTTCACAGATACCACAGCTGACCTTTCTACCACTCTGCAGTCACTAATTGAAGAAAGTGCTGGATAAACACACGCTCTCTTACAATTTGATTGGCTCCTTTATCCCCAACATGCGGTGATGCAATGTGTTCTATCGTTTAAAAATAATTTGTTTTTTAAATTTATTTATTTATTTTACACCTTAGCCACAGCTCCTCTTCCCTCCTCTCCTCCAGTCCCTATCCCCATTTCCCTTCTGTCTCCACCCTCCCCCAATTCACTCCTGCTGTTTCTGTTTAGGAAAGGGCAGGTCTCCCATGAGTATTGATGTTGGAAATCAGCTTGTATATTGCTTTCATTATGTGTAGGTATGTTTCTTATATCCCTGATCTCGCCAAAACTTTTATCATGAAAGGGTGGTGGATTTTGTCAAAGGCTTTTTCAGCATCTAATGAGATAGTCATGTGGTTTTTTCTTTTGGTTTGTTTATATGGGATTACATTGACAGATTTTCATTTGTTGAACCATCTTTGCGTCTTTGGGATGAAGCCTACTTGGTCATGCCGGATGATCATTTTGATGTATTCTTGGTTAGGTTTCCTAGTATTTTAGCAAACATTTTTACATCAATGTTCATGAATGAAATTGATCTGTAATTCTCTTTCTTTGTTGAGTCTTTGTGTGGTTTGGGTACCAGGATGACTGTGGCCTCATAGAAGGAATTTAGCAATGTTCCTTCATTTCTATTTTGTAGAATAATTTGAAGAGTATTGGTGTTAGTTCTTTGGAAGTCTGGTAAAACTCCGGGTTAAAACCATCTGGCCCTGGGGTGTTTTGGATTTTAATGATTGATTCTATTTCCTTAGTGGTTATCAGTTTGTTTAAATTGTTTGTCTGATCCTGATTTAACTTTGGAAGTACTATCTACCAAGAAATTTGTTCATTTCTTTTAGATTTTTCAATTTTGTGGAGTAGAGTTTTTTGAAGTATGACTTAATGATTCTCTTTCTTTCCTTAGAGTCTGCTGTTGTGTTCCCCTTTTTGTTTCTGATTCTATTGATTTGGATATTCTCTCTCTATTTTTTTAGTTAGTTTGGATAAAGGTTTATCTATTTTGCTGATTTTTCTTGAACAACCAACTCTTTTTTTAAAAAAATTGATTGTATTGCCCTCTTTGTTTCTATTTTACTGATTTCAGCCTTGCTGACTACTCCTCTTAGGTGTTTCTGATTCTTTTTGTTCTAGAGTTTTCAGGTGTGCTGTTAAGTCGCTAGTGTTAGAACTCTCAAAACTCTTCATGAAGGCACTTAGTGCTATGGACTTTCCTCTTAGCACCACTTTCATTGTGTCCCATAACTTTTTTGCATCCATTTTCATTGACTTTTAGGAGGGTTTTAACTTCTTTATTTCTTCCTTGACCCAGTGATAACTCACCATAGTGTTTTTCAGTTTCCATGAATTTGTAGTTGCTTGTTTGTAGTTTGTTGTTTCTGTTGTTGTTGAAATCTAGCCTTAATCCTTGGTGGTCTGATAAGATACAGGGAGGGTCTTATTTGATTTTTTTTTTTTTTGTATTTGTTGAGATTTCCTTTGTGGCCAACTATATGGTCAATTTTAGAGAAGGTTCCAGGGAGTTGCTGAGGAGAAGGTATATTCTATAGATATCTGTTAGGTCCATTTGAGTCATAACATCTGATAGTTCCTTTACTTCTCTGTTTAGTTTCTGTCTGGATGGCCAGCCCATTGGTGACAGTGGGGTGTTAAAGTCTCCCATTATTATTGTGTGGGGTTCTACATGTGATTTAAACTTTAGTGACGTTTCTTTTACAAATGTGGGTGCCCTTACATTTGGGGCATAGATGTTCAGAATTGAGACACCACCTTGACGAATTTTCCTTTGATGAATATGAAATGCCCTTCTCTGTCTATTTTGATTAATTTTAGTTAGAAGTCTATTTTGTTAGATATTAGGATAGCTTTATCATTTTGCTTCTTATGTTCATTTGATTGGAAAATATTTTTCTGACCCTTTACTCTCAAAAAATATCTGTCTTTGATGTTGAGGTATGTTTCTTATATGTAGCAAAATGATGGAGTCTGTTTTTATATCTAATCTGTTAGCCTGTGTCTTTTTATTAGTTGAATTGAGTCCACTGATATTGAGGGATTTTTTTGTTTTTTGTTTTTTAAAGATCTATTTATTTATTATGTATAAAATGTTCTGTTAACATATATATACCAAAAGAGGCACCAGATCTCATTATAGATGGTTGTAAACCACCATGTGGTTGCTGGGAATTGAACTCAGGACCTCTGGAAGAGCAGCTAGTGCTCTTAACCTCTGAGCCATCTCTCCAGCCCCTGATATTGAGGGATATTAATGATCAATGATTATTAATTCCTGTTATTTTGTTGTTGTTGGTACTGTGTGTGTGTGTGTGTGTGTGTGTGTGTGTATGTGTGTGAGTGTTTCCTTTCTTTGGATATTGATGGTATGAGATTATCTATTGCCCTTGTTTTTGTGGGGGTATTTAACTTTTTAATACCCTCTGAAGGGTTGGATTTGTGGATAGATTATGGTTAGTTTTGACTTTGTCATGAAATATCTTGTTTTCTCCATCTATGATGATTGTCAGTTTTGCTGGGTATAGCAGTCTAGGCTGGCATCTGTGGTCTCTTAGAGTCTGCAAGATATCAGTCCAGGCCATTCTGGATTTTAGGTCCTTAGTGGAAATGCTGGGTGTGATTCTAATAGTCTGCCTTAGACGTTACTTGACCTATTTTCCTTGCTACTTTTAATATTTTTCTTTTTTCTATATGCTTGGTATTTTGATTACTATGCGGCAAGGCAATTTTCTTTTCTGATTCAATCTATTTGCCATTCTGTAAGCCTTTATAGGCATATTCTCATTTAGGTTGGGAAAATTATCTTCCATGTTTTGTTAAAAATATCCTCTGTGTTTTTGAGCTGGGTTTTTTTCTCCTTCTTCTTTTCTTATTAGTCATATGTTTGATCTTTTCATGGTGTCCCAGATTTCCTAGATGTTTTATGTTAGAAATTTTTAGATTTAACGTTTTCTTTGACCTGTGAATCTATTTCTGCGATCATGTCTTCACGGCTTGAGATTCCCTCTTCCATCTCTTGTATGCTGTTGGTGATGCTTGCAACCGTATTTTATATTTTCTTACCCAGATTAGGCATTGCCAGGATTCCCTCTGTGTTTTCTTTACTGCTTCTATTTCAATTTTCAGGTCTTGAACAGTTTCCCTTATCTGTTTGGTTTTTTCCTTGGCTTTTAAACAGGAATTTATTGGTTTCCTCCAATTTTTTACTTGTCTTTTCCTCAATTTCTTTAAGGGGTTTCTTCATATCCCCTTTAAGGCCTGCTATCATCTTCCTAGAGTCATTTTGTCATTTTCTTGGGCTTCAGACATATTGGATTGTTCAGGTCTTGCCGTTGTAGGGTACCTGGGCTCTGGAGATGTCATATTGCCATTTCTCCTACTGACTGTGTTTTTACCCTGCCATTTAGGTATTTGGATTTGGGATGATTTTAGGTCTAGGTGTTGATTCCGGCTTTTATCTTTGTGGGATGGGTATTTTGTTCTTTGGTTCCTCTTTCCTCTAGCGTCTCTTCTGGCCTGAATACCCTAGAGTTCTAGTGTCTAGCGTAGTGTCTTCTCTGCGATTTTGGAGCTAGGGGTCCCTAGATCTGATCTGGCCTCTGATAAAGTACAAGTCTTATTCTGAAGTTGTAAACCAGCATAGGGAGCCAGGAGTGGTGGGGTGGGGAGGCAGCGTGTGCAGTCTGGGATTACTGGATAGGCTTAAAGGGATTTTGTGGGTGGTAGGCAGTGTCTTACCTGGAGTTTCTAGGACTAGTCTGGCCTCCCATTAGCCTTCCTGAATTGAGGGCCCTAATATGGAACCCAGGGGGAAGGGATCGAAAATAGTTTCTTAATAAACAGGCAAAACACCAGCTTAGACTCTCATTACTCATGGGCAATTGTTCTGCTTTGAGAATGGGTATTGGACATCGAAGCTTATCCTAGCCAGGGAGGGTGGAGGATCCTTGGGGTGCAGGCTGGAGGCATCCATTAGCAATTGTCAGTTACTGGGGGGCCAGGAAGATTCCACAGAGGCTCACAGATTTCACCTTTTTTTAAAAATAGTATTCCTCAATCTCACTGTTTTATTTTTTTTTTTATTGAGAAAAGGAAAAGAAAAAAAAAGTTT
>NC_022021.1:43510294-43523252 GCF_000317375.1 Microtus ochrogaster
AATAGATCAGCCCCACTGTCTCCGTGGGTGGGTGCACCCCTCTTGGTCCTGACTTCCTTGCTCATCTTCTCCCTCCTTCCGCTCCTCATTAGGACTTTGGGAGCTCAGTCCAGTGCTCCAGTGTGGGTCTCTGTTTCTATCTCCACCCATCGCCAGATGAAGGTTCTATGGTGATATGCAACAGTTTTCACCTTTTGGAATTAAATGTCTCATTTTTGGTTCTAGAACACAGGGCATTTATTTATAGCTGTTTGATTAATTTTGTGAATCATGTAAACCCCAAACCATAAGCACTAAATACATACATGAATGATTAAAATAACTCTCTGAGCTTTTCTTGCACAGAAAAAAAAAATGGATTAACGTAAACCAAAACTCCAAGCCATTTGTTCTCTCTCCTCATTATCCATTTTCTGTGGGCTGGTTCTGGCTCCAGCGGTCTCTGTCCTGTTTGGAGATCAGACTCCGCTGTGCTATCTGCACCCACTTCTTAACCTCTTCATATCTCCACTGCCTTATTTTTAAAATGAGCATTTTCATGGTCCATGTCCCCCCACGACAGTGTTGTGAGGCTTAAATCGGTCAGAGCCAGCATCGATACTTGAACAAAAGGCACATAGAAAGTTCTGATCAGGAACACAGGACCTTCGGTGTGTATGTTGGTCATTCTCTTAATGCTAAAAAGAGCTGAAAACCCTGCTGATTTTGTGAACACGGACGAGGTTAAAGAGCCCCTTTGAGGGTTGGAAATGTTTGTGATGTGAAGATAAAGGATGATGGAACTGAATTTCCATCCCTCGGGTCTCTGAGTTCCTAGTGGCTGCGAAGCTCTGGCAGCTGCCCATGGGTAGGCAGACCGGCTTCCTTCTCAGAGCGCTCAGCAGGGAGAAAGGGCAGGTTATGGGGGGATATTAGGAACAGGGGACTCATGAGGAGGACAGTCACAAGATACGGCAATGCAGAGGAAGGAGGACCGAGGCACCAAAGGGCAGGCACTTAGTGGAAATGGCAGGATGTTGTGTGTTAAGGTTGGGAGTCCAAGCTTGTAAAGCTGGACTCAGAAGCCTTGGAGTACATTAGGCAGATGCCCGGGTGCTACTCTATGAGGGCAGAGAGTCCCGGGGATGCTATAAAAGCTCTTTAAGGGTCTCTGAACATTTATTGACTTTCTACAGGCATGACATTGGGTCTCGGGCTTTCCAGATGTGGGCTCATTTGACTGCGTCCCAATGGTTTACAAAAGCAAAAGGAAACCCCTAGGATTGAAAAGATTTCTGTATCCCCACAAGACCAGGGACAGTCTCCTGGTATCTATTGTGTATTTCCCTGGGGCTAGATAATTTGCAGTGTATAGCCTGCCTAAGGATGCCACTCTTGGGCTGTTGGGGTTCCAGATGTTTGAAGAGCCCTGCCAGCAGGCTTGGTGTTTGGGAGCTAGGACAGGGCAGTGCTGTGGGGACTGAGTAGCACAGGCTGTGTTTGTTGATTTATTGTGCTATTCTTTCCCTTTTCATACTTGTCTGCCTCCCTCTGGGGCTTCAGTGTGTTTTGTTGAGGTTATTTAGTTTTCCTGACCCAGACTCAACATCTCTTATACTATGTAAGTAATTAAAATCAAATATTGACTCCCTCCTGTAAGGAAAAACAAAACAAAATAAAACAAAAACCTACATGTGTTTTTCACCGAACAAATGGTGCCCGCATTTACCTTGTCACTGCCTTCATTTCAGACCAGCTCTTTCCTCTTCACCTTGTGTAAGAGGAAGAAAACGAACACTCTGAAATCTAGGGTGGTTTTGTAGAAAGATTCCTAATTCCACAGTGTTTAATTGTTGAAAGGCTGTGACATATGAATGATCTCATGTCACTGATACAAAATGAAAATCTCCGCCAGAAATTGCTTTTCCTGATTCTGTTTGATTTTTCCAAGCACAGATGCTTTATTCAACACACATATGAAGTCATGCACCTGGGCATTTAAACTCAGGATTGTATTTCCAACAGGCCTGAGCTAGGAAAGGGGCTTGGAAGAATTAGCATTTTCCTGGCGGCCGTTTTAATAACCCTGGAGAAGGGCCTGTAAGCTCTCTGTCTATCACAGAGCTTCGTGGCATTAGTGGCATGTGAAGGGATGAGATGATTGTGTAGAATTCTATTCTGCCTGCAAGTATTTGAAAATGGTTAAAGACACAAAACGCCCAGTATGTTTTGAGGAGCTTTGCAAAGGTCTTTTTGTTAAGTTTCTCTTCAGGTTGGTGCTATTTGTCTGTAGCTGCAAAGAAGCAGTTCCTGTCTCCCTTCCATAACCCACCTTCCACATTTCCAAATGCTTTGGAAAATAAAGTGGAATCTGTGAAATACAGAAAGGAAAGTTCCTCCAACCATATTCCCACCCTGTAATCCCACCCCCTCCCTCATTGTCTTAGTCAGGGTTTCTATTGCTGTGAAGAGACACCGTGACCATGGCAATTCTTATAAAAGAAAACATTTAATTAAGGTATCTTGCTTCCAGTTCAGAGGTTCAGTCCTTTATTATCATTGTGGGATATGCAGTGTTCAGGCAGACATGGTGCTGGAGAAGTAGCTGAGAATCCTACATCTTGCAGGAACAGGAAGTGGTCTATGTACTGGGTGGTATCTTGAGCATATATGAGACCTCAAAGACAGCCTCTACAGTGACACACTTCCGCCAACAAGGCCACCACCTACTCCAACAAAGCCACACCTCCTAAGAGTGCCATTGCCTTTGGGAGCCATTTTCTTTCAAAGCACCACACCCCTTTTTTTGGGACAGGGTCTCACAGCCCAGGCTGACCTTGAATTCCTGATCCTCCTGACTGCCTCTTGTCTGCTGCAATTACAAATGTACACCACCACACCCAGCTTCCTTTTCCCAGCTTTCTTAAATTTCATCCATTGTCCATTTGTGTTTCCTGATGATTTTTGTGATTTGCATCATCCAAGGCTGTGGTGGTTCTCAGAATCATAGTTGCCCAAAGCGTCTTTCCCTAGGAACTCCTTTCTTCTCATTCTAGGATCACAGATGTGGGGGCCCACGGTGTCTTAGTTAGGGGTTCTAGTTCTGTGATAAAAAAAAAAAAGCCAAACCATCATGACTGAAAGCCATTTGAGGCAGAAAGGGTTTATTTTACCACACAGCTTATAGTCTATCATCCAGGGAAGTTAGGGTAGGAATTCAAGCAGGAACCTGGAGGTAGGAACTGAAGATGAGGACCTGGAAGAACGCTGCTTTCTGGAGCAGAATGCCTGTTCAGTCTGGCTTTCATATATAAATGTGTACATACACTGCACACACACACACACACACACACACACACACACACACACACACACTCACACAATGAGATCTGATATAAGAGAATACGACAATTAAAACAATCACCTAGGTTTCGATTCATTGACAGAACTTACAGCAGAGTAAATGAAGTAGGAATTCATTATCTTCTGTTATCTTTGACACTAGAGATCTGCAAAATTGTAAAACAAGGCTGCTTTTTCATTAAAAATTGTTTTAAAAATTGGTTTCATAAATGTTATGGATCAGCAATATGCTGTTTTAAACCGTCTTAATATAAAAGCTTTGCTGTTGAAACAAACTTATTTGTTTTATTATTGTTATTTTCAAAGGATAACATAATTAAAAACAAAATATTTTCAGTTTAACTTCTTAATATGCTAAATGTTAAGACACAGCACACTTACACAAAACCTTTGAGGCTTCCAGCTCTTGTCTGGGTATCAAGGACTCCCCCACCTTCCTTTCTCTCTTCATCTCCCTCCAGCTCTCTAGAGATGGGCGTCGTCATGCATCCTAAGCACACGCGGAGCTACTGAATTACACCCCAGATCCATATCAACAAATTATGAGATTAAAATTTCTGCGAACTCCTGATGTTAAAACCTTGAAGGTTGTGGGCCTTAGGTATCCTTGCCAAGTCGTGGCGAACCATTGAGGACCTTACACATGCAAGCCTCAAGTTAGGGCAGGTCTTAAAAAATCATTAACCTCAAATGTGTGTGTGTGATTAAAATATGTCAAAGACTTCTGCAGCTATGAAAAGCGAATGCGCCCTAATGGGGCATTTCCAATCTGTTCCAACGGTCTCTGCTAGAGAGCAACATCTACCTGACTATTCCCGCCAGCGGGTGCACACAAGGGTCAAGTTCCATGATAAGTGAGGTTGCCTTTAATTAACTGCTTTCAAGTTGGTCGAGGCATAACAAAGCATTCAGTTAGTCACGAGCCACTGAACAAATACCCACAATGTGCATTTCTGGGTCTGAGCTGATGGAGGGCACCTGCGAAAGATGAAAGTCTTTGCCCTTGGGAGCGGAGGAGGGGAGGACGGAGCGCTTGCTGCAGGGGAGTGACTGCCATCCTACCTTTCCATCTGACTTGCCTTGGACCTCACACTGTGACTCTGTGCTCTACAGTAATTTGCCTGACCTGATATGCTCAGGGTCATAGTAGAAACGATATTTGAATAAGGGAAGTAGAGGGGATGGGGAGGGAGATGGGGGACAATACCAGACAGAATTCTAGCAAAAACATTTTCAAAGTATTGTGGGTATTGTGTGAATTCTAGAACTCTGGGGAATACCTTGAGCTCTAAGGCACTCTGGTGAGTTTAGAGAACTGTTTAGTGACTGGGTGTGGTGGCGCCCACCCTTAGTCCTAGCAGGAGGTAGAGGCAGGTGGGTGGATCTCTGGTGAGTTCAAGACCAGTCTGGTATACAAAGCAAATCACAGAATAGGACTGTTACCCAGAGAAACCCTGTTTAATGGGCTGAGCTTGGAGCACAGTTGTTTATCACTGTAAGCCAGTGAGTCTCAACCTGTGGGGCACAAACCCACAGGGGTCAGATATCATATATCCTGCATATCAAGAATTAGCCTACAGTTTATAAGAGTAGTAAAGTTATAGTTATGAAGTAGTAATGAAAGAATTTTGTGGTTGGGGATCACTACAACCTATGGAACCCTATTAAAGAGTTACAGCATTAGGTAGGTTGAGAACCACTGCTCAAGCAGAGGACAACAGTCAATTCTTCCATACATGGAGGGAGGGGCAGGATAGAAATGTACTGTGGACAAAGTCATGCTGGACTGAATGATAATTTTCTGGATTCCAACAAGAGCAAACTATATGTCCACCACAGAGATATATGTGTTTGTCACAACAATTACAAACGAAAGAGTTGTGAATTTGAAATAGACCAAGGAAGGTCATATAGGAGGCTTTGGAGGGAGAAGAAGGAAATGGCGTAAATTATGTAATTATATTATAATCTCAAAAAATAAAATAAGTAATAAAAAACAGAGGAGTAGGTACATCAGCATGAAAGTATCCATTTGAGGGCTGAGCCCTTAGCCACACAGACAGAAGCCTTTGTGCAACCATCCAGGTCTGCTCTACCTGGGAGGACCCTCAACTTGTCTCCTTTCAGAAGCTGTGCCCAGAGATTTATTCTCTGGGCATTGTGCTCTAAAAATCCTCTCAGCAGGTGCTGGAGAGATGGCCCAGCAGTTAAAAGCACTGGCTGTTCTTCCAGCTGACCTGGCTTCGATCCCATCACCCACATGGCAGATTACAACCGTCTTTAGATCTAACTCTGGTTCCAGGGGATATGGATATCTTCTCACCAATGCACATCAAATAAAAAGTTAAATAATTGCAAATAAATAAATAAATAAATAAATAAATAAATAAATGTTCTCAGTTATGAATAGCAGGATGGTTGGCCTAAACTTCCATTGTGGAATGGGAAGGAAACTTGAGTGAATGTTCCCTAGAAAGGAACATGGAAAAGGGAAAGGAAGAAGGGAAAACCTTCCACCTGGGAAGAAGACAGTGTCCTACAGGAGTTTATTTTAAGAATCTTTTTTTCCCTGCAAGAACAGAACTCCATCATTAATCAATGGGAAGTCACTGTGTCCAGCAAGAATCTGGAGTAGCCTTGACTAGCCTCAGAGGTCCTTTCTCTCGTCCATGAGTGGCCTTGTCTTGTAGGACTTACATCAGAAAGAAAACACAAAACCTTTGCCGTGTTTTTCCAAAATTAATCTTTTTTTCCCTGCGATGTCCTTGTACAGGGACCAAAGTCCTCAAGTCATTTCTGGTTGGCGTTTACTCCTTCATCTCCTGTCCTGGCTTTTGTGACACCTATCGCATGGATGGTTTTATGGCACATGGCATGCTATTTAGAAGATGCAGGATGCATTCATTTGGCTCAACTACTTGACATCCTGACATCAAGGATTGAAGGCCAGGAAGAGACACTTGTTCTTTCCCTGTCTCGGCCTCCCCGGATGTCACCACAGCCAGCTTCATCTCCCCTCTCAGCAGAACAACATCACTATAGATCCTTTTCAGCCACTCTGTAGGAATCCTACAGCATCATAAGAGGGTACGCGCTCTGTGCTGTTTCCCCTAATGATGTTTCTCAGGTCAGACCCTCACTTTCCATCCTTTGGTGACTTGCTGTTGACTGAAGAGTTGAAACTACTGATCATGGCATGCTTACTGCTGTTCATGTGGCCACCGACATTCCCTTTCATCTCATATGGTGGGGCCGGAACAAGAGGTCAGGTTTGGGTTATTGGGGAAAGGGTAACAGAATTTGCTATTGTAGCTGACTTTCAAGCATATCAGAGCGTCCCATGGTAGACTTCATCTTCTCTTCCATCAATCACTAAATAGGCTTGCCTACAGCCCCATCTATGGAAGCATTTTCTCAACTGAGGTTCCCTCCTCTTGGATGACTCTGGCTTGTGTCAAGTTGACATAAACTAGCACAGGCACATTTTCAGTTACCGGACAGGGCCCTCGAGTTTACAGCCTTTGACCAGAGGTATCTGCTACTGCCAAGACTCCTACTATAGCTTCTCCCTTCCCAGGAGACTTTATTCTAGATTGAGGACACTTGGGCCAAATGCCTGGCCCTCTCATTTCAGTTACAAGGTGTGCCCTGAGCTATTTACTTTTACCAAGACCTCCTGGTCTCTGTCCCTCTGGCCTCTCTTTCTCCCCTTTCTATTTCCCTTTTATGTTTTTCCTTTCGTTAGCCATCTGTTTTTCTGATTTACTGTGTGTTTTCCTCCACATGGTTCATTCTGATACCTGGTCCCCAGTCAGAAGGGTATCCTTTTCCAAACATTTGTAGCCCCTTTCCTGCGTCCTCACAGTCGAGCAGGAAAACCCGAAAGGTAGTAAGACTGAGCGGATCCAGTGGCCCACGGTTTCCACTGGAGTAACCCTTTCCATGAGACACAGGGGAAATAATTCACTATAAACATACACATTTTTCAGGTTACTTCTGGCCTTTACTTAATAGCTCTGGTGAAAGGAAGTGGGCGGGCACGGGCAGGAAGCGGCAGGGATGGACCGGAAGTGAGTTATATTGTCTCTGCTTTTGTCTTCCACTGACCTCCTGGAGAGGCTTCCACCTGCTCTCAGTCAGCCCCGCCGTGCCTGAACCCCACTCTGCCCCCTGGCGTCTGGGAATCCCACTTCCTCATGCCATGGTCCACATCCTTTGGGGCTCCAGGTCATTGAACACTCATCCTCCTTCCTCATAGTTTTCCCATATTGTTCAGGGCGTCGGTCAGGTGGTTGGTCTTTGGCAAGCCCTGGAGACATGAGGATTGTTAGGAAACACTATTGCCCCACAGGGTCTGTTCTAACCCACCTGGCTTTCGTGATCCACATGTAGGAAATCCATTAAAGTTATTCTTTGAAAAATGAAACAGCCACAAGGCATGCAGACTCCTGTGTACACTGGCACTGCCTTAGCATCCGTGATGATTGTGGTGTGGTGTCGTTGGTCAGAAGTACATCTCTCTAACCACTATAGCCACTATGGAAAAGATGCGCATGGCTTCCAAGAAAACATTAGCGAGAAAAGACAAGATGATTATTGCTTCAAGATAATTCTTACTTTGCTTAATAATTTGTAATGGATCCATTACTGCTCAGTTTTAAAGCCCTTCTTAATCCTATATATTTTTGTGCAGCCTGCTTCCGAGTTGGTTGTTGTGGGAAGAGACGTGAACTGGTGGCGCTCTGGGACAATGCCAATAAGGGTTGGACGTACAGGGTAATGGTTTAAAAGGCAAGCAAGGATTCTTACCAAATCATAAGACTACGCCTGCCCACAGAGGAGCCACAGGGGTCGTTAGCTGGTTCAGGTCTCTTAGGAAGACAGGAAGAGGGGTTCAGTAGTCGGGTAACTGCAACCTTTGATTGTTTTAACAGATGGGAGATCGGAAGCCCCTGAGGTTAGTGATTTAACTAAGCCTACATATCAGCAATGTTGAGATTAGAAGTAGTCTTTCAACTGGAGAGAAGTCCCCTGTGTAGCCCGGATGTTCTTGGTTTACAGGATAATGGCATGGTCACTAGACAAATATCATCTGGGAGGAGTAATATATGAAACTTCACCATCTACTCCTGGACAGTAAGGTTAGTGTGTGGTAGAGAAGGAAATTAGCACCACTCCCCGGAGGGATTTGCTTGGTCTAGGGTAGCTGCCTCCAGGAGAAAATTCCTCATGTGGAATTTTAACTTCCTAGCAGTGTTGTCTTAGTTACTTTTCTATTGCCACAAAAAGACAACATGACCAAGGGAACTTATAGAAGAAAGAGTTTGTTGGGGTTCACAGTTCCAAAGCATTAGAATCCATGACCATCATGGCAAGACATATGGTGGCAGGCAGGCAAGCATTATACTGGAGCAATAGCTGAGAGCTTACATCTTGAGATGCAGTTGGGAGGGAGGGAGGGGGGGAGAGAGAGAGAAAGAGAGAGAGAGAGAGAGAGAAAATACTTTTGAAAATATATTTAAATTTTAATAATATATTAACTATTATCTGACTCCTTTTATTGTATTTACTTCTTTTGCATATATATACATATGTGGAGAGAACAGAACAATTTGTGGGGGCCAGTTCTCTTCTTCCACCATGTGGGACTTAGGGATCAGATTCAGGTTGCCAGAATTGGAAGAAAAAACCTGAAGTTGGTGAGCAATCTTGCAGGCCCATATATTAATTATTTTTAATAAGTATAATTTTAATCCAATAGGCTCAAGATATAATTTCAATGTAGCAGTTATTATTTTTATGCAAGGTATTCAACCCATAGTTTTGCACACACAAAAAAGGTGTTTTACCACTAAACTACATGAAGCCTCTAATGTGGGATTTTCCTCTGTATGCTGTGAATGTGTTTTATTATCATTGATTAATAAAGAAGCTGTTCTGGCCATTGGCAGGGCAAAATAGAGCTAGGCAGAAAAACTAAACTGAATGCTGGGGCGGAGTCTGGAAGATGCCATGTAGCCACCGAGGGAGAGAGGTACCAAGGAACTTAACTGGTAAACCACAAGCCTTGTAGTAAAATATAAAATAATAAAAATGGGTTAATTCAAGATGTAAGAGCAATCTAGAAATATTTTTGAGTCATTGGCCAAGTAGTGTTGTAATTAATATACTTTCTGTATGATTATTTTAGGTCTAGGAGGTCGGGAAATAAACAGTCTCTGCCTACAAACCTCAATATAAAAGTTATTGATGATCCATTTTACATTATATGCTGAAATGAAACTTTTGTAATCTGGAAGATATCTTAGACTTTTAACACCTCTCAATCTGGAGTGGCTCGTTAGCCCTGTGTTTTTGGGTCCCAGGCTGCACAGTGTAGTTCCAAAGTGCTCTGTCCTGAGTTGCTGTGTCCATTATTTGACCTTTGTATTCCTGTGATAGAGTACCTGAATTGGGAGAACCAACGAAATCCTGATTCTTCATTACTGAAATATAATTCTATAGTTTATTAAGCAAATCAAATACTAGCAGGGTGACTGAAAGAGGGTGACCTGAATAACTATATAGACAACAGGCATTCATCACCCTTTGACTGGCAGACAAAGACAAGAAGTCACTTCAGTTATAGATTTTCATCAGGTTGGACCAGGACCCTGAGGTCACAGTCACTGTAGGAGTCACTGAGTGGCCCAAGGTGGCCAGTGGACATGGAGACAGATGGAAGAGACCCGGGAAAAAGCACAGGAGGTGTGTCCAGAGGCTCAGGTCTAGAGACCCTGCAGTTCAGTGCAGGCTGGAAGAAAATTCTGCTCAACTGTGAAAATGGAAAATGAGAAATTTAGCTTAAACCGCAGAATTCAAGATTTATATGAGAACTGGGGAGAGTTCTCTGGCACAGAGAAGACGTCTCAGGAACGAGCATGTGAGTGCTTCTGGGGTATTAAAAGTAGCATGGATTTATTCCATCCTAGGCACAGAACTTCCTGCTGGGAGAGTATAATGAATTAACAGCTGTCTAAGCCCCTTTAGTTCCAGAACCCAATAAAAGATAAAACCACTGGTTGTAAAATATTCCAAAGTTGACAAAATTATTTAGCCAAAAAATTCTCCCAAATCTTTGTGTCACTAAGACATAAACCTGAATTGGGGGAACCACAAACTAAAACATTTAGTGACTGTAACATAGAAAGAAATGATCTCACATCTTGTTCACTTAGAATTTAAGAAAAATTATGAGGGAAGGAATCTTTTGCAGAAATTCTTCCTCACACACCTTACTTTAAAAAGACTAGTTTTCTTTGAGCATGTATCTGCAGATACTATTTAGTGTATTATGTGAAAACAGACGTATTCAGCTGGACTTTGAGTTGTAAGATAATAGTGCTACAAAACATCTATGTCACACATTTTCACACTCAGCAGCCATTTTATTGCCTGCTTGTCACTTTTAATTTGGCTAAATTTAAATTTTCTTTTTTTTATTGATTTTTATTGAGCTCTACATTTTTCTCTGCTCCCCTCCCTGCCTCTCCCCTCCCCTTCAACCCTCTCCCAAGGTCCCCATGCTCCCAATTTACTCAGGAGATCTTGTCTTTTTCTACATCCCATGTAGATTAGATCTATGTATGTCTCTCTTAGGGTCCTCATTGCTGTCTAGGTTTTCTGGGATTGTGATCTGTGGACTGGTTTTCTTTGCTTTATGTTTAAAAACCACCTATGAGTGAGTTCATGTGATAATTGTATTTCTGTGTCTTGGTTACCTCACTCAAAATGTTTTCTAGCTCCATCCCCATTTGCCTGCAATTTCAAGATGTCATTATTTTTTTCTGCTGTGTAGTACTCCATTGTGTAAATGTACTACATTTTCCTTATCTATTCTTCGGTCAAGGGGCATTTAGGTTGTTTTCAGGTTCTGGCTATGACAAACAATGCTGCTATGAACATAGTGCTTCACTAATGTTCCTTGAATCAGACTGGGTTTCACCTAATCAACAGCTGTAGGATCAAAGATGTGACCTGGTTGACCAGCATGGGAACCCCAATCCAACCTGAGTCAGTCTCACAGTGTGACACAGAGCATGTTGCTTGCCCTCTTGCACTCCCAGGTAGCAGCATAAAGACAGCAAAGGCGTTAGCAGTGTCTCTCCTGCAAGCGATGAAATCAACCTTTTTTAGTAACAAAAACATCTGCTACGGTGCCCGTGGGGAAAACTGGAGGTAGAACATCTCTGGGGTGAAATAAATTGACAAGGATGGAGGGCCAGTTGCTCTCTGTATTACTACATGGCCATCTCGTTATTTGCTGACTGGATGGGAACGAGGAGGCTGTAGCAATTTCAGTTGGCCTGTCAAGACCTAGATCCAAACAAAGGACAGAGTTCCTTTCTTTCCACAGCCTTTATCATGTTGTTTCTTCATGGCTAGGCGGGTCACATGTCATTCCTAATCTTATCACCAGCCTGAAGAGTGGGTTACTGTGATGAGCTCAGAGAAATCATTGGCATTGGGCAGATGATGTGGCAGCAACAGTGTTTACCCGAATAGGATAGCTGTGGTGTTTGGGAAGATCATTGCTGTGTGAATACTTGGTTCGTGGTTACAATCTAAGCACACAGATTTTCAGTACTCAGATGCTGACAATGTAGTTGACATTTGATAAAGAACATACATTGAGTGTTTCACCTTTGCCCACCTGAAAGAGAATGAGGTTCTTGATTTTCCTTCACGAAAAATCTTTGTGAACTGTACTTGTCAAGGTACAGCCAAAGGGCAGCTAACAGGATTCTCTATCACCTGTCCCCATCAGGGAGAAGAGATGACACCGTGCCTTGCTCTTGGTATATGGTAAATCCAGATTCCCATCAGCATATTCTATTCTTTGGTAGCAATCAGATGAAGACCAGGAAGCCAGTTAGGTAGCCATGGCTGAGAGGTGAGCTCATCTGGCAGGCATGTTGGAATGCAGATCCTAGTGTTTCCCTGTGAATGCCTGTCCCCTGCCCCAGTACCTGTGACCCCAGTACCCATGTCTTCCCTGAGTAGCTGTACCCCAACTCCAATACCTATGTAACAGGTGAGCTTGCTAAACCTCACTGAGCCATGTTGAAGGGTTTCACAAAATAAAACCGAAAAGTAGGCACCACAGTTTTCATCAGAAAAGCAGATGTTCAACAAAATGGTTGGCTTGTGGGCTGTAGAGGAGGTGTATTCAAGGTATTTAGTCATAATGGCATCCTATCCCAGGTAACGTTGAATCTCAACAAAGTCAATACACTTTAGTCAATGGACGCCAAACAAAAATGGACTGAATGAAAATGAAAATATCTTTCGTTGATGTTAATGGAGTATTAGTGGGGTAAGGAGGGAGACAAGGCTGGAGTTGATGTCAGTTCTCAACTCATGGGGCCCATCATACATGACGAAGGGCCATCTGTTAGTTTGGAGCTTGCGAACAGTGTGTGTGTGTCCGTGTGTGTCCTTGGGTGTGTGTATCCACAAGGTATGTTCTCATACAGAGTGGCGCCCGACGTGATGGACTAAATCCACTTAAAAACCTGAGAAGGCTTAAAAATAAGGGAGAGAGAGTTTAATACAGATTTTTGCTGTTTGTTGGTGG
>NC_022021.1:43525743-43557944 GCF_000317375.1 Microtus ochrogaster
GTCCGTGTAATTATTTCGGGGCATAAGCTAGCCGGAGGCAGCCAGGGTGCGGCCAGGGTGCTGGGGACGCGGCCCTGCCGCACCTAATTTCTACATTGGGTGTGTGTATCCACAAGGTATGTTCTCATACCCAGGATGGATACCTTTGAATTTTATTTTTAAGTCAGACTTGTAGAGATAGAATTTATGTTTAATAAACTTTTGAGAATCTGTTGTGACAAGTTCTGATGAATGTATATACATGTGTAACTAGCACCATAATCAAAATTTAGAAAAATTCGATCATCTAGAAAACTCCTTGATGGCCCATCCCAAGCCGATCTCTATTCTTCTAGCCACTGGAAAGTTAATTCTAGCCTCATGGTTTCCAAATTTCACCATGGCCTTCTGGTGTACCAGTGTATCAGTGTACAATGTCTCAGTGTAGCAAGGATGTTTCATTTCATGTAGTTAGTGATCTGTCTGCATGTTTGTGCATGTATCCTCAAGATAGATGGGGCAGGGGATCCTTAAGTTGTCCTGAACTCAAGGGTCTGCAGGGTCCTCCTCCTAGTACTAAGGTTATTTAAGATTATGGGATGTGCTACCATATCCAGTTGGATGCTTTAAATGATTAAGGGAAATCTTGAGACAGCTGTAGACATTATAGGATCACTATGGCAAATTCTTTCGGACCTACTGATTCTGTAAGAAGAGCTGTAGGGTATAGCTTTTGGCTTAGGGTCAATATGCAAAGGTTACTGAGCTATTAATAACATTATTACATGTGCATATTTTTTTATATTGCCAAGAAGTATTTTAGTGCAGGGATTAGCACAACTTCATTAAGGAAAGTGATGGGAAGCATTCCCTTTCGGGTCCTCTGAAAAGCGTGCTTTCCCTTTTGCTTGGGTAGATATCTAGCCGCAGAATTCCTGGGTCAGATGCTAAGTGTGTGTTTCACTTTTGAAGAACCTGCCAAACGGTTTTCCAAAGCAAATTCCCACCCCCAGTTGCTCTACTTCCCCGCCAGCCCTCCAGCGCCAGCCTCTTTAATTTTAGACTCTAGTGGGTGTATGCTGCAAGCTCCCTGCGTCTTTCCCATTTGCATTTTCCTGATGACTAATGATGTTGAGAATCTTTTCATGTGCCTGGTGTCCATTTGCATATCCCTTTTAGTAAAGTCTGTTGAAATCCTGTGCCCATTTAAAATCGGAGTGGTTTGTCTTCTTATAATCGAGCTATAAACATTTTATATGTTCTTAATACAAGCCCACTGACAGAAACGTATGTGTATAAATTTCTACTCTTGGGTGGCTTGCTTTTTCATTGTCTCAACAGTATTTTTGAAAAGGAGGAGACTTCAGCTTCGATGAGTTCATTTTTTTTCAATTAATTTCTTTGGTGGTTAGTGGTTTTGTGTGTGTGTGTGTGTGTGTGTGCGCGCATGTGTGGTTGTGTGTGTGTGTGCGCATGTGTGGTTGTGTGTGTATGTCCCCTAACAGTTTTTGTTTGCTTAAAGCTCACAATGATCTCTCTCTCTCTCTCTCTCTCTCTCTCTCTCTCTCTCTCTCTTACAGGCTTAATTTTTACTTTTATTTATAATGCATTTGTGTTGTGAGGTAAGAGTAAAGATCTTTTATCTTTATGATGCTCACTCAGTTGGTCCAGCAGCCTCTGCGGAAGGGTCTACCTTCTTTCTCTTAGAGTTCTCGCTACCTTTCTTGAGCATTAATTGCTTGTGTCTGTGGTTCTATTGCTGGGCTCCTTTATCTTCATTTACCTCGACTGTCCTTTGTTACTTCCATTCCCTTGAGGACTGGAGCTTTCTATTAAGTGTTGAAATCCAGGTTATATAAATCCTTCAACTATGTTCCTTCTTTTTCAGGTTTATTTTGGGTGAAGTATAAGTCCTTTGTTATAGGTATGTACCTTTTAAAGCTGTCACAAATCTCTGAGACACTATCTCTAAAACTGACTTTCTCCCATTATAGGAGTGAAAGCACAAAACAAAGTCAACCGCATTTCCCAGCTCCCAGTCACTGCCAGGACTCAGACATGTGGCAGAGCTTGCTAATCAGATGCACCCACTTGAAACTTGGTTCTATGTAAAGGGAGTTGAAGAGCTGGAGAGAGTCACTTCTGTGTTCTTCAGGGCAGACGTGACAGAGCCAGCGCTTCACTGGAGCCTCGCTGCTGCTTCCTCCAGGGAGTCCTTTCTGAAGCCTGGATCCCACTGTGCTCTTCTGAGTCTTGTAGACCCTTCACTCCCCATTACAAACTCCCTCCTTACAAAGAAGTTACAACAGATTCTACTGTTCTAGTTCAAAACCCAGAGCAAAGTGCTAGAAGCAATATAGTTACCTTGGTGCCAGCCTGCCACCTTCCTCTCTCTCCATGGTAGCCAACCACTTACCAAGCCTGACTTTTAAATCTGCTGCCCACTCTCTTGCCGCAGGCAAACCACCATTGTCTCTCATTGTGAGTCTGGTAATAGCTTCTAATAACTCAAATCAAATGTGATGTATCTGTCTACCAGAATATTAAATTTACTACAAAAAGGAATGACTTTCAAATACAGTCTGGAACCTGAAACATATGCTAAATAAAAGAAGCACCATTAAGACCATATGGGAAGTGTCCAGAACAGGTAAGTCCACTGAGACAGAAAACAGGTCACTGATTGCTAGCTAGGGCCGGAGAGTCGAGCACTGACTGCTAGTGTGAATTCTTCTCAACAGGCTCTGGACTTAGACAATGGTCATTCAATGTTATGAATGTATTAATGACTTAAATCACTATAAAATTATAAATTATATACTACCTATATTTTATCATAATAGAAAAATCTATACCAAATCAAGAATGTGATAAGAAATCAATTTTTTTCAAAATATTACTCTCTAGACACTCTATAGGCCTCCACATGGATCATCTTATGCTTTTATTTCTCCTAAAAAAAAAAAAAACCAGGAGAAATATTCAGGTGCTATGGTCTGAATGTGAAATGTCCCTCACAGGCTCATGTATCTGAATGCCTGGTTCTTAGCTAGAGGCTCAGTTTGGAGAGGTTGTAAAACCCTTAGAATGGGTCCTAACGAGAAAACGTAGGCCCTTTAGGGTGGGGCTTGGAATGTTAAACCGACTTGGGTTGTGGTCTATGTTCTTTGCTCCCTGTCTTCAGCTGTCATGTGCGGTTACAGGGTCACATGCTTCCATCACCACGAACTCTACTGTGCCTTCCCCACAATTATGTACTTAGACTTCTGAAACCTAAATAAATCCTTCCTCCCTTCAATTGACCCTCTTAGGCATGTTTGTGCAGCAAGGAGAAAATCATCTCACACAGTACCTTTCTTTGACTTAACATTTGTGTGTGGAGCTGAAGAGATGGCTCGGAGGTTAAGAGCACTGGCTGCTCTTCCTGAGGTCCTGAGTTCAATTCCCAACAACCATATGATGGCTCGCAACCATCTTTAATGAGATCCAGTGCCCTCTTTTGATGTGCAGGTACGCATGCAGGCAGAACACTGTATACATAATAAATAAATAAATAAATCTTAAAAAAAATTGTGAGTGGAGGGGCCTAGGGACAACAGCTGACTGTGTTCCTCTTAGGCTCCTTGGGCCCAAGCTTCTGCTCACTGCTTAGTGACATACCACCTCACCCTTCTTTGTGATTGTTAATCTCTGGCGTCTGCTCTCCTAGGGGACTCACCTGAGCATGCCCGTGAGAGTGTTTTAGATAAGAAAGGAAGACCTGACATGAACATGGGCAGCACCACCCTGTGAGCTGGGGTGCTACTAGACCAAGTGAAAAATGGAAAAACAGAAAGTGAGCAGAGCGCTAGCAAGCCTCTGTCTCTACTTCCTGGCTGTAGATGTAGGGTGTCCTGTGGTCTTAGGTTTTTCCTGCCATGCCTTCCTACTCTGATGGACTGCATCCTTTCTCAAGCTGTGAGCCAGAGGACACTTCTCCAGTTGATTTTTTCAGATATTCTCACAGAAATGTGAAAAGTAACCGACTTACGGGCTAATGGGCCATCCCTAACTTCGTGGGGCTCATATGTGAGACTTTCTCTCTGAACCACAAGGTTTGGGTTTTGAACACCCTAAGGCCTTTTGCTTTCTTGTCTTCTTGTGGCCGGGAGGAAGAACAGAGTCCTATGCGCGGCTTCCTGACTCTGCATGGACTTCCATAGCAGTCTATTATTTTTTTCCGACCTGGATCGTTTCCTTGGCAACTAAGTTAATAGTTACTCACACGTTTAACTCAACTTCTTATTAATGCTTGCTCCGTTTCGAATGGTTGTCTCATTTGAAAAGAAACTGCAGAAGCTGCACTTCTTCTACTGCTAATTTTTTTTCTGAAGCTGGGTTACTGCCAGGCTTTTTAAAGGGTCCATTCAGATTTTCCCATGGATGCTTGAAAACAAAATTGGCAACTACACGTTGTACGTGACAGTCACGTTCTCAGGTCTTTGCATAAAAGCTTGGAGAATTTACGACAACCTGTAACACACCCGGCGACCCATGAATCTTACAGACGAGTACGGCGAGGTATACAGAGGTCAAGTTCTTTGTCAAACTTCAACAATGCACACTACCATGGCAGGCTATGCTGTAGAACCATCTTCTAAAAACAGAACGGAGTACCTACCTGTCTTTCCATAGAATGCTGCCCAGGGGAAGGAAGTCTTTATCCAAAGGGGTTGATAACAGAGTCTTGGTCCTGGGAATGGTTTGTAGGAGAGTTTGGGGGCAAGGGAAATTCTCATGAGAACTTCCCAGAACCTCTCGTGTGGGGTTCATATACCCAAAAGTACAATGTCTTTGTTTTGACTGGCTGTGTGGCACAGGACAGCCTGCTTAAGAAGCACAGATTCTGGGATCAGACCATTTCTGCCTCCAAAATATAGTCAGTAGGACAATGACCTTGGAAATTTCAAACTGAGGTGAACTTGCTAAGAGGAAGTTATTTCTCTGGGAAAATGAGTGGCTAGAAAGGACTTTGAATTTGCCTGTGATCGCTCAACCGTAGCTCTCTAGACGTTGGAGGCCACATCATTCTTTACTGAGGATGGTTTGTCCTGTGCACTCTGGCATGTTCAGCAGCATGCCTGGCTTCCACCAGCTAGGGTCAGTAGCATTTGTCTAGTTGTAAGAAGTAAGATGGTTGCCTGATGAGGTCAAATGTGTCCTGGGTAACCAAACCACCCCTGGCGGAGAACCAGTAGGTTGGGCATTGTTCCGGGACTCTATCCTATGGTGTCAAGATGGCCAGCTTCATATAATATTTCTTCCAATGCAGATCAAGGCTCTAGATTTATTTTGTAATTCATACAGAATTTCATATGTGATTATAGTGCATTTTGGTTACATCTCCCCCTCACTGCCTGGAGAATTGAGAATTTATTATCATTACTCAGACGTACAGAAGGACAATCCGACTTCCCTAATTAGTCACAGGAGTCTTTCCTTAGAGGAAACAATCCCTGTTACCATCGTGCCTCGTTTTCACCCAGAAAAGCAACCTCGCCCCTCAAGGTGATGCTGTGTTTCCTGGTTCTCAGCCACCTGCATGTTCCTATCAGTCCTCCTCACCTCTGTGGTTGCCTCCTTCCTAGGTAGTCCTTGAGAAACCTTTCTTTTCCGAGAGAAGGCCGCCTAGGTGCAGGTGGTGGGAGTAGGCACCAAGCCTACCCAGGAGGAGGCTGACAGCTGCCCACACCCAACACCTGGAATCATCAGGCTCTCCTCGTTCTCCTCTAACCTCAGATTAAAGGCATGGGCTTTGAAAGTAACTGAGCCTTGAATTGAATTCCATAGTGGACCCCCCTCCCTCTCTCTCTCTCTCTCTTAGTAATTTTGTGGGTTTTATTTGATGAACACTTCCACTTTACCACCAGAAGGATATAAAAAAAAAATACTTGACTAATTTATTTCCATGCCTAATTTCTTTTTTCCTGATATTTTTTATTAGTTTATAAATAATACCAATCAAGATTTCCACTTCCTCCCCTCCTCCCACTTCCCTCCTGCTCCCCCTTCGCCCTCCCCCTCCAGTCCTAAGAGAGGACAGGGTGCCCTGCCCTGTGGGAAGTCCAAGGCCCTCCCCTCTCCATCCAGGCTTAGGAAGGTGAGCATCCAAATAGACTAGGATCCTAAAAAGCCAGTATATGCAGTAGAGACAAATCCCAGTGCCATTATCATTGGCTTCTCAGTCCGCCTCAATTGTGAGCCACATTCAGAGGGTCCAGTTTGATCCCATGCTCGTTCAGTCCCAGTCCAGCTGGATTTGGTGAGCTCCCATTAGTTCAGGCACACTGTCTCAGAGGGTGGACCAACCCCTCATGGTCCTGACTTCCTTGCTCATCTTCTCCCTCCTTCTGCTCTTTGACTGGACCTTGGGAGCTCAGTCCAGTGCTCCCATGTGGGTCTCTGTCTATATCTCCATCTGTTGCCGGATGAAGGTTCTATGGTGATATTTAAGATAGTCATTAATCTGTCTATGGGACTAGGCCGGTTCAGGCACCCCCTCTCCTACTGACCAGGGTCCTAGCTGGGGACATCCCTGCGGCAAGAATCAAAAATTCTTACTGAAAACTCCTTTAGTTCTGTCTGTGGGCTGGTGGCCCTGGTGGTATCTTTCTCTCCGTGTATTCCTTGCCTAGGGTTTAATTCAACCTGGAGCCTGTGATTATGTCTCTCTCTTTTCCTCTGTCTAATCACTTTTCTTCGAACCAAGTAAGATGTTCAATTTCTCATCTAAGATTTGTAACTAATATTTGTAAATATTATACTTTCAAGGAAAGTTGTTTGGAATTCAAAGCAAATTATTATATATTTGGCTTTCTGAAATCCAATATTTTGTATTCATAGCCAATTATATCTACTATGTCGTAAGATGCTTATATAATACTCTTGAAATTTATTATTTTATGTTGTTTCCATTCTTCCCTTCTGAAGAACAATCTCTTAATTTTGGCACAGAAAATAGCAGTCCAAGAAGAATCTCTTTGGAGAAGAGGGACTCAATTTGTTATATTAATTGCTTTTTTGGCTCTGAGTTACTGGGGTCATAAAAATCATGCAAAATTTATACGTTAAGCTGCAGCGAGGATAAGCCCAATTAAAATTCATTATGGAAGCTCTTGCTACTCTTTCGTAAGGCCAAATTATACAGTTAAGTTTTTAAAATTTTTCTGAGACAATGGCTGCATTTTTTTTTTCCTGGACTATTCCAGAGTTGTGTAAAATTCTCTATCTGGGACAGACCCAAGTCTTCCTGTCTTCTCCACGTGTAGATAAGAAAGAAAATCCTTTGGCTCCCGAGCCTTGCGTCCTCTCCCACTCCCCAAGAGCACTTCCAGCTCAGCTCGTGTTTAATCCTGTGACTTTTAGGTTCTGGTTTTATTTTTTAGCCCTGGAATTTCCCATTACTTCCTAAGCACTTAGCTATGACTGAAAAAATTCTTTGTCATACTTGATTCAGCACTTTTTGGAGCATGGTAGAGAGGAGATGCCGAAGTTATTTTCTTTGTTAAAAGGAGACCTACCCCTTGTCTGTGCACTCAGGTCTCCAAATCCATCCTTGGTTTTATGATACACCTGCACCACTCTACTGCTTGAATTTTTGTCCTCATTATTATTATTACTATTGTTATTATTATTAATTAATTAATTTTTTAAGACAGTGTTTCTTTGTGTAATAGCTTTGGCTGTCGTGGAACTCTCTCTGTAGACTAGGCTGGCCTTGAACTTACAGAGATCCACCTGCATCTGCCTCTTGAGTGCTGGGATTAAAGGCATGTGTCACCACTGCCCAGAAGTTTTTTTTTTCTCTTATATGTGGTTCTTTTACATACCCTGCAACTGTCAGACAGAGGTATTTTGTACTTTCTCCTAACTCTCCAGAATTCATCAGCTTGTGATCATTTAGAATGTGAACTAGGCTATGCCAGACTGACTAAATAGCTTCCTCCTAGCGAGAGGCCCACAGAAGTATAAAGTCCCTGGAGCCCGTGGCCAGTCTTTTGGGCTGAGGGGTTTTGCAGATATGATTAGTGCTCTCATCACAAGAGGATTTAGATGGTAAAGACACCTACTTTGAAGCCTGATGAACTGAGTTTGATCTTAGGACCTGTATGGAGAAATAGAAAGAACCAATCATGTAAATCTTCCTCTGACCTCCACATGTGTGCTGTGTCATGTGTGACTATGCACACATATACACACAAAGAGAAATTAAAGAAGTGTAATTTTTGTCTATTTTTTTTTTAGTTTCATGAGGTGGGTGTACTTTTGGTTATGGTCACAGGGCTCTTATATGAGAGAGAACACATGAGGAGTCGGTGAAGAAGAGAGGACCACATAATGAGAGACACCATCTTGGGAAGATGTGTTTGTTTTGTTGATGGAGAGAAGGACCACAGGGAGAGAGATGCAAGTAGACACGACAAACAAAAGACAAAACTAAAAAGGGAAGGAAACAAATTCTTGTTCCGATCCTCTAGAAAGAATATTGATCTGATGAAAGACTGATTGCAGTCCAGTAAAACTCGTTCCACATTGCAATTATACTAACAGTAAGGTAACTTTCTACACATCCTGTCTCCTCAGCAGCTGGTGTCTCCTCTGATTCCACCCCTCTTCCAGCATTCTGGAAGATTTGGCTCTCCCACCACATCTTATCACTTCAGCTAGTGACCAATCAGCATACTTATTAAAACAATCAGACTATAACAAAGGACATTGAGCCTATAATTAGTGATCCTAGAGAAGCTAAATAAGGAAGAACCCAAAGAAAAACATATAGGCATCCTCCTGAATATTAACCTTCATCAGGCGATGAAAGGAGACAGAGACAGAGACCCACATTGGAGCACCGGACATAAATCTCAAGGTCCAAATCAGGAGCAGAAGGAGAGGGAGCACGAGCAAGGAACTCAGGACCGTGAGGGGTGCACCCACACACTGAGACAATGGGGATGTTCTATCGGGAACTCACCAAGGCCAGCTGGCCTGGGTCTGAAAAAGCCTGGGATAAAACCGGACTTGCTGAACATAGTGGACAATGAGGACTACTGAGAACTCAAGAACAATGGCAATGGGTTTTTGATCCTACTGCACATACTGGCTTTGGGGGAGCCTAGGCAGTTTGGATGCTCACCTTACTAGACCTGGATGGAGGTGGGTGGTCCCTGGACTTCCCACAGGTCAGGGAACCCTGATAGCTCTTTGGGCTGATGAGGGAGGGGGACTTGATTGGGGGAGGGGGAGGGAAATGGGAGGCGGTGGCGGGGAAGAGACAGAAATCTTTAATAAATAAATAAACGGAAAAAAATTAAAAAAATAAAATAAAATCATTTTAAAAGCCTACAATAAAAAAAAAACCAATCAGAGTAAGACATATTCACAGTGTACAGAAGGATTACTGCACAGCAACGGACTAGCAACTGTCTGAATCACCAGACGTTAGCTTGCTCTCTCCAGTGTTCTCACAACACCAATGCTACCCTACGAAAGGGTAACAAGACGGCTCTAACTCCTGTGGTTTGCATGCGAACCATTCCTAATAGGTCCGTGAATACTTGACTGGCAGTTTGGGGTGTGGTTTGGAAAGCTGAGAAACTTTTATGAGGTAGAGCCTCGGTGCAGGAAGTGGGCCAATGGAACGTGTCTTGAGGCTTCATAGCTCAATCCTATTTCTGCCTGCTCTCTAGTTCTTGCCCCACCAAGGTGTGAGGGAGTAAGGAGTCCTAACTGCACACTTTGGTCACCATGGAGCCACCAGCTACTGCGCTTCCCTTGTGATGGATTATATCCTTTCAGACCTCTGCTAACCTTGAATACGCTTGTGAAGATTTGTCATCAAACAACTGTTAGTATTGTCTATGCCTATTTTTTTCTTTGTCTGGGCTCAGATAGCAACTGGGAGCTGCATTTTCAGTGTCTAAATCTTATTCCTCATTTTACATGTTTTATATAAAATCCCACATGACAACTGCATGGCAGTAGCTGACACGCCACCGAGACACTTGCGTGTGGCTGATCTCTAAAAGGCTGCGGTAAAAAGCAACTTCATTGTTCTTGGCTGTAATTGTCCTTCCACAGCTACGAAAAAGAGTTTGCCACACAATTTTGTATCTATGGTTATGTGAGTGAAATTCAGGTGACAGCTGGAGACAAGAAGATGGGGTGAGAATGGCCAAAGATGAGATGGATGGTTACACTCATCACATGTGACTCCGGGGTGGCTTTGACAGGTGAGGCACCAGCAAGACTTCTACAGTGCTCCTCCGCAAGATTCAAGTGCTCCTCCGCAAGATTCCAGTGCAATGAAAGACCACAACTGCTGACACCTCTTGCTTTTATTTAAGACTCTTTTTTTTTTTAAACCTCACTATTGTGGAGGTTCTGGGCTGTCATCTAGATAACTTAGGATGATTCAGAGAAAGTCTCCTAAAAGATGGCATGGAGACCCATCATGAATGAAGGAAGGAAACACGCAGGGTTTTCACCCGGGAGCACCCCTCCAAATACTCCCATGCTCTGTTATCACTATCTTCATCATATCTGTTTTCATCCCCAACCTTGTTCTCTCAAACTCAGAAAATGTCATGTCCTCATAGAGTTGTGACTCCCTATAGGGACTTTACTTTCTTTCAGGTTTCCATAAACATCAAGGTCTCATAAGACATATTTGGGAGCTAATTCTGAAGTAGAAGTGAATGACTAGAAAGCATGAGATACTGACCAAGGAAAAGTCAACGTGAAAGGGTGTCATTGAAGCTGTTCCTGTGGATATCAGGAGCTCCGCCCTGGCCGGACCTACAGGGATGCACATGGATTGAGGCCAGAGCATCCACCAGGAAGATGGAGCTTCTCAAGTCTTTACCACCATTCCTCTCTCCTGTCCCTGAAGTGTTGTGACTGCAGACATAGAGGGTGGTAGGGGAGCACAGTGGGAAATGAAATGACAGTCATTGTTGGGCTTGATTGGCATGCTGTCCTTTCAAAGTGAATGCCACGAGCTCTCTAAGAATGTCCATCTTTGTGGTAGAAGGTCCCCAGGTGAGGTCCCACTTTGACATGGGTGATTTGGGGTTCCCTGTTCAACTTATAGGTTCTCACTGAAGATTCTTCCCTCCCTAAACAATTGTCCCAATAAATGTACAATCTTGGGGGTGGGACTTCTGAATCCTGTCTCTTTAGTGAGACTCATAAGCTCTGTTACTTTGCTGACTCTTATGAGTTTCCCTCCTCTTTCCAAGAGGGATTGCTTCTGTCTGGAGATAATAAATGCTCAGCAGGCTCATTCCTGGGTACCGCTCATCCTTGCCTTATCTGTACTAGATTGCTGTCATTACACCTTCTTATCAAATCACTTGTTGGCTGATGAGCCAAACATGCTTCTACGTACACAGTCTCATTCTTCATTTGGGAGTATTTATTGAGCAGCCATGTGCCAGGCCTTGTTTTATGGGGAGTCCACATGGAATCAAATTGAAAAGTCTACTTATACCACAGGTCACAAATCAGTGTGAACAGCAAATACTTATTATAGTAGAATGCATTGAATTATGTCTCCACAAAGTACATCTATGTCCTGACATCTGCCTGTGAATGTGACTTTATTTGAAAAAAAAACTTTTATGGATTTAATTAAAGATCTCTACAAGAGATCGTCCTGGGTTTAGGGCCACCCCTAAAACCTAATGATTTGTGTCCTTAGGCCCAGGAACAGGAGAGAGAGATTTGAGACATAGTGACAGACAGAGAGAAGCCACATGAAGATGGCAGAGATGGGAGAGACCAATCCACAGGTCAAGGCACAGCTACCAGGATGAACCAAGCCTGGACACTGAGTCTTTGGTGACTCTAATGACTGTCTGGGGATCCAATCTTCTCCTTAAGAAGAAAGAGAGGCAGCCTTTTTTGCTGAGAGTAAGAGTTCTCTTAGAAACAAGAATGCTGTTAGTACCCAGGCAGACCTTGGCACTGCCCCTCCGCATGGCCGCAGGGCACTCACTGTAAGCAGGTGCAAAGGACCCTTTAAGAGAAGCTCTGCCCACCCCCAATCGCTGGCTCCCCTCTGAAGCACGCTCATCTCGGCCTCCCTCTCCTCCCTCCCTCCTTCCTTCCCTCCCTCCCTCCTTCTGTCTCTGTGTCTCTCCCTTTCCTCCCAATACCCTCTTCCCAAATAAACTCACACCCAGGCTCTCTGTGCATGGCATACTTTGTCACCCGCCGCGGTTGGGCCTGTTCCTCTTTTACAAATGCTTCTCTTCTCCGTGGCCAGTCTCTCTCGCTCTTCACTTAGTGATGATATCCAGACTGGAAGCAAGGGCAGAGTGATAGCCCCAGCCTGGGGCTCTGCTCCCATAGCCAGGAGCCCCATGCTTTCAGAATTTCTTTTTATTAACCTGGGATTCTGGTCTGTTGCTTTCCCTCATGGGAGGTGAGGTCACAGTCTTCTCATTTTAAACGGAGGAAAACATTAGGTGTTGGTGGTCTAGGGCTGTGTTTATTCTCTCCAAAAGCCGTCCACTCTGCCAGTGAATGGTTACTGAGCGCCTGCCAGGTATCTAGAGGGATAATGAGAAATCACCTGTCGACTATAGGTTTATTAGTGAAGGAAGGGTGGCAGATTAAAATTAAAAAAAAAAAAATCAGTGTTACCTAGTTAGTGTCAGCAGTAACAAACAACAGGGACAAAGAAAGGGAAATAATCGATTAAAAAACAAAACAGAAACCAAATGAGGGGGAAGTTTCATGAACCATTTTATCACCCTCTCCCTAAGTCTCTGCACGTGGTCCGGCAATTTGTCCTCTGCATGAAAGGTGGGGTGGGGGAGACAGAATGAGAGGATCCGCCGACCCATCGCCCTTTCACAAGCCATACCCTGGCTCCCGGCAGCTGCTTTCCTTAGGGAATGGGTTTCCCTAGCTCTATTGCCTCCAAGGGCCACCTTTTAAAAACCTCACACAAAAGCACTCTGTGAGCCAGATTCCTGGCTCTGTCTTCAGTGTGTTGGGTCCAACTCTGTACCGTCTTTGTTGATTCTTTTGGACATTGTTATATATAGAAGAGGGATTTAGTAATATTGTTCATGATTCCTCTCTGACTGCTTTATTAAAAAATGTGATTACCTTTCCTTTGGCTCAAATGCCCTAGGTGTGGTGCTGCCCAGAGGCAGGGGGAAGGATACAATGACTCATTTAGGTTCTTTTCCAAGGTCTAGTTCAATGAATTAGATTTTCTGTAGAGCCCTGAGTCATTTTCCCTGCGCAGTGACTTGCATGGCAGACTGGTGAGGTAGCCAAGAGTCCAGGGAGCCAACTGCAGGGTTTCATGAAGAACTCGACAGGAATGTGGATTTTCAAAGAGCCCAGGAAACCCAGACCTGTGGCTAGCCTACTCATTTGGGAATATGGTTCCCCAAACAAGGAAAACCATCTTCTAACAGCCCCGTGTTTTCCCCTTCTCACATTTCACTGTTTAAGAAAAGAGTCTTACATCATCAGCGTGATTTGCCCTGTCAGAAATACTGCGGGTGCCTCTGCAGACAGCTGCAGCGTTTGGGTAACTGGTCCACTGGGGTTACAGGAATCTCCTCTCCATCTCTCCTTAGCTACTTTGCATTCCTGGCCTGCACTGCTAGATGGAGCTATAGAAAATGCCATTTTGTCTTAGGCTCACCAGAAGGTGAGCTTGAATGACACGAACCTCCTGGGAAATGAACCTGTGTATCTGGTTGCTCTTAGATGCAGGGAAGGACAACGCAGGAAACGGATATTATCTTGTTTCCTTTCAAAGTTGGCTTGAATAGTGAAAGGCTCTGTGTGTCAAAAATGGAAATGGGAAAATTATCAACGGGATGTCTGTCCAAGGGTTTTCTGGCTGGGTTCTCACAGACAGCTCCTTTCTGTCAGGGCTTAGAAATTGCAAAGGGGAAATTATTTTATGGCTGACGTTTCAGATAGGTCCACAGATAGGCTATTTGCTTGACATTCAAAATTGTTGTCATTGTCTCTGTGTGGGGATTGCCGTATGAAAGAGAAGGGAGCTGTGCTGTTAATTACTCTAGTTTATTAGATTGGCCCTTGGCTCTTTGTTTGGCACTCCTAAGTGAGAGCCTGCAGAAAATGAACTTGTGGCATGTGGTCTATTGCTGGCTATCTAGTTTTCAAATTCCAGGCTTACAGCAGCAGCCATTTTTATGCCTCATGATTTTGTGGGCAAGGAATTCAGGTCAGGCTCAGCTGCTCAGTGCTTCTATGCCGTGCAGGGTTGACTGAGGTCACGTGTGGTATTTGGTTGGCAGATGGGCTAGTTCGGTCTGAAGGGTCGGGAGGCAGCTTCACTCAAAATTCTAGTACCTCATCTGGGAGATGACTGAGTGCCAAAACTGGACTCGCTAGCATGGGAGGGATAGGAAGGAGAGAAGGAGGAGAGGGAGGAGAGGAGTCCAGAGTCCGGGCTATAATGGGTAACCTGCTTTTGGAAGACAGTCTACAGTACTGCTTGTCCCTTCCTTCCTTTCTTGTCTGATACTTTCAAACTTAACACCTCTTAACTCCCAGAGGCCTCTGTACCTGCTTTCTCGATGAACTTGCATCATTAGGCATAAACCAAGTCTAGGGAGAAGCGTCAGTTCTTGGACCAAAGGAGCTCATTCAAAAGTCATCATTTACAACCGCTGAGAATTTGACCAAATTAACTTAATCTTTCTGATCAACCCCTTCCTGTTGGTCTAGGTCACAAAAGGGGACAAGAAAATCAAAATTACTAAGGTGTGAAGGAAGACAAGTTTAGGAGTGTAAGTTTTTTCAAGGTCAGGAACAAACAGCAGACACCAACCAGAGTTTACGTATGTGTAATTCACTATTATAATGAAAAAAACTCAACAGAGTGAATCGACCACATTTAATGATATACATAATCCTCACTTGCGCCGCATGGTAATTAGGCATTAAAGTAAGACTTCACATAAATAACCGTAATTAGTAGCACTTGGGTGTTACCCCAGCAAAATTTTCATTTATTATAGTTTTGTTATCTTTGTAGCATTTATCCATAGTTATCAACAATGTTAACGATTACCTTAACCGGCAGTGTGAGTTACCATTGTTAGCAATCCATACCGTTTTTGTTTTGATTATGATCATTCATTCATTCATTCATTCATTCATTCATTCATGAGATAATTACTGGGTACTGAATATATACCAAGCTGTGAACTGTTGACTCAAAACATCATGGTGAGACAGAGAAGACAGACAGCTTTATTTCAGCTTCAGCCCCCAGCAGGCAGACACTTCAGGCAGCCTAAGCATATACAAAGGAGGTTATACTATTTTAAGGATTCAGTTAGGGGAACTGTAAGTGTAGCTGACTCTTTGCCTCTGTGAGTTTGCATTCTGTATTTTCAGAGTCCACCGACAACAGATGAAGAACATTAGAACAAGCTGTGTCTACATAGAGCCCACCCAGACCTAGTTGTAACTTGTTCTTCCCCTCTAGCCAGCAAAGTATCGCAGGGCCACTTATATAGTATTTAGTTTTACTTAGGTACCATGAGAAATCTAGAGATGACTTCAAGTGCACAGAAGGATGTATCTAGGTCATTTACAAATGGTACACGGTTTGACATGAGGGGTTTTGGTACCTTCATGGAATCCCTTGTGAACACTGAGGGGTCGCTAGAGTTCAGCTAGGATGAGGTGTGGAGGGAGGGGCAGAACGGGTGCAGAGAGCAAGTGGGGTGTGTGTGGGAGTCAGGAGGAAGGAGCCAAGGCCAGCTCAGGAAGAGCTTCACGGCACAGAAAATGGTAGACACACAAGGAAGGGGACCTGGCCAGGTGCTGCAGGTGGAAGTGAAGGAGGAGGCCGATAATTCTCAACGGCAGCACTTGGTAGAACGGACATCTTCCTTGAGACACAACGGGGAGGTTTGAGGGGAGGCCATCTAGTGTGAATACTCCAGTTTTGAGCTGTGAGTAAGATCTCCCAGAGGACCCACCCAGCAGGCCCTTGTAGGCTGTCCAATATGGTAGGCCACCAGTCTCGGGTTGCTATTTAAACTTAAGTTAATTAAAAGGATATAAAACCTGAAATGCAATTCTTCTTCACATTAGTTCCACTAGGTGGTCATGTGGGCCCCCGAGGCTGTCAGACTGGATGGTAGTGATGTAGAATGTTCTCTTCAGAGCGGCTGAAACAAATGACGGTGAACTTCAGTTTCTCAGAACGACAGAAACCCATTTCCTCAGCGTCTGAGTACCTGAAATTCTGGTGCCACTGAGTCAGCCGGGCTCTGCTCCCTCTGGAGATGCTGGGCACTGTTCCATGATTTCCGCTTAGCTTCTGAGGTGGCCAGCAGTCTCTGAGGTTCCTTAGCTGTACGCACAGTAATCTAATCTCTGCTCTCATTACCCGGGAGGGTCCCAGCCTGCCAGATGTGTCTGTTCTTACAAGCACAGCAGCCCCTGGACATATAAGCCTTCTCTAATTCAGAATGACAAACTGATCATATCCAAATATTCCAAATAAGATGCCAATCACAGGTGTGGGAGGTAATGACTCCCACAGGTCTTTTGGGGAGCACAATTCAGTTTGTAATAACCACAAACTTATTTTGAATACACTGGTGGAGAGTCTGTCGGAGGGAAGGAAACAGAAAGCATAGTAATGGATGAGACTAGCTAAGAGCAGGCATGGGAGAGAAAAAAAGAGCACTGGTTCTCAACCTTCCTAATTCTGTGACCCTTTAATACAGTTCCTCATGCGGTGACCTCTAACCATAAAATTATTTTGTTGCTACTTTATAACTGTAATTTTGCTACTGCTATGAATGGTCATGTCTGATATGCAGGAGATCTGATATGTGATCCCAGAGGAGGGAATATTCCACCCTAAATGGGTTGCCACCCAGAGGTTGAGAAACACCGGCCTAGAGGGTTGTAGGAATGCCAGGTATGGTCACTGGAAGAGAAGCCCATACCGGGATTGGGGAAAGGGAAGGTGAGGGAAACACAGGAAAACTGGTGTATGGAGTCAGTGAAACCTTCTCAGGGTGACCAGTGTGACCAGCATGTTTTGAGAAACAGAGAGGCCAAGTAGGAAAGGGCCCAAAAGGAATCAGCCACAAGAAAGCTGTAGGCAAAGCCTTTTCAGTGAAGTGGCAAGAATCAAACAGGGTGGGGTGGCAGGGGTCTATGATGGCAATCACCTGGGAGGCTAAAGGGGGACACTCACTCGAGCTCAGGAGACTTTGAGACGGCCTTGGGCAGCACAGGGAAAAATAAATAAATAAAAATAAACAAGTGAATATGACGGGTCCACATCAGAGGGGATGATGGCCGAACGATGGATGGGAAGTTCGAGACAACACTGAAAGAAATGAACAGAACACAAATGCAATGCGTGGGTGGCGTGGCTCAGTCACTAGATGTCAATGCATTTTGAAGGGGACGTGGATGTGGGAGAGGCTCTGGGGTGAAAGGCTAGACACCCCATGATGCTTTATGGAAGAGCTCTTCCTGCTTGGATCTCCCTGGTTGAGTCCTGGTCGTGGGCCCCTGGCTGTTCTGGAAACCCGTGGCTCTCTCTCTCTTCCACAGGGTGAAGTGGAGCTGTGACCTCTAGTTACCATCGTAGGTCAGCTTCTTATCTCGTCTCTCCTGTCCTACGCAGTTCTCTTGGCTTCTATAGCCTTTCCGTTCCCCCAGCCTCTCCTGGGAGTGGCTATAACTGCCTCCCGCTGCATCCCTGGGACCACATCTCCCCATCACAGCTTCCGGATGACCAGTCCCCGCTGATTTCCTCTGGCTTTGTGCATTCCAGATGTTCGAGTTCTGACTCACACTTCCTCTGAGGGCTAATGACTCACCATTCCCCTGATGCTCTAACCTCTGACTGACTCTAGGTGCCACCTCAATTGTCACTTTTTTCAGGAAAGTGTCCCCACTGTTAGGTCCCATTTGTTGTACCCATCTGTCATTTTCTTCATAGCCTCTCCTTCCATGCACAATTAAATATCTACTTTAAGTTCACATGTTGTTTTGTGGTCACACCAACTAGGCCTCAAACTCCAGGAAGGTAGGCACCGTTTTCTGCTTACCATTCAATCCCCAGTGCTTGGTGCTGTAGCAACTTAGGACATAACTGTTAGTTCAGAACCAGTAGCTTTGGATGTGTCTTTCCTGCCTCAAACTTTCATTGTGAAATATTTCAAACCTACAATACAGATGACAGAGATGGTGTCCTTTTAACTGTCTTATGAGATAGGTACTCTTAGCCTATTTCAGTAACAGTGAAACGGAGGTGTGTGTGTGTGTGTGTGTGTGTGTGTGTGCATGCATGCATGCTCACCCATGTGCAGGTGCACTCACGCTGGGCACATGTGTAGGGACAGGGGTTGCTGTTAGGCGTCTTCTTTCTATTGTTCTTCATCTTAACACACCGCGTCTGTCATTGAACTTGGAGTTCACTGTTTCTACAGTCCCCAGACTCTCTCTCTTTACCAAGCACTGAAGTTACATGTACATGTGACCACACCCGGCTTTTATGTAAGTGCTGGGAATCTGAACCCGTGTCCTTACGTGGACACAGACAACTTTTTATACAGTGAGCCATCTCTCTAGCCCCAAAGAGAGTTCGTGCTTTTGTAAGGCTGACCAGGTGACAGACATGGTGCCAGGATTTGAACAGGAGGGGGTGGGTGGTTCTTAGGGACCTTCAAGTCAGAGCGGAAGAAAGGACCCTGACGGTGGTTGCAGCCTGTGGTGTGTCCCTTACTCTGGAGACGCCATCCGCTGTGAGGAGACAGGAGGGTAGGGTGGAGGTGGGGAGGTTTACCACAGCTGCAGAGGGGATGGAAAGGAAATCGTGTGCTGATTAGGAGGATGATTGTCAAGAAGCATTCAGAACCCAGCTGTGGGATGGAGAGCAGGAATTTATTGTGGAACCATTCAGCTTAGTTCAAATTTTCTGGTCATCAGCACTTAGGCAGTTACAAAGCGGTATCACTTGTCTTGGTCCCAACTCTCCTCTCTTCCTATGCATCGTGGGTATTAGGTATCAGTGCCCTGTTAGCTTCTTAGGCCCACATTCTCTTTCCCTCTTCCTTCTGTCTGTTCAGATGGCATTTAGCTCTCTGCTCCCATCCCAAAGCCTGAAGATGCAGGGAAGAAATCTGAGCTTTTAGGTTGTGAACTTAGTGCTTAAGACTTCATCACGTGTGGAGATGGGGCTGGTGTGGCGGCTCTTTTATTTTTTCGTGTGCGTGTGTGTGTGTGTGTGTGTGTGTGTGTGTGTGTGTTTGTGTGTGTACATGTGCATGTGGGCATGCGCACGGTGTACCTGTAGAGGTCAGAGGACAATTTGGGGGAGTTGGCTCCCTCCTCCCTCCTTGCTAGGGCAGTGCCGCTCTTGTTTTCGCCACTCTACGTACGTGAGGCTGTCTGACTCATTAGCTTTTGGTTGGTTCTCTTGTCTCTACTTCCCGTCTTGCTGTAGGAGCACTGAGATTACAGATGCAGTCTGCCACGTTCAGAATTTTGTAAGTTCCAGGGATCAAATGCAAGTTTGTCAGGCTAGTGTGGGAAGTGCTTTGACCCACTGAGTCATCCTGCCAACCCATTGTGGTGGCTCATCATTCTCTACAATGGCTTGTGGGAGAGTCAGAGGGAGGAGGAAGTAGGAGGACACAGCACTCAATTGTCCCTCATACCCTCACTCAAGAAAGTGTCACACAGTCACCATGCAGGGCCCACTCTATGCCAATGTTCTTGCCAGGGACAAATAATATTCCATTGCACAGCTGGGCCTCGTTCTGTTTGTTCATTCACTAAGTGGGTTGGTGATATGCTACGTCTACACAGTGGAGCATTATTTAGCAATTTTGGTTCTTTCTACCTTTTAATGGTATGAGTAATGCTGCTGGGAACATAAGAGTCTAAGTTGTTATGAAAACATATGTTTCAGTTTATCAAGAACAGAGTACCCAGGTCGTGACTTGATTACCCTACAGTTAGCATCTTGAGGAACTGTTAGACTGCCTGCCAAAGGGAAGAGTCTGATGTTAAATTCCAGCGAGGAACAAGGGCTCTAGTTTGCAAATGCCTTTACACGAGTCTCTTTTATTCTTTTGGGCATCCAGTGACTGTGAAGTCTCATCTCACTGTGGTTCGGAGCTGTATTTCACTAGTGGCCAAGCATACACAGCTTTTTTTTTGTTTGTTTGTGTATCTGTACTTGAAATTCCCTGGTGCCCAATAAGTCAAGCAACCTTCCTCATTCCAGAGGAGTAAAAGAGTACTGCCTTACACCCAGGAGGAGGGAATTCTGCAGAGAGTCCAGAAAGGACCAGTGTAGACAGGTGTTTCTCTCTCCAGTCTATTTGGACTTGGGATAGTACAGTGGAATGCCCATGAAAACTCCAAAGGATGGTTTAGGAGACCTGCCAGGTAGCTGAATACATGGAGCGTTCTGGAAGGTGGCAAGCTTGGGGAAGACACAGAACCTCCGTGCCCCTCCTCCAGTGCTTCACTCTGTTCATCTCTCCCTTTGTGTCCTCTGAAATAAACTGGAAAGGGTTAGTGTTTTGCAGAGTTCTGTGGGCCATACACACAAATCAACCCAATTCAGAGTGGCTTGGGGGAGCCCCAGTTGCCTGTTGGCCAGTCAGTAACAGGTGAAGCAACTTGGACTGGCGCCTGGCATCTGGAGTCACGGTGGGGAGGGGAGGTCTTTCGATGAAGCTGCAGCCTCTGATTTCTGACAACGCCTTCCTGTAGATAGGCGGTAACTGCTTTCATGTAGACAGGTGAGAACTGGATTGAAGCAGAGGAAGCCCACCGCTGTCAGTTGCGTAACTGTCTGCTTGTTCACTGGTGGGGAATTTCCCACGTTCAGTCACAGTCACAGGAGCTTTCGGTATTGATTGTTGTTGTGTGGTGGGAACATTAGAAATCAAGGCATTTCTCATTCCTTCTGATATTTGAAGGAGGGTGTTGTGTTTAATAAAAGAGATAGAATTTGTGTTGGGTTTTCTGTCTCTATCTTCAGACCCCACTCTCTTCCTTTCCCTCCTCTTTCCTGCACAGTTCTAGAGAAAATTTAATGTACAATGGGAAAAAAAGAAAACACCATGTTCATGTGATTTCAACATCTTGTTATGAGACAGGGATGTAGCCAAATAAAGTGATGTGGGGTTTCCCTCTGTATGCTGTGATTACCGTTAATAAATAAAGAAAACTGGCTTGGCCTGCTGATAGGGTAGAACTTAGGTAGGTGGGGAAAACTAAACTGAATGCTGGGAGAAAGAAGGGTGGAGTTAGAGAGAAGCCATGTAGCCTGGCAGGAACCAGGCAGAACTTTACTTGGTAAGCCACAGCCATGTGGCGATACACAGATTACTAGAAATGGGTTAAATTAAAATGTAAGAGCTAGATAAGAAGCTAGAGCCAGGGACTGGAGATATGACTCAGTGGTGAAGAGTACTGCTTGCTCTTCTAAAGGTCCTGGGTTTAATTCCTGACAACCACATGATGGCTCACAACCATCTGTAATGAGATCTGCTGCCCTCTTCTGGCCTGCAGGCATATATGCAGGCAGAATGCTGTACACAGAATAAATTAATCTTTTTATTTTTTTTTTAAAGAAGAAGCCAGAGCTAATGGGCCAAGCAGTGATTTAAATAATATGGTTTCTTTGTGATTATTTCAGGGCTAAGCAGCCAGAACTAACTAGCGGCCTCCTTACTACAATAAAACCTTAGGAAGTAAGGGTATTAGGAGTCATGAACAGCCGAGAACAGAGGACCCAAAAATTGTAAAAGGATAATGGGTCAGTACCTGCAGAGACAGAGAATGAAATAAATGCTTCTTATTATTCTTCAAAAAGGGTATTTTTAGTACTTAGTATTTAGATATGGGGAACTAAAATCTACATGCCTGAGTCATGGGGGAAGAAAAAAAAAACCAACCTCAGAGGTATATTATTCTAGTGAAAGAACTTGAAGTAGCCAGAGACCCCATGACCTATGTGGTAATTCCTTGCAAATTGAAATAGTCCCCTCAGACGGGATGGGCAGACTCATCAGACTTTAGTGTCCAGAAAAATGAAAACTGTAAAGAATCTGGGAGGCACTCCCCAGCTTTATGAAAGGGTAACCGACACCGGGGAGGAGCTGGACCACCCAGCTGCAGGGAAGACCGACGACGAGCGTGTGTGGCGCTGCTGCACAGAGCACACTCAAGCTGCAGTTTTATTACTCATTCCCTGAGCTGCTTTTTGGTGAAACACCAGCTCTTTTGAGTCATTCCTGCTCCCGTAAGTAATCCCTTCACCTATGCACCCGTTGGTAGCTCCTATAAAAACTCACTGCTGCACCAAGTCGGATTTTGGCACAGTCCTTGCTTTGGTCGGTTGTGGGTTTCTCTCCTGGAGCCAGTGGATACGTGTGGGGCCACAGCGAGACCTTATGAAGTAGAAACTTTGTTGCCTTCTTCACACTCGTATCCATTCTCTCCATAGTGAAGACCTCAGTTTAAAGATCATTTCTCCAAGATGCGGAGTAGGAGATTCAAATCCCTAGGTTCTGAAGACCATGTATCCATCCCCAGATACATTTTCACATGTCTTAGCTTGGGGTTACATAGAGGTGTTCACAGCTAACTTACCATTAGCAGATATCCTTGTCTTGTACCTTTGCTTGCTGCTTGTGTCTAGTGCACATGGAATCCTACTGTTTTAGTTGTTCTGTAGCGTACCCATTGACTGACTGTTGTACCATTGAAGAATAGAGTCCCTGTTTCTTTTACTTGCTTTGGAGACCCTGGCCTACTGAACTGGATCAAGATTGAAAGGCTGAGCTATACGAAGAGGAGCCAGTGTGCAGAAACCGTTCCTGTTCTGAAGTGAGTGTAGGAAGAAAAAGGTCCCTTAGGAATCCGGAAAGAGAAGGAAGGACCAATATGTCAAAATTAAGCAAAGTCAGACCAATATGTCGAAATTAAGCAAAACTGGTGGAAACCCGCAACAGGATACGAGAACATTCAAGGGCCAGACCCTAATTCCCAACATTGGTTATGGGAGCAACAAGAAAACCAAGCGCATCTGCCTGGCTGCTTCCGGAAGTTCCTGGTCCACAGCATCAAGGAGCTGGAGGCGCTGCTGATATGCAACGCATCTTATTGTGCTGAGATTGCTCACAACATTCCCTCCAAGAACTGAAAGGCCATTGTAGAAAGAGCAGCACAGCCGGCCGTCAGGGTCACCAGTCCCAATGCCAGGCTACACAGCGAAGAACATGAGTAGATGCTTGTGTGCATGTTTTGTTTGTGTTTAAATAAAACCACAAAAAGTGCTAAAAAAAAAAGGTACGGTACCCATCTCTGAAATATCTGGAAATATCTATTGCCATATTATAAGGAAAGATGGCGTGTGAATATGCCAGTAACTCCAAGAGGCTGGTTATGGCTTCAATAATTGGCTGAACACCATGTTGCCAGATTTGAATGTAGAAGGGTGTTAGAAACATTCTCTAACATGAATGGGGCAAGACTACTGAATTTCTGACACTTTAGACTCTTAAACTTGGCAGAAAAAGGAAAAAAAATGAAAGAATGCAGAGAAGATGTGTCCTTCACAACCTCGGCGGATGCATGGTGGAGCGGCAATGTCATCCGCCATTAACTCTTGGTATTGCAGAGTAGGCAAAGCGACAATACAGTGAGAGTAAATCCAACTGCTCCTTGATTTTATAGTTGGGCTCAGCATTCTGATATGATCTTCCATCGATCACAATTCTCTACTCGATCAGCCATCTGTGCTTCTTGGAGTTTTAAACCACGTCTTGTTAAAATATGCACACTCAAAGCAGCGTGAACATCAACCTCTTTGTTACATCCCCCATTTCGGCATGGCTCTAAACAAACAGAAACTGTAGTGCAGTAGATTGAGAACCTGGCACCTTCTGTTACCTTCTGCCAGTGTAATCTTGAAAGTATAGAATGCCACAATGCGGGGGAACGTGTGCCATTTTATGTTAGTGAAATTGCTATTGATAGACACGGAGTCATGTTTCTTTAAAACCCTTTAAAGACCTAGTTAATAAATTCCACCAGTGACAAGAGTACTAGCGTCATCATGTTCATCAGCCTGAACCAGGTCTGCAACATCCCCAGGATTTTACTCTCACTATTGACTATTTCTGTAACAAACTATTCACAGCCACCTTTTAGATGACTTGGAGGGAAAGAAATGTACATTACAGTAATGAAAAAGAAGATGGTGTGCTCGCTTGTTGGCAGTGAGCTCTCCCAAACAGTGACGTCACTCATAAGTGATTTACTCACGACACGCCAGAGAACAAAGGGGAAATTAGTAAGAGTACCTACCGTAAGAGAGAAACATCCCCTTATTCATCATTTTCCAGACATAGCAAGGAACAGGCGTGTTAACTGTGAAACAGGGACAGAGATGAACTCCATCCCCAAGGGTCCGCTAGCCTGTTTCTACCTTCAGCTGCTCACACTGACTGTGGATCCAGCACAATGAAGTCTCCTTGAAGAAGCAACAGGCTGCTGGATTAACCTTTAGGGGAAGTGAGGGTTAGCTGGCTCTCTTAGCCGTGAGGAGCTCTTTTCGCTCTTGTAAATTGCAGGGAAGAGGCAAGAGGGAGTCAGATAATGAAATCAGATTTTAAAATATTTACATATATAAATGCACACATCAACATATATATATACATATATACATATATGCATTTATCACTAATCCAGGGGAAGAAGCTTCAGTTGGTTAAGACATGCAGTATGCATTACTTTTAAATAAATAGCACTCTGCCAGGATAGCACAGTTCTGCTTAGCTGGAGCCCGTCGGGATCCCCACTTGATAAATACATAAGAATGCTTTCCAATTAACTTATCAATGATTTATGAATACATAGTTCTCTAGAGAGCTTACAAATATTTGGAAAACATAATTACTTACAGAAGGATTCAACAAGCTAAATTTTCCCTGTTCAACTAAATGTTGTAGACACCATTTGTTTGCTTAGCAAATCCCTTCTTTACCATTGAGGGAAGCACACACTCTAGCCCGGCACCTGCTGGTGGTTTCACAAACACCGACTTTTAGTGACATTGCAATTATGGGACTTGGTACAGCTCGAGCTGATCTGTCGAGAACAGTGACTTTGCAGAGGCACCCCAGGAGGAAAGGGCTTCTCCGTGGCCTTTTCTGCCTGTTCTCATCCAGGCAAACAAAGCCAACAGAATGAACTGTGTTTGTTTGTCTGATTAGGAACAATGGCAAGTGTGGTAAGATGACACTAATTTAAGTTTTCACACACCATGGTGTGCGTCTAGAGGTCAGAGGAGGACATTCAGGAAACTGTTCTCTCTTTCCACAGTGGATTCTGGGTTCGAACCCAGGTCATCAGTCTTGACAGCCAGCACTTTTACCAACTGAACTATCTCATGGGCCCAAGATTGATTTAAGTTTTAACAATTGGATTAAAATAAAATATTATGTTAAGTCTTTATGTATTGTATAAGTTTCCCTCAAATGCTCACCTGGTTTATTAAATTAGTTAAATTTACTTTTTTTTCTGCTCAGATTGTCCTTGAACCTCTTAATCTGAGAATTTTGGGGATAAAGACAAGGTAGCAGTTTGATTTTTTTTGTCAAGAGCTAATGGATTGATTAGGAACTGGTTTGAGAGAAATTTTAAGAGTAGGTATGTTTGGGCGTAAACAGAAGAGACATGATCTGTGACTTAAAATCATTACTTTGCTCTCGGAGAGAAGCGGGATTTACAAGAGCTCTTTCTTACAGAATCAAACGGAATACATCATGTGTGAACAGGATGAAGAGGGATTTCAATGTTCCTTAAAAAAGAAAGAAAGAAAGAAAGAAAGAAGAAGAAAAACAAAGCTAACGACAATACAGACTCATCAAGGGTCCTGAAGAAATGTGGCGTGAGTGGGAAGTTGATCTTAATTCATTGGGAAGCAAGGCCTCTGTGACATGTCTCTTGTACCTGGCATTTGGTGGCCTTTTGTCCCACGAACCCAGGAAATGTTGCACAGAGGCCTCTTGATGCCACGGTGTTGCACCGTTTCTTTATTCCTTTCTGTCTCCCGCCTCTTTCAGCTAAGGGCACCCACCCGTAAGACAGAGGTTGTATCTCATGTGCAGTGCCTGGTGCTAGTTGATAGATGGACGAATGAGTGAAAACCTTGCAGCATGAAGCAGAGTTTGAAAGGCAGAGGGAGAGTTTCTGCATCCCCACAGTGACCCCTTTGGCTTACGATAGACACCTGCTTTGGTCGTTAGTGTTGGCAGCTAGACATAATCCAGAATTATTTGGAAGATGAGTCTCTAGGAATATTTACTAGGAATTATCTTGATAAGCTAACCAACATGGAAAGACCTGTCTACTGTGGGTGTAGCACCATTCCCTGCCTGGGATCCTGGACTTGTATAAATGAAGAAAAGTAATTGAACAACATGCATGTATGCATTACCCTTTTCCTCTGACTGGGGAGACAATGTGGCCAGTCCCTTCAAGTTCCTAGTGGCTAAACTTGCTTGCCATAATGTTATACTTTGAACTGTGCACTAAAATAAAGCCCAACAGATTTTGACAGGGTATTTTATCACAGAAACAGAAAAGAAACAGACACCTGCTATTGAGATACCCGTCATTGAATGGACTGTGTCCTCCTCAAGTTCATCTTCGAAGTTCTAGCCCTCATTGTGATCGTATTTGGAGACAGAAGTTGCAGAGGGCTAGGGGTAAGCAAGGTCATAAACATGGAACTGTAATTTGCCAGGACTGGGGGTGGTGGTTTTGGAAGAAATATGAGGAGAAATGCATCATGCGCATGCACACTCACTGGGGAAAACCATGTGGAGCTGTACCAGGAGGTCATCTGTGAACCAGAAAGATGGTCCTCTTCAGAACTGACTATAATGACACCCTGTGAGAAAATGGATATCATTGCTTAAGCCCCCAGTCTGTGGTGCTCTGCCATGTCAGCCTGGGTGTGCCAGGATGAAGCCCCCAGTCTGTGGTGCTCTGCAATGTCAGCCTGGGTGTGCCAGGACATCACTCTTCTGGGTCTTGTCTCTTCCATGCTTTTTTTTCCTGACTATTCTTCATGCAGAGTTGGGACTATCCTCGTTGTTGGCTTTATGGGTCACAGCTGATGGAACCAAGCTGAATACTAGACCTCAGATGATTCCTTTAGGGGTTAGGGTTACCTCTGACAGTCCATCTGTTTTGGCTGCTCAAGCTAAGATTTTTGTCAACATGGATGACACAGAGCAGCAGCCCTTTGCCTTGTATGTGGGAAAGGGAAGGGCTCCGGAGAGCTGTGCAAACAATCAGGGACTCAAAGCAGGGCACGTCTGGGCGGCAGAGAGGTGCCAGAGGGTGCTTCTGCCCTGCCACTAGGACATCCTGACTACCCTCTTCTGAGGCACCCCTGTTTCTCACTGCACCTGCTTTCCCGTAAGTCACACGGAAGCGAGCTTTGCTTTCTTTTCAAAAACCATCTTGACCAATGATGAGGCTGTTTGAGGTTCGTTTCCCCTCTCTGGCTTGAGTGTTTAGCAACGAGGATATAGACCATGAAAACATGCACACTGCAGATAAAGTCTCCTCTTTATTGGCAGGAGATATTTTTCCAAGTGCCCAATTCTAGTAATGTACTGCCATATTCTCTTCCTGACATTCCTCCCCCAGTTTAATCCGATGATAGACTGTATTTCTACAGTGTTTCTGTCAAGTGGTGGTAGACAGTGTACACATTTTCAAAATTTGAAATGGCAACTGAGAAAGAAAACTGTCCCAAACAAGGTCTGGTAACACCTTTTTGAAAATCAGCCCATATATTCATTGTATATGGTGCTGTACGTGAAAGTACATCTCATGCAAGCATATACTGTACAGTGAGTACATTCCCCATCCCCTACCCCTTCCTTCTTTCCTGCCTCTCTTGGTGCTTCCCTTTGTTACCCTATACAAGTTTGCTTTTAATTCGTGTCATATAAATACCCACAGGTTTATGTGTCTCCACAAAGCCAATGAGCTACAGGTGAGAGAAAGCATATTTGTCTTCCTGGGTCGGACTTGATATGATCATCTCCAGGCACCTCTGTTTTCTATAAATGCCATAGCTTTGTTATTTTCTCCTATTCTTTTTGAGATTATAATATAACTGCACCATTTCTTTCTTCCAGAAATTCATTCTTTATAGTATAAAAAGATTCCATTGTGTGTCTCCACCGTGCTTTCCGTACACGCTTCTGTCGCTGGGCACCAATTTGCTGTCATACATTAGCAGTTGTTGAGTGCTGCTTTAATAAACATCGACAGGAAGGGGTCTTTGTGACCCCTTGACTTGCTGTCATTTAGGGAAATCCTCAGGTATGATATAACTGGGTCACATGGTGGATGTATTTTTAGTCTTCTGAGAAACCCTCACATTAATTCCACTGTAGCTAGATTAGCTAAAACTCTCACCAGTACTAGGTATGAGTGTAGTATGAATTCTAATTGGTCTTAATAATAAAAATACCCAGAGTCAGCAATCAGGGGGTGAAAGCTGAGAGGTCAGAGAAGCAGAGTCGCCAGTAACTAGAGAGTTCTTATCTCTACGAATGCTCAGACTGAAGGGCGAGCCTGTCTCTATGAATCCTCAGACTTAATGCTGTCTGTATGACCTCCTGGCTCTGTTTCTCGTTGAGAATGAATCAATTTCGTGTAGTCCAGGGTGACCTTGAACTCACAGATATCCTTCTGCCTCTGTCTCCTGAGTCTTGGGATTAAAGGTGGCTCTATCTGCACTCTGATCTTCAGACAAGCTTCATTTGTTAGATCACAAACAAAGTATCACTATATAAGGAAGGGCTCCATTCTTTCTGCATCCTCACCTGCAGTGGCTCTCTTGTAGACCAGGCTGTCCTGGAACTCAGAGATCTACCTGCCTCTGTCTCCAAAGTGTTGGGATTAAAGGCGTGCGCCATCACCACCTGGGCTAGCATTTATTTTCTTAATGACTGCCATTCTGACTGGGCTGAGATAAAATCTCAACGTACTTTTGATTTGCAACTCTGATGACTAGAGACGTTGACCTTTTCCACATGCTTAGTGACCTTTCATGGATCATTGGCTTGAGAACAGTCTGTTCATTTCATAGCCATTCATTGCAGTGGAATAATCCTTCTGTTCATCGTGAGGATGTGTTGCTCTCATTGTTAATAAAGAGCTGTTTGACGGATGGCTAGGCAGGATTTTTGAGGTAGAGAGAATGTTGGAAAGAAAGGCAGAGTCTGAGTTGTCTTGAGGAAATGCATGAGATGCAGAGCCAACAGGATGGGAAGGCTGAACATGAGGTAAGTGTGCCTCAGGGCAGCACATAGATTAATAGAAATGGTTAATTTAAGTTATAAGAGTTAGGTAAAAAGGAAGCTTAATCTATCAGCTGAGCATTTTAAATTAATTAATTAATTAATTAATTAATGTTAAATCTCTGTGTGGTTATTTTGGGAACTGGCTGGTGGAACAGACAAGTCTACCTACAGTTAGTTCATTATTTATTTGGTTGTTTGATTTCTTGCTTTGTGTTTTGAGTTTGTATACTCTAACTATTTACCATCAGTTAGATATATAGTCAGCGAGGACTTCCCAGCATTCTGTGGGCTGTCTCTTCACGTGATTATTTTGTTTGCTGGGCAGAAGCTTTTTTAACTTTGTGAGGTCAAGTTTGTTAATGGTTAGCATTATTCCTGAACAGCTAGAGCCCTAATTGGAAAGTCCTAACATGGGCCTATATCATAAGTATTTTTTATGCTTTTATCTCTAATATTTTTCTAAATTTTAGATCTTACATTACAATATTTGATCAATTTTGTTCGTTTGGTGTTGGGGATCTAGTTTCACCCTTTTACATGTGGATACACAAGTTTTCCATACCATTTGATGAAGACATTGTCTTCTTTCCCAATGTATATATCTGGCATTTTAATGAACCATCTTCAGTCATGCTGTTCTATGTCATTCTACTGGCCTGTGTGTGTGTGGTTGTGGTGGCTGGAACAGAAGTTCCCTTAGGCAAGAGTGTGTAACTCCTGTTTGGATTCTGGTACCCGTGAAGAAGGTTAAAAAATTTTTCTGAAAAGTTGTGTGTGCCCAACTTCCTAGCTGACTTCAGTCTCTGGGGCCGCTAATGCCACTAGACATGATTTATATTGCATCATAATAATGCATAGACTTTTAAAACATACTTTTTAAACCATGAAACAACACACGAATGACTTTTAACAGTTAATGAAGATCCGGGTAGGGTAAGTATTATAGGGATTTCCAAAGTATTTTCATCAATGGCATAATGTTAGCATCAAGGTGGTTGATGTTTTCCACAACAGTGAAACATCAGGCAGAAATCATTTTCCTTTTTCCTGGACAGAAGACCTACTGTGGTACGATGTGTGCCCGGTTCATGTTCATTGATAACAAGATAAAGCCCTAGAAGAGCCAACCTTTCTGCCCTGCCAACCTTTTCTGCTCAACTCCAACACTCAGAAATCATGAGTATTCTTTCTGATTTCCAAAATTTGGAACTTTTTAAATAAACTGTCAGTTTTTGCTTTTCTAAAAATATCTCCAACAGAAGGAACATCTTTGAATTGGCTGTCTTTTTCTCCTATGGAGAATTCAGAATAAAACCTTGACACAGACTCTTCTCAATTTGTTCGAGAGATTGGTTTAATATTCCAATTCTAAAAATTATCAACAAGGTTGTCCAAGCAGAAGGTGCATAGATTATATGACTCTTATTTTTTTTGATAATCTGAGACTATTACTTTGAAGGCACAGCTAAAACATTCAATATAAGGATGATTTATATAACCAGAAACTTGTACATTTATTTCCTATTGAAAGAAAATCAACCTGGGGCTAGGAGGAGATGGCTTAGTGGATGAGCAGAAGAATGAGGCCCCGAGTTGGGATCCCCAGCACTCATGTAAAAGATCTGGGTGCAATGGTATGTGTGTGTGTGTGTGTTTAGTGACAGGAATTCTCTGTGTAACAGCCTTGGCTGTCCTGAAACTAGCTCTGTAGACCAGGTTGGCCTGAAGCTCACAGAGATCCATCTGCCTCTGCCTCCCGAGTGTTGGGATCAAAGGCGTGCGCCACCACTGCCTGACCAGTGGTGTGTGTTTGTAATTCAAGAACTGAGGGGGATTATTTCTGCAACTCAGTGTCCAGTTAGCCCTCCTGAATCAGTGAACTCCAGGTTCAATGAGAGACATCTTCTCAAAGAACAGGGTGGGGAGCAGCAGAAGACCCTGACATCCACCTCTGGCCTCCATATGCACATGTGTGGACACACAAACATACACACACACACATCACAGACACAAATTAAAAACAATTCACTAAGAATTTTCTAGGTATTCAAATAATGAATTTTTATACTTCTATTTAGATGAAAAATATCATTTGCTAAAACAGTACGTATTCATAGTAAATTCAACTTTATAATTTTTATTAAAATATTACAACTTTAGATGAATCTCACCATATATATGTACACACACACACATACACACATTCCCTGACACAACACACACTCTCCAAATTATTTGTTAACAGTTTCTGTTAGACATTTTAATCTTGACACATCCTTTGTGGGTAATACATTCTCCGTCCTTAGCTGTATTTCTGGAAAGCTGTGATTCTACTCATACACAGCAAGTGGCAAAAGACCCCTGAGCCTCCTTGAAGGTTTCTCGTTCATTAAATCCTTATGTGGCAAGTATCACTTTCTTTAGGGAGACGAAGCAGTCACCTTGTATGTTTAGCTTGCTATGACAAAATTTTAATTTTGGTGTAAAACCCATGGTTTAATTATAAAAATATTTTTGGTGGGTTTTTAAGAGATGGCTCATCTTGCATGGGAGCAGAGATTGATTCCAGGCATCCACATCTGGTAGTTTGCAACCACCTCTTACTCCAGCTGATGTTTCTTGCCCCACAGGGATCTCTGTCAGAATGTGTTGTCTACATTGTATTGTATCTTTGGTGATTAGCTTCTTTAAACAAACAAACAACAACAACCTTTCTCTTATTTTCTGGGATTGTTTTTTTTTTTAATTTTTATTTATTTATTTATTTATTTATTTTTTTATTAA
>NC_022021.1:43558217-43562814 GCF_000317375.1 Microtus ochrogaster
AGTGCCATTGTCCTTGGCTTCTCAGCAGCCCTCATTGTCCGCCATATTCAGAGAGTCCGGGTTTATCCCCTGCTTTTCGAGTCACAATCCAGCTGGCATTGGTGAGCTCCCAATAGATCAGTTATATAATTTCTCTCTTTCCTTTCCTCCCTCCAGAACCTTTCCATACACCTTTCCTTCTGTCTTTTGAATTCATGGCTTCTTTTCTTCATTAATTGTTATTGTTACTTGACTATATGTAAATATGTATATATTCCTAAGTATATATACATATACATATATACAGTCTGTATACTGTTATTTGTATGTATGTTTTCAGGGCTGATCGTTTGGTATTGGATAACCAATTGGTATGCCCTTCCCCGATAATATAGTAGATTAATTTCTTCAGTGCAAAACTGCGGGGCTTACTGAGACAGTTGGTTCAGCTACTCAAACTTTACCTTCCAATGATAGGATCAGTTTAGGTGATGCAAAGCTTATTCAGAGAAGTGGTAGGATGGAGAGGGATGCTGAGGATACAGAAATTCCTTAGCTTCTGTCTTCCTCCATCTTGGCTGCAAACCATCCCATCATTGAGTGTTGTGGAATATTAGGTAAAGATGTGCTACATTTGTTTATGCTGTGGAATGTCTCTTTAATAAGGCAAAGGCGTGCTGCCTTATTTTATGTTGCATTGGTTTAGCTCTGTGAGGCTGTGCTACTTTGCCTGTCTAAAACACCTGATTGGTCTAACAGAGAGCTGAACAGCTGGGCAGGAGAAAGGATGGGCGGGGCCGGCAGGCAGAGAGAATAAATAGGAGGAAAAATCTGGGAAGAGATGATCAGGGAGAGAAAAAAGAAGATGAGGAGGATTCCAGGGCCTAGCTACCCAGCTACACAGTAAGCCGTGAAGTACGAAGTGAAGCAAGGTATTTAGAAAGGTAAAAGCCAAAGACAAAAGATAGATGGGATAATTTAAGAAAAGCTGGTGCTGGGTGATGGTAACACACGTTTCAACTCCAGCACTCCAGGGGCAGAAGCAAAGGCAGGTGGACCTTTGCGAGTTCAAGCCAGCCTGGTCTACAGAGTGACTTCCAGGACAGAATAAGGCTCCATGTGATTATCTGGGAGCTGGGTGATGGGCTCCCCTAAGAGTAAAGAGTTAAAAAAAAAGAACACCCCTCCCCCCCAAATATCTGGCTACAATGGAGGATCTACACTACTTGTATCAAGAAAGCAGCCCACTCCTTCTCTTAAAGGATCTTGAATTTAACCTCAGTTTACTCCCCACCCTTTTAACAACAGATTCCTGCTTGGTGCTTTTGTTACCCAGCATAAATTAGTTTACAAAAAAACAGCTCTTGAATTTAAGAAGACTAACTTCGCGAATACTGTGTCATAGGTGCTAATTACAACAGAGTGCAGCATTTCAGATCCGAGAAGAGCTGATCTAGACAATGACTTCATTCTTATAAAAAAACAGGCATTTTATGGAAATGAGAACAAAGGACTGGCTCACCAAAAACCACATAGGTGTTGACTGGAACAGTGCTAGACACTAGGTCTTTTTGTATTATCTTTTAGAATATTATGATACTTAAAAATTATATATTTTTACTGTGAATCTGATTTTTCAGAATTTACATAATTAATTCTATGCCGTCTCCCTGGAGTTCCACGAAATTCCTTGATTTGGTACATCACTACAGTCTATCGTAGTAATGTTTTTCTGTTTTACAGAAGAGTGGGAGGGTAATGGAAAGAAAAGAGAAAATAGGTAGGTAGAGAGACAGACAGACAAATCGACACTACCCAATAGAATTTTGTTAGCCATGTCACCTCCATGATTTTGGGGGAAGCTTTCATGAGCTATGGGCTGACAAGCATCAACAAACAAGGGGGAAAATAGTTTGTTAGCCACCAAATTTAAAAGATAAAACTTAGACATGGCAGAAGTCACTGTCTGCTGTAGAACTCACTTCATTTCAGCTCCTTTCCTCTAGGCCGGCTTCTACAGAGAGACAGGCACTGTAAATGCTTTCCAGCCTCCCTTGCAGCTAGGATACAGTTCTTAAGAAGGCAGTAGTACCCAGGAGAGTGAATAGTTCAATATTAATGGTGGATTGGCATGACTAATGAAGGTCAGGAGCTTAGACCAAGGCCAAGTAGGTTTGCTTTAGCTTGGGGATCTTAACTAATCTTGTTGCACCACAAGCAAATTATTATTTTTTTTGAAAGAAGTTGGAACTTGAAAAATGACATCTACTATAGAATCTTACCTAAGGTGAGGCAAATCAGGCAACTGTAGGACTGCAGTAGCCCAGTGTAGACCCACTTTCAGGATTCATCCAGAGTTGTGCTGATGCATCAGTGTCCTGCACACACCCCTTTACATCCATGCTCAGTTTCCCAGTATCTTCTCTCGGTGTTGACTAGAGGAGCCAAGCTCAGTGGTGGTGGAGCACGCCTTTAACCCCAGCAGGTGAGTCTCTGAGTTCAAGGACAGTCTCGCCTATAAAGGGGATCCCAGGATAGCCAGGGCAACAAAGAGAAACAATCAAACAAAGATAGCCGGGTTTAAATATTTCTAAGGCAACTGTAGGATATTATCTTTGACGATATTGTAACGAAGCCAACATACTAGGTTAAATGAAATATTAACTTCATGTTCTTTCCTTTCAGAAGTATTATTACTTCTATAAAACACAAGCACACATGTGTCACATGTTTTCTTCCTTTTGGACAATACTGACCCACATGAGCGCCGGCACATTTGAAATGCTTCTGTTTAAAATTTCTTGAACAGTTCCTTGGGATTCTCCCATGCCCTGTGTGTAGTTCTGGCTAAGGGGAATCAGCAGGTACAGTTAGCTTTGTCCCCTGCAGATTAAAACTCAAGTTTACACAGTGCCTTTGGGGTCTCAGGCAAGTCTTGGGATGGAAAAAACTTGGCTAGGAAGCAAGGACAGTTAGGAATGATTTCAGGCTGTGGGAAACTATGGATTCGTGTTTCAATTTATCAAATTATAATATAAATACCTTTTCTCCTGAAGTTAGAAGTGCTTACAATTTTCTCATCCAAATAAATTACAAATACATAGATTTGCTTATAGACGACACTGAGAATGACGTTAATGTGAGACCTGCAAGACACCTGGTGGCTAACTGTCAAGAAATAGCTCTGAATTTTTCTTCTGCTTCCCAGTGGGTAGCCTGGGGTCCCGCTAGTTTGTCCGGATCAGGAATGTTCCCTGTAGCTGGAAGCCAGAGGAGGGAGCTGGTCCAGGAGGAGCATTGCTTGTCGCCATGGCAACCCGGGAGCAGCAAACAGCCCTGCATATCCGACAACACTCAGTTGAGGAGACTCCTGAGGAAGGCTGTGTGGCTGTGTGTCCCTGCACTACACCTTGACCACTGCACGGAGTCCAGGAGCGCCGCGTCATGGAGAAGCTGGTACTGTGAGCGTTCCACTGGGGTGATTCCCGCACCCAGACGACGGAGGGCTCCCAGCGCCACGGGTGGCGGCAGAGGCGAGGGGGTCTGGCATGCGTTTGTTCTGGGGTTAAACTTCGGAAGTTTGGGGCTTGAAAGCACTTTCATGAGCTTTTTTGTGACAAGAGTTGTTGGGGGTATTTTTGCAGGTTTCCCCAGGCAGCCCAGAGTGCTCCAGCCGATTGGGGCCCTAAATGTAAAAGTGGGTACCTCAAGGGTCACCTCCTCCCCACCCAGTATCTTCGTCTTTATCCCACTTACTAATCTCACTGCTAAGCGGACGCTAGTGGTCAGCTACTTAGACTGAAGTCACCAGGTTGTCCCGTAGTGAGCATCACAGATATCCAGGTGTGGTAAAGGTCACTTTTGTGTCCGTTTGTTGGCTGTTACCAGCTCTCACTAGTCCTTTGTGTTTGGGCAAAAGCAAATGTTTAGTTCCCTTGGAGAGAGGGAGAGAAAAGGGTAGGGCGAGGTAGAGATAGGGTTAGTTTGGTTTAGGGATAAAAGCCCCATACAGGTGGTTTCCTCTCTTTGGCACAGCAGGTGAGACACAGAACAGAAGATGCAAGCAAACTAACTTTCTTTTCGTTTAGTTTTGCTCCCTTTAAATTGTTGGTTGTTTATTTGTGTTTCTTTGAGGCTGAGGAGCCAACTTAGGGCTCTATGAATTTAGGAGCTAAGAACTCTAGCAGAGAACCACACCCTAACCCTATTCTTTAGTTTCAGTGACTGTTTCAGAGTAAAAAAAAGAATCCAGGCAAATCTTATTTGTCTTCAAGGAATAGTGTATATGTGTGTATTTAAAGGAATAGTGTATATGTGTGTATTTACATTGTATATGCTTCATTTAACCATACCACATATTGCTGCATTACTATAAAAATCAATAAAATATGAAAATTGTATTGTTTAAGAAATGTGAATACATACTTACTGAATGAAGACCAGAGATTATATCTACAGCTCATCCACTTTGGCACTTTCTTTTCTGTAAAATCTTGAGTTATTTTAGTTGACAAAATTGTTCCCATTGCCGGGCGATGGTGGCGCACGCCTTTAATCCCAGCACTCGGGAGGCTGAGACAGGCGGATCTCTGTGAGTTCGAGACCAGCCTGGTCTACA
>NC_022021.1:43562914-43565923 GCF_000317375.1 Microtus ochrogaster
AAAAAAAAAAAAAAATTGCTCCCATCTACCAGATGCACATGCAAGGTAAGTAGTGTACCTCTGAGCTATAGACACAGATTAACGGTAAGTATTGAAATTGTGACGGTTGTGGAGTGGCTAAGTCAAGCTAATTAAGGGATACATTTGCCAATGAGCATATTTTTTGTTTAAGAGAAAGCAAAATCTTTTCCTACCTGGTTCCCTGAACACATTACTTCCTTCCAAACTCTGGCCACTGTCTTGCAGAATAGATGCCTTAACCCTAATATTTTTCAATTGTAACTTTGTACCCTTCCCTCTATATATTCTATATATAGTATCTCTCCATACTGGGGACAGCTAGCATCCTCCAGGTGATTCCACTAGTTCAACACTTTAAGATTCTGCTGGTGAGATCATGTAGAGTTTCTCTGTAAATATTTACCTTGTTTAAAAGCTGCTGCTTTGTGCCATGAGCATCTCTCTGTGGGAGACATGCTAATATTCTTGTTTTCTGTAAAATTTATATGCCATAAATACCTGGTGTTTGTTTCATCAAAAGTGATACCTGGTTCATCTTACTCTTCTCAACGACCCTTCCATTTTCATCGTCTGACAAAGGAAATAGAGACCACACGGGGACAGGTGCTATGAGCACTGGGAAAAGCAATGGCTCGAACTTAAATCCACGTGGCATGAGATCACACCTGCTCTCCAGGTTTTACCTTGTAAGGCTGTGCTGCACACCTGCTAGCTTCATAGTGTGGTCTTGAGCATTGTTAATTGTACTTGCTTTAAAATTTTACCACCATTTTCTTGGCCTCTATTTTTAGCTGGGTGTGGATCTGTTGAAGTTAAAGGACTTAATATGATCTACTGTTTTAGTTTTGGGTGGTGCTGGGTGACCTAATCAAGGGCCTTGCACATGCTAGGGCTCTTACTACTGAGCTACATCCTTACCCTTGGGCACTGTTGTTTCTAATTTGGTTCTTGTCCTTCAGAGGTAGTGTCTTACACAGTATCTATCCCAGGCTCGCTTCTGACTCTTTTTCTTCCTACCTCAGTCTCCAGACAAGCATCCCCATGCACAGCAAATGTTTAACTTTAACAGCACACCAAAATGTTAATTTGATATATGTCTTTTTATTTATCACATATGCAAAACTTTCAGCCCCCGACGTTGTTGAGAATCATGTTAGGGGGCTGGTAGGAAGGCTCTGAAGTATGTGGGTGAAGGCACTTACTGTCATGACTGAGGATCTCAGTTCTGTCTTCAGGACACACACGGTAGTAGAAGAGGAGCAATTTCTGCAAGTTCTCTCCTTACCCCCACATGTACACTGTGGCATGCATGCATGCAATCAATCAGTCAATCAGTCAACCAATCAATGTAATAGCACTTAAAAATATCTTTATAAATTGATGAGGAAAACACCGGACACTAAGGGACTACATTTCTATGAATATGTGTAGAGTCCAAAATTAAAAACACACAACGAAGTATTGATGTCCTCTCTGGATAATGACATTAAGTAGGATTTTTTTTCTTTATTTAAAAATTTTCTGTAATTACTGGACAAAGTGCTTTAAGCCTTTAATTCCAGTACTCAGGAGGCAGAGGCAGGTGAATCTCTGAGTCTGAGGCCAGCCTGGTCTATAGAGTGAGTGCTAGGACAGCCAGGGCTATGTAGAAAAAGCCTGTCTTTTTTTCTTTTCTGTAATAAATTCATTTATACACAATTTTGTACCTAGAGAACGGGCAGAGACTCATGGTCTTAGACCGACTGTGCAGAAACACATCTGTAACCTCGAAGGTCTTAAGTTGTCTGCCAGCTTGGGCTACATCAAGAACCTTTGTCTCAAAAAAAAAGAAACAAGCAAGAAATAGAATATCCCTTCTAGAAATTTACATGCCACGCTGAGATAAGCCAAGTATCCTTTGGTAAATACTTTGTGTGCATGGGTCACACTTTGTAAATATTCTCTGCAACTCTTACCATCACCCCATCTGTGCAAGCAGCTCCTGGTTTACCTGAATTGCTGGCAGAAGGAAGGAAATGTTTCTGGGTTGGTGTGAAGTACACTAAGAGTGCCGGGAAAACTGGACTCAGTCTTGTCTACACAGCACCACTCTCTCAATACTCCTCCACGTTCCTGGAGAAATATCATTAATACTGTAAAGGTGGCTGAGGTTACAGACCCTGAAGCAAAATATAATGCATAGGGTGTCACGTTGCTGAAAACTGATCGCATAGGACTTCACCTTCCCCAGGGAGGGCAGGGCTCCTTGCCCCCCTCATGTCTGGGTAATGGAATTAATGAAGCCAGGCTTAGTATCAGAGAAAAGGCCCCGTGAACACGGCTATTTCGAGGAACTGCATCTTCCTGGCTGTTGAAAGACTCCAGGAGGAAGCTCACCTGTTACATTTTCCCATTCTGTTGCCTTAGCTGTTTCCTGGCTCAGGGCCACAGCGGGTGTTCATTTATACCCCTATGCTGTTTGCATTTGGTTTTGTGTCTGTGGCCTTCAACAAACAGGAAAAAAAAAGACAGGAACAGCTCTAGGTTACTGTGTTTAGAAATAAAAACCAGTGGCAGAACTCATGAGTCAATCATCTGCCGAGGATATTTTTATATCGCAGATCGTTTCTCCTCCAGGGAAACCAGCCTGCGGATCTCCCGCGGCTCCCTTTGTCAGCTGAGGTCAGGCCAGGTCGGCCCTGGCGCTTCCCACCTGTGCTCTGAAGGACACGGAGTTGGCTGAAAGCATGCTTTTCTTTTGTTTTCCCTTCTCTCTGGAGACAATATTCAGAAAATGCAGCTCGAACGGGGAAGGTATTAACTACACTTGAGCAGTTCAGTTCAATTTAGCAAACACTTGTCGAGTCCCTACTGTGTTTGAGAACAACAGGCTCACCCAGGGAAACAGTGCTTCTAGCCTTCCTGCTCTTTCTCTCCCTCCCTTCTGTTATTAATTTCTTCATTGCCTTCTCCCTCTCTCCTCTCCTCTCCTCTCCTCTCCTCTCCTCT
>NC_022021.1:43566104-43603573 GCF_000317375.1 Microtus ochrogaster
CCTTCCTTCCTTCTTTCTCTTCCTCTTCTCTGTTCTCCTTTCCTTTATATTTTGCTTTTCTTATCTCATTTTCCTTCTTGCCCCTTTTCTATCCTCCTTCCCTCATTTCTTTGTCTTTCCCTCTTTTTCTTCCTATACATTACCATGCACGCACACACACACACAGGTTTATTTTGCATGCCTGTGTATTGGCCAGCATCTGTCTCTCTCTTCCTGTGTCTGAAGGAAAGATTGATCACTTGAAGTCCTAGTGTGAAAACAGCCATCTGCAAGCCAGGGGGAGAGGCCTCACAGAAAGCATCCTGGAGGCCCCATGATCTTGGGCTTCAGTTTTTAGAACCATGGGAAGATTAGCTTATGATACAGCTCCAGGCACCTCTTTTAGAAGGAAAAGGCTCAAAAAAATGCCCTGTTGATAAACTTAGCTGAAGCCAAACTGCTGCTATTTGGGAATCTAGAGCCCCTGGGCAGGGTGCCTCCATTTTGCTTGGATCTCAGAATAGCTCTGTGGCTTATCACTCTCCCCTCTTCTGTCCTCTGGCTTCTCTGTATTTGGCAATAAAGGCCTTTAATTAGCACGCTCACAGCTCACCACAGAAAGGTGGACATCACTGGGTGTCCCTCAGTACCCTCTGTTCTACCTCTCTCACACAAGGGTGGCTGGATGAGAAAAGCTGGCCCAGACCTTGACTTGATAGTCCTGTTTCATGGTAGCAGATATGCAAACAGATGATGAAGCAGAAACATTAGAGGTGTTTCTGAGCGGGGATTGCAGCTCTCAGGTAGAGGTTTGCTTAACACGCACAAGATCCCGGGCTCAGTTCCATCTCCCACTGCCCCCAAGAAAAGAAGTATTTACTTTCAAATGAAAGAAACCCAGACTCTGGAAGTTGGAAAATGTTCCAGTTGCCATTGCTACGCAGCAGATCAAATGCAAACTTACTGACTTGAAAACAAACACTTGTCTTTCAGCTTGCCTTTATTGTATGCCTGCCTCGTGGTCTTGGCTCGGTGAGGGAATCTACCAGGTAGCTCCTGAAGGCTGGAGTATCTGGGGCTAGCCCTTCAGCTGGCTCTTTCCATTGTCCATATAGCTGTTTGGAGTGTCTCTGCAGGGGGTGCTTTGGGCTCCCCACAGCAGGGTGGCTGCAGGCAGGGACAATGCTCAATGGGCCTAAAAACTACAAGAGGTAATTGGACCTGGCCAAGAAAGTTACTTCTGTTCTACTCTATGGATCAAAGCAGGGTCAGTCTCCCTGTCTTAGCCACTGTTCTATTTCTGTGAAGGGATACCATGACTAAGGCAACCATGACAGAAAGCATTTCATTGGGGCCTTGCTTATAGTTTCAGAGGGTTAGTTCATGATGGCTATTGTGGGAAACAGACAAGCAGGCTCTGGAGCAGTAGCTGAGAGATTTACATGCAGATCTACAGAGAGCAGGTGGGAGGGCGTGGGGAGGGCAGAACCTGATGAGGGCTTCTGAAGTCCATCAGACAACACAGCTCCTCCAACAAGGTCACACCTCCTAATCCTTGTCAAACAGTTCCTCAACCTGGGACTAAGCACGCACATAGACGAGCCTATGGGGGTCATTTCTTATTCAAAACGTCATTCTCTCTCATCTCAGTCAGGGTTTCTAGTGCTGCTGTTGCAATTGCACCACGACCAAAAAGCAAGTTGGGGAGAAACTTACACTTTCATATCTTGTTTATCACTGAAGGAAGTCAGGGCAAGAACTCAAACAGGGCTGGAACTTGGATGCAGGCCGAGGCCATGGAGGAGAGCTGCTTTACTGAATTGCTACCCCTGGTTTGCCCAACCTGCTTTCTTACAGAACCCAGAACCATCAGCCCAGGGATGGCTTCACCCACGATGAGCTGGGCCCTCCCTCAATTATTACTAACTGAGAAAATGCTTTACAGTTGGATCTCATGGAGGCATTTCCTTAACTAAGGCTGCCTCTGTTATGCTCAGCCTGTGGGGATCCAAAAAGACCACCAGGGAAACCAACTCCCACCAAAATGCAAAAGCAAGATTTATTATTGTGTGTGCAATACAAGCTGGCAGGGACCTCTTCACAGCAAGAGGAGGTACCCCACCCTTCTAGAGGGCATTATTTAAAGAAAAAAAAAATCAGAGAAGTTACGTTACTAGGGTGTGCGCATGTGATCCTGTATTGGATTGTTCTTAGAAAGGCTGTGGGAATGCTAGTCAGGAAAAAACACGCCACTGTGTTTGCAAGCATCCAGGTGTTGTACCAGCTGCAACTTTTGTTATTAAAATGATCTTGTTTATCAAAACAGACACGTATAGGCTGGAGAGAAGGCTCAGTAGCTAAGAGAACTCGATGTCTTACATGACCATTGTTCAGTTTCCACCACCACACAGGGCAGCTCACAACCCACCTGGAACTCTCAGCCTTGAGAGGGCTGACATGTTATTCAGATATCCACAGGCACGTTTACACACATACACATCCTCATAGAGAAACACACGGTAATGAATAAAAGTCCAGACCAGACGTCTCTTGCTTTGTTGTAATTACTATCACATGTGCGTACCCTCTCTCTCTTGAGACAGGACTTCATATAGCCCAGGCTAGTCTTGAACTTATTGTGTAGCTGAGGATGTCTTTGAAGCTCTGATCCTCTTGCCTCTACTTTCCAAGCGCTGGGATTTTAGGAGTTCTGTCTGTGTGTCTCTTGCATGTGTTCACATGTGCCCTCTTTATTTTTTATGGATTTTTTTTGCATAACCATGCCAAAACCATTGTGTAGCTCAGCCTAGCCTTATCTTGGTGACCCTTCTGCTTCTGTCACGTGAGTACTAGAAGTACCAGAAATTTAGATTTGTGCCATCATGCCCAACTTATGGTTTCTGTATGTTTTTTGTTGTTTTTGTTTTTTCTGGTTTTTCAAGACAGTGTTTCTCTATTTAAAAGTCGTGGCTGTCCTGAAACTTGTTTTGTAGACCAGACTGGCCTCACACTCACTGAGGTTCACCTGCCTCTTCCTCCTAAATGCTGGGCTTAAAGGTGTTTCATGAACCACCACCCAGCTGTTTCATGTTTCAAAACAGTTTTATTCTAAACACAACTCTCTAACCACTCATTGTTCTTTGATTCATGTGGCATTTTCCTTTTGTGAAGGTGTAACTTTATTGGCCAGACTTATTTCTAGGAGGTTCATGCATTTTTGAAGGATTGCATTAAGAGATGAGTAGTTGAATAAATTAAGCAAATAATAAAAGGACTTTTTAGAAACCTGAGGATAATTTAATTGGCATTTAAGAGAAAAACATAGAGCAGTAGTTGGTAAATATTGGCAGCTGCTAGAGGAGGGAGAGGAAAGAATCCTTCGGAGTTGGAGGTCTGCTTCACACCGCACTTAGTTATCGGTTGTTCCTGATTTTACCATACCAATGCCACCCCTTTGACATAGCATCTTAAAAAGTTAACTGATCAAGGAAAGGTATTGCTATTAGTTTTCTAGAGCTGCAGTGCCCACAAACTGGGTAACTTCGATCAACAGAAATATGTTCTCTAGTAATTCTGAGAAGTCTGGAATCAAGACTTCTCATTCAGGTGTCATTGATGTCATTCAGGTGACAGAAGCAGAAGGGTCACCAAGATAAGGCTAGATTCATTGACAAGAGCCAGACTTTTTCTAGAGCTCATTCTGTGTCTTTACCTGCCGTGCAATAATGTTCTTGTACCCTGTAAAGATATGTCACTAGTATTCGTTTGATAAAACATTGATTGGCCAGTAGCCAGGCAGGAAGTATAGATGGGGCCACCAGTCTAGGGGAATTCTGGGAAGAGGAAAGGCAGAGAGATGCAGTCACCATCCAGATGCCAGAGGAAACAAGATGAAAATACTGCACTGAGAAAAGATACGAAGCCACGTGGCTAAACATAGATAAGAATTATGGGCTAATTTAAGTTGTAAGAGCTGGTTAACAATAAACCCGAGCTAATTGGCCAAACAGTGTTGTAATTGATAAAGTTTTTGTGTGATTATTCGGGTCTGGGTGGCCGGAAAATGAAAAGGCAGTCTTCTTTTACATTTCCCTTGGCTTCTGATGGCCCCACATGAAGGTTCATTGCACACCGTTCTTCCTGCTCTAGTGGCTGCAGATGTTTCTAGACTGTATCATTCCAGCCAACTGACTGTATTCTCTCTACATCTCCTCATTTTCATCCCTCTGTACTTGCTGTTGAGCTATTTCTGTTTTAAGACATTAATAATATCGGATCTGAGCTTGCCCTGATAATTTTATTATAATGTAGTTAAGTCTTCAAGATGTGTTTTCTCAATAAGATCATAACCTGAAGTCCTGTGCTGTAGGAATTCAATGTATTTTTTGAGATAATAAATTCAGCTCAGAAGAATAATACAGTTCATGAACTTCTTAGCTATAATTTCCTCCTTTGTCTTTTTTTTTTTTACTTTAAAATATATTAAGAATTATTTTTAAAATTAAAAACCACAACCACAAAGCTGGCATGGTAATGCATACCTTCAATTTTAGTACTCAAGAGGCCAGCCCTACCCATAATACTGGGCATGGTGGCACATGCCTGCAATCCACCCTAAGAGGTCAGCTCTAGCCACAAGCTTCCTTACTACAAATGATCTTCATAGCAGTTACTTTTTAAACTATCTTCTCACAACCTTGCTACAAACCTTCAGTTTTTTTATGTATAAAACAAAAATGTTATTGCTTTTATAAGGTAAGCGAACTGAATGACAGTGAACATAAAATGGGCAGTTCTTAATCCACATTATTTTCTTTCTCAGTTTCAGAATGGGTAGGCTCTGAATTGGGTTCACAGTGAAGCTTTGGGTTCAGGGAGAGCTCAGGCAGTGAATTCAGGGAGAGCCCAGGCGGTGTGTTGAGGGAGAGCCCAGGCAGTGAATTCAGAGAGAGCCCAGGCGGTGTGTTCAGGGAGAGCCCAGGCGGTGTGTTGAGGGAGAGCCCAGGTGATGTGTTCAGGGAGAGCTCAGGTGGTGTGTTCAGCGAGAGCCCAGGTGGTGCATTCCATGGGCACATGTTTTCATAGAATTGGTCAAAGAAGGTGTCCCTTCAAAATTCATGTTGAATCTAATGCCCAATGCTCTGGTATTAGGTGGATTCTTTGAGAAATGGCCAGGTCATAATGATGAGATTAGTGTTCTTATAAAAGGCTCGAGGGAGTCTCTTCTGCTATTTCACCAACAAAGGATGGTGCAACAGGTGCCATATATGGAGCAGAGTGAGTGCTTACTAGAATTGGAATCTACCTGGAGCTTGGATTTCACAGCCACAAGAACACCGAAGTACATCTATCCCTCCCTCCGTCCCTCTTTCCCTCCCTCCTTTCCTTTCTTTTCTTTCTTTCTTTTCTTTCTTTCTTTTCTTTCTTTCTTTCTTTCTTTCTTTCTTTCTTTCTTTCTTTCTTTCTTTCTTTCTTTCTTACTTTTTTGTGTTTTGAGACAGGGTTTCTCTGTGTAGCACTCACTCTGCAGACCAGGCTGGCTCAAACTCAGAGATTCACCTGCCTCTGCCTCTCATGTGCTGGAATTAAAAGCGTGCACTATCACAGCCCAACTCATTTGTAACATTTCTAACACATATATTTTCTTATATTTTCTTAGGGCAACCTCAAAGGATTAAGGCCAATCATACTGTCTTCCTCCAATGTCGTCCACTCTTGGAGTGGTGGAGTGGCAGTGGTTGCAGATCTTTCAGATACTTCCAGAGAAAAAAGATTTCATTTGGGGGTTGTGATATATATTTAGATCATCAGCATAAATTTACTTCCAGATGTGTTTCTGTCAGCACTCCTTAATTATGCAGTACTCATACATGTAGAGACTTGATCTGAAGCTTCATGGCCAAGGTCATATTCCTGTGACGTACTCTTGTGCACAGCATCTAAGGATTTATTCTGTGAAAGACAGATGATCTTAGTTAGGGCTACGATTGTGATGAAACACCATGACCCAAGCAATTTGGGGGAGGAAAAGGTTTATCTGGCTTACACTTCCATATCACTGTTCATCATTGGAGGAAGTCAGGACAGGAACTTAAACAGAACAGGAACCTGAAGACAGGAGCTGATGTGGAGGCCATGGGGGGGGGGTGCTGCTTACATGGCTCTCCCAGTTTGCTTTCATATATAGAACCCAAGGCTACCAGCTCACGGATGGCTCCACCCACAATGGGATAGACCCTCCTCAGTCAATCACCAAGAAAATGCACTACAGGCTTGCCTGAAGCCTGATCTTAAGGAAGGATCTTCTCAATTCAGGTTCTCTCTTCTCGGATGACTTTAGTTTGTGGCAAGTTGACCTCTAACTATTCAGCACACATGATGTGGGAAGTCCTTTTGTATATGTATTGTTTTTATTGGCTAATGAATAAAGCTGTTTCAGCCAATGGCTTAGCAGAGTAAAGCCAGGAGGGAAATCTGAACAGAGATATATAGAGAGAGAGTAGGCAGAGTTAGGGAGACGCCACGTAGCTACCAAAGGAAAAAGATGCCAGTCAACTGCTGAGAAAACAAGACATGTACAAAATGAGATAACTCCACTGCCTCATGGGGATACACAGATTAATAGAATTGGGTTAATCTAAGATGCAAGAGCTAGATGGGAATACGCTTGAGCCATTGGCCAAACAATGTTGTAATTAATATAGTTTCTGTGTAATTATTTGGGTCTGGCCATCTGGGAAACATAAAAGCAGTCTCTTTTTACACATACAGATAAACTATTTTATTATATAATTATATTTTTTGTTTGGTTGTTTGTTTCTTATTGTTTTTGAGACAGGGTTTCTCTATGTAACAGTCCTGGGGCTGTCTGAGAACTCACGCTGTAGACCAGGCTGGCCTCTAACTCAGAGATCCACCAGTCTTTGTCTCCCTAGTGCTGGAATTAAAGAGATGTGCCACTACCACCCTGAATAGTTATCTTTTGAGAATTTCATCTGTGTATATACAATGAAATATGATCATATTCATTCTTTGCCCTTACAATTTCTTCTATATTTCTTCAAAAAGTACCCCTCACATATCATGTCTTCTTCCTTTTTAGGTTTGTTTTTTATTATTTTTAATTTTGTGTGTGTGTGCATATTCTGGGAACCACAATGTCTGCAAGACATGTGTGTACACTTAACTACTGAGCCATCTCTCTAACCCTTCCCTTCCTTTTTTATAACTCACTGAATCCAATCAGGGCTGGCCATATGTATAGGAGTGTGGTCCATCCACTGGAGCCTGGGAAATCTACCAGTGGCCACACTTTCAAAGAAGAATGTTTCTCCCTCCTAGCAGCCAATAGCTCCTTAGTGAAGAATGGGGCCTGGAGAGCACCTCCTTCTTTGCTAGAATTTTGATCATGTATAGGGTTTTTGCTGATAATCACCAAAGCTGTGAGTTCATGAGTATGACAGCCATTCGGAGAGACTGGTTTTTATACAGTTTATGGGCAACACTTTCAGACATTAGATTTGACCAGACAAGAGAAAAGATTGGAATCTCATTGATCAAAATTGGAATTTTTCTTCTTTTGAGACTATTTCTATTTTTTTATTTTTAATAACCGGATGCATGTTTCTTTGTGTTGGTATGTGCATGAGCGTGCGGGCACATGTGGAGGCTAGAAGAGAGTGTTGGATCCCTTAGTGCTCGAGTTACCAAAAATGAAGAGAGTGTTGGATCCCTTAGTGCTCGAGTTACCAAAAATGATCCTCTGCGTGAGCAGTGTGTGTTCTTAGCCCAGAGCCATCTCCTAGCCCTAAGACTTTTCCTGGCAGTGTGACTACACCATTGTAAACACGCTACTCTGGGTTGATGTGGTTTGAATGAGTCCCCAAAAGTTCATGTACAGGAAACCCGGTCTCCAGTGGGCCAGGTGAAGGTGGCGGAACCTTTGAGAGGTGAGGTCTAGAGAAAGGTAAACACGGGGGACAGAGTTCAGTCCCCAGCACCCCTGTGAAAATCAGGCATGGGGACACTCAGCTATCATCTCAGTGCTGAGGAGGCAGAGCTGAGGGGTCCCTTGGCCGGCCAGCCTAGCCCAGTCAATGAACCACTGATTCAGTGGGAAGCTCCGCCTCAAAAATATAAGTAGAATAATTGAACAAGACAGGGAACACAGCCTCTACCCTCTACATCATGTGTGTAGCATGCACACACACATACCTGCATGTGCACACATCTGCACAAACACAAAAAATAAAGAAACATGACCAGGGTCTTAATTTTTGAAAAGGTTTATCTTTCTCATTGGGAAGACCAGCGTGCCAAGTGGGACTGAAAACCCCAAGCAAGTTGAAACTAACTCAGCACAATATGCCCGTGGTTATCATGGCAGGAAAGCACAGGAGAATCAGTGTGCAGTGAAGCCTCAAACTGGCCTCCACCAGTGGCTCTGGGTCTTGGCTGCGATGCTTCATGCCTGTGCTGTCCTGATCACTGTCCTCCAGCCTGCAATGGACTACGGTTCCCAGCAGCCCCTATGTGATGGACAGTTCCTGCTGAAGGTGAATTACGGCAGAGAATCCAAGCAGCTGTTCTCAATGACCCTAAGAAAGCAGCCAGACGGCCGTGTGATGGAAGAAAATTGACAGGCAGACGCAGTAATGGCAGCAGACAGGTGATTAAGTGAGCAGTTATTTGAATGTTCTCCTGGCATAAGAAGGAAGAGATGGACGGGGGCTCTCAGACTGAGGTCTGCTATAGTCAGCCTAGTGCAGTTTCCTTGCCCATTTAAGCATCTGCATGGGGAATACTGTCCAGCTGTGGTATGACTCCTTGGCAGGTAGTAAGATTCCATTGCTTTCCCTGTTACATCAGGCTGTGATCTTGTGTAGGTGCTGTGCCAGGGGTTAGCCATCATCATGTTGTAGTTGAGATGCGCAATCAGCCGTTTATAACAGGACTCTTCCGTTTCGTGTGTGTTCCTCATGATGTGATTATTTCACCAAGGTCCCAGTGTAAGTCGGCCACTGTTTGCTTCCTTTGGAACTTGTCTAGAAATGTCACTGTAACTGATGATTCGGACGGCAGTGTCTATTTTGGAAGAATGTTATCTTAGGGGGTGGAGGGAATCTTGGACATGTCACTAGACATAAGGGACAGGAGTTGAGGGGGTAGCATGCTGAGAGAAGGAACATGAGGAACATGGCTCCCTGAAGCTTTTTAGGGCTGGGCAGTGGCTGAATGGTAAGGCACCAGAGAAGAGATATGGGCCCAGGATAGGAAGGGCAGTTTGGGCTTAGTGTATGGATGACCTCTCCAGGGCAGAGGTGATCAGGAGACAGCCTGAGAGTGGGGAATTGAACATTGAACATTGTCTTCCCCCTTTGGACTGCCGAGGAGATTCCTTCCTTACAAGGCCCTTTGCCATTTTGTGGGATTTGAGCAAGGCCTGTGTTGTATACCCGGCACCCCCCGATGAAGTACGTGAGAGTTGGAGGCCATCTTGAGTCCCTCAGTCTCTGGGGTCTGCTTTTGTTTTGGGAAGGGATTAGTGTAGCTCTCAAGTAGTCCAGCAGGAAAGCCTGAGGGCTGTCTTGCAGACACATCATTCTGTGGGGCCTGACTGCACAAAGCAAGGCTGACCCCAGAGTCATTCAGGAGGAAGTCTGTTTTCGTAGCTGTGTTTCTACCTCACATAGGCCGTTTCCTGAAGAGGTTCTGCAGGACTTTGTGTCCTTTTGTTACCTGGGAAACCCCTGTTTGTGTCCATCCCAGTGCTAAGCATTCTGGACAAATAAAAATCCTTATGGCACAACTCTTTCAGGACTCTAAATGCTATGCAATCTATATGGTTATATTTACAATCGATAATACAGGGACCACAGTATTTGATTTTCCTTTTACTCAGAGAATTGATTTCAGAGCCTTTGTGTATACAACTTTGCCAAGGCTTATGTAGACCCAGATAGTTAAAAATGAAAAACTACCCAGACAATTCATTTATCTTGAAAATACGTTCCACCTGCTTAAAGAGAAAATTTAGAACGTAATAAAGACACAGGGTATTTAACTCCTTTCCTGGTGTGTGCTGGCATCTGCCTCGTGATCACACTTGTTCATTGACTTCGGGATGGTTTTGGAAGCTAATTTTGTCCTAGCTGGAATTACTGCATTTCTTGGGTAAAGATGAACATGCTCACATAGGGCTCACCCAAGAAGAAGGGGTACTACAGGCTCTGTGGAGGACATCCACCATGCTCTCTGTCTGCTCATTCTGTTGCCTGGCTATTGGATTGCAACTAATAGCTGCAGAGATGCTTTGAGGGTGCTAATGAGGAACAGAAATAGACTTCCACTTCTCAAAAAAAGGAGCTTTGGTGTTTCTGGGGCTAATTAAAGTTCCTGGAGGGTAAGTGGGTCACTGCTACCCATCTCTGTATGCCACTGGTTTGAAATGGAGAAAGCTGCTTAAGCTTCACCGTGGGGCAGATACACACCTTGTAAGCTAATGTTTTCAATCTTATTATGAAGATTTTAAAAAGGTTAATAACATATTTTCACTCTCTTGACCTCCTTTTAGTCTTAGAAAATGACAGCGTCGCTGAGGGTGGAAACCAGTTTCTTCTCAGGTCTTCATGACATCTGCCGCATCTGCATAGCTTCATGACAGGGGAATCCCTGGGATGGAAATGTGTTCCCATAGTGGGTTTGCCTCCTTTCGGCATTTTTTTGTGTGTGTATGTATATGTTCATGTTCATGTGGATGCACACGCATATGTATGTGTGTGCATATCTGTGCGAGTGAACATACATTTGCATGTTCATATTCATGTGAGTAAAGGCGTATATGTGTAGGGGATGTGAGCAGGGAGGATGGGGCAGCGCTCCTTGAACTCTGTTTTCCTAATGGTAAACGCTTTTCTTCATCATGCAGGCAAAGCACATGCACAAAATAATTAAAAAATAAGTAAAGACACTGTTTCATTCAGGTGCACATCCTGATGCTCATGGAGCAGTATAGATTCCCTAATCGCTAGTGGCTTACCACACTCTGCCCGAGGGAAACGGTTCCCTGGATGATCTTCTAGATCATTCCCAGTCGGGCTCAGTGTTCAGGCGCTACACAACCTAACAAACATTTCAGTTTCAGGAAGTTATTGATCTGAACATGGGTCTCACGGGGCTAAGACTGGGCGTGCAAGAGGCGCAGAGCTCCCCCTGGAGGCTCGGGGGAGGATCCATCCCCTGGCTTTTCCCAGCGTCTAGACTCCCTAACTCCCATCATCTTCAGTTAAGCTTCTCAGGGCTTCTTTCAATGATCTTCATCCTGCCTTTCCCTTTCTAGTACATGGACCCCATGAATGCACTGAGCTCATTGGATAGTCCAGAGCGTTCTTTTCATGTTGACACCAGTTGATTGCTAACTTCACTTGTACCTGCAGCCTAAATTTCCCCTTTCTATCTGCGGGAATGTATCTGCAGGTTCTGCAGTTAAGACAACAGGCTCTTAGAACACAGCCCTCCTATAACAGGGATCGGCTGTTACCAGCCAGCTGCTTCTGAAAATTTCCTCGGTGACTGAGAAAGATGTAAGCTTATGGGATTTCAGATTATCTACCACTTGCGAAACCTTAGCTGATGGCCTTGGAAGTAATTTTTGGGTACTCTCTTCCCTCCCAGTGATACAGGAGATGAGCCAGTGGAAGCCTGGAAACTGATTCCTCCCATAGCCCACAGTTATTAAAGAGTAGTCCAGAACCCCTGGGCAGCCTCACATCCTTCCAAGCAGTCCATGAGGTCTGAGCTGTGTTCATACGCACATTGGACATCCCACCAGGACCTCCCCTACTGCTTTGATGGCTGATGGAGGGGTGTGTTTGCGTACTTTCAGCTTCTGGATAGTAAATATCAGTACCATAAATCCACATATATAAAATGTATGTCAGAATCTGTGACAAATTTTAAGAGTGAAAGGTGTTCTGAGTCCTAAAATATTGAGACCGTTGTCCCAGTGTTGAAAACCCTCAGCGTGCATGTTTGGTTGGGATCAGGTTTGGAGCATTGTCTAGAGGAATGGTCTCGCCCAGTCCATAAGCTCAGTTCAAGAGAAGTAAACTCTACTTTGGGAGGTGCCCTTGGTCCTGACTTCATCAAGAATCAAGGGCTGAACCCTTATAACCACTCTGATGATGTGGAGCTTCTATGCTGCATTGTCTGCTGGGCAAGAGGTGCTTATTGGCACAATAGTGGCATGGCCGTTATAGGAACAACCAACTGATTTCTGGTTGGTTCTGAGCATCCCATTCTACAGGAAGAAAGGACTTCATACTTTGTACTGTGGGTCTGGTCCAAGGCCCATGATTAAGTGTGAACCTACTACTATTATTTGGTTAAATAATAGACACATTGTCAAACTGCATCCCTAAATATTGGTGTGTATGTCCATAGACTAGGGCTGCCTTCAGACTTGATCAAAAAAGCGTCTCATGGCAACAAATAAGGCTTTATTCAAAGATTAATGAGTGATGAAGATGCTGAGAACATGGCTGTTGAGTGTTTGGCTTTAAACGGGACAACGATATGATCTCTTCAGAGGCTCAAGGGACATTACAGAAGAAGGGTGGCAAGAGCTTAAAACACAGATGATGGGAGAAGGATTGTGAAATGCTGTCTTAGTGGCATGGCCTTGTCATAACTGTCATGAATTCACAGCTGCTGTTGTTGCCTGCATAGGGCCTGCACAAGACAGCCTATTGACATTCAGAATTTATTGAGATTAATGTAACACAAAAAGCCCCCAAAAAATCTAAAAAAAAACTTAACAAAAACTATAAATTCACAGTCAAAAGCAAAAGAAGAGACACAGGGGTATAAGTGAAATGGAGTAACTGCCTCCTGGGTCCTCTAAATTCGAATCTGTCAGGTAAAGGAGTGTGTGTCCAGTTGAAATGGAAGACTCTTGTCTTTTCTGCCACTAAGACTACTACTAACTGGACCTGTCAAGGGTCAAATGTTTTTTTCTTTTAGAAATGTCCTTCCTTTATATTCAGAAACCTGGCCACCATAAGCAATGGATTCTGTGGGCCAGGCAGGTTCTTCCCCATCCCTAGACTTCCCAGTTCATACTGCACCATGTAGATAGTGTATATTGAGTTCACTGTGAGTGGGAGAAACAAACAGAGCCCTGGTATCTCATAGATGAGAACCACAATGGATCTTCTTCCCTCTGCAGGGAGGCTCTGGAGTTGCCAGTATAATGCTATAGAACAGAGGCAAAAAGGGTCAGTATTGAGTCAAAGCCAGGAAGGAGGAAGGTGGGGGCAAGAGGGAAGGGAGGGAGACAAGTTTGTAAGATTTCTACAGCAACAACTTCTAGAAAAGTCTTGAGGTGTAATCAGAGTAAGGCCAGAAGCTGGGGATTTTGAAACATGTTGCTACTAACTATGCACTGAGTTCTTTAGATATTCTTGGAGATAATAGAAGTGGCAGCTAAAAAGCTAAAACTTAATACAAACAGTTAAGTTTCAGAATTTTGATATTTTATATAATGAATGTAAGAGGGATGTAGCTCTGTGGTAGAGTAATTGTCTAGCATGAGTGTGACCCAGGGACAATGCCCAGTGTGGTGGTTTGAAGCCAGTCCCCACAGGCTCATATATTTGAATGCTTAATCGCCAGAAAGTGGAACTCTTTGGGAGGGTTTGAAGGATCAGGAGGTGTGGCCTTGGAAGAAGTGTGTTACAGTGGGAGCCCATGCCAGACCCATGTCAGACTCTCTCTGCCTGCAGAACAGGATGGAGCTTTCAGCTATGTCTCTAACATCATGCCTCCTGCCATTTTTGCTGCCAAGCTCCTTGCTATAATAATTATGGACTAAGCCTCTGAAACTGTAAGCAAACCCCTAGTTAAATACTTTCTCTTATAAGAATTGCCTTGGTCATGGTGTCTTCTCACAGCAATAGAATAGTGCCACAAAAAAAACCCCAAATCAAACCAAAAGCCCAACAAAAACCAAACAATAACGAAGGTCTCCATGTTGAGACTAGGTTGTGTGCAACCCGACTGCCAATAAAGTCAATAGATGTGCCCTTGAGCATGGAAGGACAAAACAGTACCCGAGGCTTCGCCCTCAGGTTGGCTGTCCACCTCAGCTGCACGATGTACAGCCAGATCCTTTTTCAAGTTGTGGGTTTTCTTGTGGGTAAGATGGTGTCCAGTCGCAAAGCAAGCTAGTGGTGAGACTCCAGTGAGATGAAACAGGAATTTTTCTATGCTTGGTCCAGGGTTACTGGCCTTCCCCTCCTGTCTCCTCTTTCTGTGCTGCTTCTTACCCACCACACCCTGGGAGACTTAACTGCTTCTCCTGAGGTAATGGGAGAAGTGTTCTCCAGGTCAGTGCCTCTCAGCACAGCATTTCCTAGGAAGGAATCAGAGTGCTGCAGACTACATTTTGTACTGTCCACAAATTCATTGGATTAAATGCTACCCCCCCCACCCCTCCTACAATGGCGTTACCAGGTGGGGCCTTTGGATAGCGATGCCATGAGGACTCAGTGCTCATGAATTGGATTACATTCTTAGAAAAGAGACCCTAGAGAATTCTGTTTTTTTTTCTTCTGCCACAGTAGCATCATCTACAGGCAAAGAAATGGCCTCTAATGATACAGTTGGTTACCACCGTGGGCTTGGCTTTCCAGCCTCCAAAACTATCTGAGATGCTTCTTTTGTTTATAAGACACCTGCTCTTTGGCGAGAAGTTATAGCATCTTATGGGGCCAAGAAAAGGACTTGACAGATACTGTAAATAGATGGATGGTGAGGGGTGGGCAATGGGCAACTTTTACCCTTTGTAAGGGACAGCTTAAATGGTGTCACAGGCAAGCCTCAGGTTGGGGTTCCCTTACTCCAGTGAACAGAGACGGAGAGGCAGCAGCTTTTAAGATGGTTCTAGAAATGTTGCCATTTTCTTTTCATTTATGAGCCTGAAAGTCTCTGAACTACCCTGTCCACATGCTAATGTGAGTGACATGAAATTGAAATGTCCGAAAAAAAGCACCTAAGCAGTGGAGAGCAGCCCCACCTTGTGGAGAAATCTGAAATATTTAATGACATCAGTCTCAGACTTAAAGAGCTTTGCTAAAAAACATTTGAAATTGTAGTTTTCTCTTCTTAGATACCACAAGGGGCCATATTGATGTGGGAAACCTGCCCTGCCAGCTGAGGCCATGTAGATGTCTGTGGTCCAGGGCAGCCTCTGAGGGTCTTATCTGGGCTCATGATCCCATTGCAGCAGGGGCCAATATTCATGGTCGGTGCTGTCCCCAGAAACAAAGTAGAGGTCCATGATCCATTCTCCCATCAACTGTGAAGAGCAAGGCAGCTACTTTTGCTGTGACATCAATGACCGCAGATGCACAGTTGAGAGGGAGAGACTTGGAAGACCCCCTGGGACAACCCCTACCTCAACCCTCAGCCTCCCTCCCACCAAATAACAGCTTAGACAGGAAACCCCCAAAGAGAACTCTCAAAAAGTGTGATGGAGATGCCAAAGAGTAGCTCTGCACAGCTGATGGCTTCTGGGGGAGGGGTGGAAGGGGAAGGACTCAGTTGTATAAAAGGGTCAGGCCACTAAGAATTTTACTATGCTCCAGGAAGTATATAGATAACACAAAGTAGACTTTTAAGAAATATTTTTTTTTCTTAAAATGTTTTTATTTTTTACTTCTTATGGGAGGGGAGGTCACAAGGGGGTGGGGTGGACATGGAAAGACTAGGAAAGTGCTCTGATTGGGAAGCATGATAAGAAACTCCCAGCAAATCAATAAAAATGTTACATGGATAAAAACTAAAAGGCTGTCTTGTTCCAAAATTTTGTAGGGTCAGGGAGTGCATGACACCTTTCTTTATTACTTGTAAGGTTCACAAGTGATGTTTCTGTAACAGAAGGTTGGCTAACAAGAGAAAGAATAGTGAATTTATTTAGTACAAGTTTGATTTGGAGAAAGTTTGAACCTTCAGAAGCAGTGACGCAAAGAATCAGCTTTCTGTTTTGGAAGGCCATGGAGACAACTCAGTCAGACAAGTGCTTTGTCACCAGGAGAACCTGAGCTCAAACCCCAGCCTCCACGTGAAGAAGAGCTGGCCCTGGCAGTGCGCGTTTGTAATGCCACTGCTGGTGCGGTGGAGGCAGAGAGCCTGATGGGTGAGCTGCAGGTTCAGCTAGAGACCCTGACACAAAAGAGGTGGATGGTGTTCCATAGGAATATCCCTGGCCTTCACGTGTGTGTGCCTGCTCATGCATGCTCACTCGCACATGTATGCACTCATACATACTTCACGTGTGTGTGCCTGCTCATGCATGCTCACCTGCACACGTATGCACCCATACATACATGCACATGTGTGTGCCTGCTCATGCATGCTCACCAGCACACATATGCACACATACATACATGCACATGTGTGCCTGCTCATGCATGCTCACCTGCACACACATGCACCCATACATACATGCACATGTGTCTGCCTGCTCATGCATGCTCACCTGCACACGTATGCACTCATACATACTTCACGTGTGTGCCTGCTCGTGCATGCTCACCCGCACACGTATGCACTCATACATCCATGCTCATGCTCATGCACATGCTCACTTGCACACGTATGCACTCATACATCTATGCAATGCATCTGCACATGTCCAAAACAAGTTTCTGCTTTTGTGTTTAGGATTAACTTAAAAAGAGTGAGGGGAGGGAGGAACTATGATTGTGTTGTACGATCTTTTACTTTTTTGGCTTTTTGGGGGTCCACCACTGAGTTCCCAAACAAATCACACACAGAGGCTTATTCTTAGTTATGAACGTCCAGCCTTAGCTCGGCTTGTTTCTTGTTAGCTTTTCTTAATTTAAATTATCCCAACTATCTTTTGCCTCTAGGCGTTCATCTTTCTCGGCTTCTGTAGACCTTTCTTTGCTTCTTTCCCCGCGGCTTGCTGTGGAGCTGGGTGGCTGACCCCTGATGTCCTCCTCTCCTTGTTCTCTCATCGCTCCTCTTTCTTTCTTATTTTTTCTCCTTCTGGTTATTCTCTCTGCCTGCCAGCCCCACCTATCCTTGCTCCTACCTCACTATTGGATGTTCATCTCTTTATTAGGAACTTCAGGTGTTTTAGGCAGGCACAGGAACACAGCTTCACGGAGTTAAACAAATGTAGCATAAATAAAAGTCACATATTTGAAAATAATATTCCCCAAGATGATTGGACAAAAATGGTATGAGCGAGTACAGTAGCCTGCGGGAGTTCCAGTCCTGTCTGGTGAAATGTTCCCTCCTCCTGGGTATGTGGCAAAGCCCCTTGGAATGAGGATCTCATGACATATTAGACAAGAGCAGGCCAGAAACTTCTTTACGGTTGGTGACTAGGTAGGAAGACAGGGAAAGGTTAGAGTAATAATTCTACTTTTTATGCCTGGCTTTGGGGAAAAAATTATTCCACATTTTATGGCTTGCTCTTGTCTGGGGAAGAAGAAATTCTGCTTTGAATGGTTTGCCCCAGGGAGATGGAAGGGCAAGAGACAGGCAGGCAGAGGAGGGCAGAAAGACCTTGACCCTGAAACTGCTTCCGAGGCTGCCCAAGGCCCCTAGTTCAGCGTTCTCAGGGTGACTTAGTGTCTCATTTTTGGGGCACATCATTTCCTGAGCCACATCCTGCTTACTTTGAGTGACAGTAGTGTTGAAGCAGCTGCCCTCTTCCTGAACGTGAGCTGCATGTTTACATTAAAACATCAAATCAACAGAGGAAAAATTATCAGCAGAAAAAATGGGAAGAGACACAGACAGGCAATTCACAACAGCACAAAGAAAACAAACCACAAAACACAAATGCCCAATAAATATTTTTAGAATGCTAACTTTGCTGTTGTCAGGGGTTTATGGTTGAATTCGTAAGGAGATATGGTGACATACTGCCTCTCATCTATCATTTGGCAAAGATGAGCTAAAATCTTTCTAAAATTATTCTCATGGGAGCTAGTGCATAATTTTTAATAAATAATTTTTCTAGTAACTTACTGAAATAAATAAGCAGAAACCCATGCAAGTATTTTTACACCAGGATATTTATTATAGTGTTATTTACAATGGTGAAAAAGGAGAACCACTCTGAAGACAAAAGAAATAGTACTGGCTAAATAAATTAAGGCTATAGCCAGGGAAGCCTATAGTCATTAATTCACAATTGTTAAATATTTAGGGACAAAAAGTTCTCATACTTTTTCAGGAAAAAATAAAGAAGGTGCGTGTGTGTGTGTGTGTGTGTGTGTGTGTGTGCGCGTGTGTAGGGGTGTGTTTATAAATATAATTCAATTTTATTTATTGTTATTCATATGCTTATTTTTTCTGGGGATTATACCCAGGGACTGGTGCATATTAAGCCCGTGTCCCTTTGAGCCACACCCTCAGGTCTGTTTTTCCCTCTCTCCTAAAAAAGTTAGAGTTAGTGCATATCACACAGATTGGAAGGAAATGCCTTCATTAATGCTCACATTGTACTGAGAACTTATTGAGCTAATGACTTTTCTAGCAAGTTCATACTATTCTTGTAGTTAAAAAAACCCCTGGTGTTTCAAAAGCAGTACTAAAATTCTTGAAAGGAGTAAAAAAATAAATCACAAAAAGAGAACACTATATTTTACATAATAGAAAATAACCAAATTCAAAGATAAACACTGGGATTGCTATGGATATATTTGACCTATTGATGTTTTTCAAATTATTGCTTCTATTTTACGTGTATGGTTGGTTGCTTGGCATGTCTGTACATGGTGCAGGTGCAGTACCCACGACGGCCAGAAGAGGGTGTCGAATCCTCAGGGACTGTGGCGTGAACCTCTATGCAGGCATTGGGAACTGAACCTGGGTCCTCTGGAAGAGCAGCTGGTGGTCTTAACCGCTAAGCCATTTCTTGAGTCTTGTTTCTTAGAGATTGATACCAACTTTTGGCCTCTTTAACGGCCTTTTATGCAAGAAAATGTATTTTACTATTTTTAATTATTGCTTATCTTAGTCCATTTCATAACATGGACAAGAGTCCTAAAATGGGAATTTTTAAAAGGAGAGGTTGGAGCACAGACAAAGATTTGTTCTGAGATAGGGTCTTCCTACCGAGGGTGGGCTGCAGGTCTCAGGCTTGAGATCCTCCTGCTTCACAATCTAGACTACGGAGATCAACAGGCTTGTTTTAACATGCCAGGCATAAGGATGTATTTCTAGGCTCAGAGCTGTCAAACAGGAGACTTTGGCATCTCTTTCGTTCACTGCCTCCTGCTGCCATCTCTTCTGTAGACACGAGAAAGTTGGTTTAAACCGAGGTAATCCACAATGCTCCCGAGAGCTGCCCAGGTCTATTTCCGTCGCTCTGCCCACGTGTTTACCGTGTTGTCCTTTCGGCCGCTGGAGGGCAGCTCAGCTCCACGAGCGGCCGCTCTGTCAGCGTCCCTTCCCCGGACTGTGCTGTGTTGAGATGTATTTTGCTTGGAAGGAATGAAGAAAAGAAGACATGTTGTATCTCCGGATTAATCTCATTTTATTAACCTCCGAACATCAGACTTTATAGGGCATGAGATTGAAAGGCTGTAACTCTTCTAAGTGGACTTCTAAAGATTTCTTCTTAAAAGGAGAAAGCCTGACAAACCTGCCAGCTGATGGCAGGTACAGCGCTTTTTTTTTCTTGTGTTTATAGATCCATTATTAGTAACAGAACTTTCCCAATATGACATTCTTGTACCCCAAACATCATGCGACAATTCTCTGCAAGGCAATTCTGAAATGCAGGCTGGTAGCTCCAAGCAAGGGTGAGTCGATGCTCATTACATTGACATTCACTTTTATGTGCACCTCAATTGATGAGACGCTAGCTTTCATCTCTAATCCATTCGATAAGAAGAAAGAGTCACAACTCCTGTCTTTCAAGGAAAGAAAAAAAATCATGGGAGTCAATCTTGGTGGTGATCTTGTGCTAAGGGAAGAGAGTAAGGAGGGAGAATAAGGAGTTTACAGTTTCTCTTTGATAATCAGGGCCACAATAAGAAAGGAGGGGCCGGGGTTGGCCTTTTCCACCCTTGCCATTTTCTTCTACTTTACACACGCGCATCTCTGCCAATATTTATTTTATCCCAACATGTCAGAAAGGAAAACAAGAAGAATGAGAACTCCAGTGACATGAGAGATACTGTCACAGGGATTGAAAAATAGAGATTATTCTTCACCAAAAAGAAATATCATTTTGATTTATAATACACAATGAAGACAGTTTAAAAAATAATCATTCATTGTCTCTTTCATGAGCATTTGGAATGTGACAGATGCTGTGTTAACGACAGTTTTTAAAGTCACTTAAAAAAAAGCCATTATGTTTTATTTCTAAAATACCATTATTGGGCGGGGGATATGCCTCAGTGGGTAGCATGAAGTCCTGGGTCTGATTCCCAGCATTGCTTACCTCATCATGGTTGTTCATGTCAGTCATCCCAGCACTCAGAAGGTAGAGGCAGGGGGATCAGAGGGTCAAGGTCATCTTTAGTTACATAGCAAGTTTGACATTAGTCTGGCCTCAAAAACCATGTCTCAAAAACCACTATAAAAACCATTAGATTCAAGATCAGACTCAAGGGATAGCCAATGCAATTTCAGATAAAAGCCATGAGATTCAGAGATATCCCATAAAAGAAGGGATATAGAACAAGTTTTAGATACTTGGATGAGGCAGTGGCCACTACAAGAGGAAGGAGTTCTACAGACACATGCAGACACTTTGTCTGGGAGCTCATCTGGATACCTGCTGCCCAAAGTGGATGCCTATGGTGTGGGCTGGGGTGGTGGGTGGAAAAGGGCAGGGGACAGTGCCACCATTTTCTCTTCATTATCACTCAAAGACCTTCAGTTCCTTAAGCTTTTCCTTTCCCGTAAACACTGAGTACACTGTTTTAATAGCAAAGCTAGAATTTTGAATTGCTTTTTAATAAGGTCCAATCTATACAAGGGTTGAATGCAGCTAATTAAGAAAAAAAAAACAAAGCTCTGAACAGATTGCTGGTTGATTCCAAACACTTACTACAAGGGCAAGCTTTTGTGATTTAAAGGTGTTTTCTATTTCATTAATTCTCTCAGAAAAAAAAAAGAGAGACAGAAATGCTGTTTTCAAATGTGGATAACAGGGTGGAGGAAAATTGACTTTGACGGTACCTCTTTTTGTGTAATGGCCTCACATTTTCCCCTAGGAGCTGGTGACTTTCAGGTTTGTGTGCTTTCTGGATGGGAGAGCAATGGACTGGCCCCTTCTGCTGTCAATCACCCCATGAAGAAGCCCTTCCAGCTTGCTCTGTCATGTTTTTTTGTTACAGAGTAGAGTGAAGTGGTGTCCTGAGGTCTTTCTTCATCTTCATGTGGGTTGTGTGAGCTCAGTCTGGGGCCAGGTTGTGATGGTGCTGAAGAAATATAAAGCCGAGACAGCAGTGAGGAGCCAATTGTGTCTCCTGTGGCCGTATCACTACCCTTTGTCTGTATTGGAGTCACTGGTATCATTTGTAACTGTAGGCCATTGGAGTTTGAAGATAGTTAGCGCCAGGATGAAGTGTCAGTGAGTTGCTCTTTATTCACTTAATGGGCACCATGAAGACCCCGACACAGATATGACCATGGGAAGATTCCCCACCCTTTGGCTTTACAGGAGCATTGGTGGAAATGGGGGTTCTTGTAAGCAGAGCCCCCGGGTCTCCTCTGGATCTCGGATCTGCTCCGGTTCTTCTGTTTCTGAAATGAGGAGATCATTCTTTCCACAGCTTGAAAGATCTTCCTTTGCTGTCTCCTGCACCTATTTTTAAGCTTTTCAAAGATAGAAAACCTTCATTGCAAAAATTACTGCTTGGTTTAAGATCAGTGGATTTGCTATCCTTGATCGCAGTCCTAATAATCAAAGGTTTTCTGTTTCTCAGATCAATGCATCCCTTTTTATTGCTAACCCCCTTGTCATGTGTATGCTTTCTAATCTTCAGTATTTATTGTAATATCTGACTTATTTTAATGGGTTTTTAGTTGTGAGAAAAATCAGAGTGCAAGGGGGTTGGCGAAGCCGAGCTATGATGAGTTGAGAGCTTATCAAGAGCAGGTGCGTGCGGTCCAATGATTCTATTGGTACTTGTCACTCTTCCTTGCTATCTTCTACACCAGAGAACAAATTTTGGTATGGCCGTACGTTACCTGGATAAATGTTCCCCTGAGGTCCCATATGTCATGGGCATGACCCATGGTGGCACTATTAGAAGGCAGTGGAAACTGTAGGAGCTGGAGCCTCATAGAGAGTTTTAAGGTTAAGCGAGAGCTCTTGAAGGGGTTGTGGGACCTCAGATCTTCCATCATTTCCTGTTGCTTCCTTTCTATTGAGGTGAAAAGCTTGTTTGGTCACCTGCCATCTGTTTCATCTATCATTGGTCGAAAGCAGTGTATCTTCTTGGTCTTGGACTGGAGTCTCCAAAACCGTGAGACTCACCATGAACACAAACCTCTGAGCATGTTTATGAAATAGTTTTTAGGCTGATTAATTAAAGTGGCAAGCATCACCCTAACTATGGCTCTATCCCACTCTATTGGCTGGGATTTCAGATGGCTTGAGAAGGAGGAAGTGATCTGAGAGGCAACATTCATCTCGCTTTGCCTCCTGACTGCAGCGGCAACGTGGCCAGCTGCCTCTTGCTCCTGCTGCTGTGCCTTCTGTCACGATGGTCCACAGCCTCTAGATGTGAGCTGCAACAAACCTGTTCATCTTCAAATTGCCTCTGCCAGATAGTTTGCCACATCAACTGGAAAAGTAAGCAATACAGAACTTCAGGATTAGCTCAACCTCACTTCAGATGGTTCAAGCTCCAGGGCTTTCTGTGCTAAGGTCCTAGAGGATTCACATAGCATTCAATTAAGATAATGTTGCAATTACTTTACTCAAAAACCACACTTGTACCTTAGATCACTTGCTTAGGCTGGATTTTTATTTGTCATGAGTCGGCTGGTCCCTAAGAGATCATTACATCATTACACGTTTGAAATGGGGCCAACGTGACTGGTAGTTGATTAATCGCCATAAAACCAGCCACTACATATGAGCCAGGATCAGAACACATGGCTTCCCTTGCCAAGACAACAGGGTTTCTACAGAGATGCATGGCAGACGCATCCTGGAAGACAGGAAGAGAAGGGAAGATGGTGCTCTTGAGAGTGTTTCCTTGAGTTTATTTGTCCATCTAATCATCAGACTTTTGACAAGAAACGCATTGTTCTAAATCATTCCTGGAGTACGTACTTAGCACGGAACAGCTGCCTCTCTACCTCTGTCAGGTCCTTACATAACGGGGTCGTCTCTGCAGCCTTCGCTTCGTTCTGGACCCGTCAGCTTTCTGCGCACTCCAAGATCCTCCTCTCATTTCATCTCCATTCTTTACAGTTTGACCAAAGAGATTTTAGAAAAACTGTACATCATTTTTTTTTTCAAAATCACTTGCTGCACAAATTCAATTCATGTAACTGGTGCCAAATCAAACTCCTTTTAAAACACCAAGAAACTGGCCATGGTGGCGCATGCTTTTAATCCAGGACTTAGGCAGAGGCAGAGGCAGAGGCAGAGGCAGAGGCAGAGGCAGAGGCAGAGGCAGAGGCAGAGGCAGAGGCAGAGGCAAGAGCTCTGTGAATTCGAGGACAACCTGGTCTCAGAGTGAGTTCCAGGACATCCAGAGCTATACAGAGAAACCTTGTCTTGAAAAAAAAACACAAAAAAACCCAGTTCCCCCACCAAAAAAAAAAAAAAAACAAAAAAATTTTAATCAAGAGGTCAGTCCAGAAATCATATACATGTAAGTAACATTACACAGATTGAGCAAGTTATATTTATATATTGAAAAATAGCTGTTTATATTATAAATTTATAACCGTTGACATATAATGTTAGTATACACACACAATTAAAGACCAGGAGTTCGTGAATTTGAGTTCAGGGTATATAGGAAGAACTGGATGGAAGAAAAGGAAGGGGGAAATTGTATGATTAAATTTGAATTTCAAAATATACAGAAAATATTTGAAAAGAAGATACTTCATGTTTCAGGCGTCACAGACAAGTGTCTCCACTTTCACATTTTCATGGGAAGCCAGGTGGGACAGTAGCTACGGCTTCATCAGCATCATCTGCTCTCCTAACAGGCTTTCTGCGTTGCTCCCCCTCCGTTAGAGATGCTGTGGTCCTCACCTTACCTAAGCCAGACAACATAGAACTATCTTGGAACACTGTGCCTCTTTTCACCAGTTTACATCAATGTATTTGTTTACATAATTTGTGTGTGTGTGGTGTGTGTGTATGCACATAAGGTTTGCTCTGTCCATTCCTTCTTACTCCTGCCTCAACAATGGTTTCTAGGAATAGTGTTGAATGGAGGAAGGAGGAAGGGGAACCTGCTTTTAGGACTTGTTTGTTTGCTTGTTCAGCTTTGGTTAGCCTTGGTTGCCACTACGTCTCTTTTATCATATAATCCGTTTTTTTCCCATACCTCTGGATAGTGTCTTCAGTCTCTCTCCACTGCATTCTTTGTGCACACAGCTACTAGTGCAGTCCCCCCGAGCGAGCAAGGCTTCCACCAATTTATTCTTCATTGACTTCCTAAAGCCCACGAAGGCTTCTTCTCTAGGTAGACATCCACATTCAACTACCAATACAGGCTTTTAAGAGATCAACCAAGTGTTCTTCCCTTCAGATGTCACAGCCTCTCTTGAGTTTTCAACCTTGTGTTTGATATTTCCACACATTATCATGCCCTGTCTTTTAAAAAGCTTCCTGTGCTTCAAGGCTTGCCTGTAGTTCTGCTTTCTTTAGAAAGTTTCTTTGATCGTCAGAGCTCATAAAACTGACTTTCATCTGACCTAAGCCACCGTCAGATACAGACCATTGCGTCATTGACCACCCAGCTGCCAATTAAACCAGAGCTCAGTGTACTGCTTTCTTTAGGATTGCATTTTACCTTAATTGAAAAAGCTCTTTTAGACTTAAACATAGATCTAAAAAAATCACATACTACATTGTGGATTTGTGCAAAGACAAATACATTAAATCTGTCAAGAAATTTATAAAACCTGTTCACGCTTAGAGTCTGACACATTAGGGATTTCCTTCCAAAGCCAATGACAACACTAAGTCACTACACTGGTGCTTTCCTGGCCTTCCCAGAAGGTATCAGTGAAGATTTCAGATAGCAGCCAGGGCGTATGCTCCTTTCTTAAACGAACTCTCAGTGGCTTGTGACTTGCCATAGAAGGTGCTGTAGTGGCCCTGATATTTGGGGTGACAGCTGGGTCTGTACAAGTACTGGCAATGACACTTACACCATGATCATTGCCTGCAAACAGCAAGTACAAGAGAACCCTGCATATAGGAAGCAGGGCTGGTGTGGCAGCCATGGCGTATAGGAAGCAGTGGCAGAACCCTTCCAGCATGTGGGGGGCATTGTGTCTATCTTCGGTACCCAGGGGGAAAAAACATTCAATTTCTATGTTGTACAAAGTGAAAATAATGTGTAAGTCAGAATGAATTTGTGATTTTCTATGACGTCACTGTTTATGGGACCATTCTGCTGGACCTCTGTACAACATTCTTAGAGATGGAAATTCATGGGAAATAGATGAACAGAAACAGGTGAAACCTGAATTTCTCCTTTTTGGGACAGAGTCAGCTTCCCAACAGCACTAGGCTAGGATTTGTGGGTTAAACTCATTCCTTGGGAATTTGTGCCCTATGTTCTTATTGCTGCTAATTATGGAATTATGGTCAGAACTCTTTTGTCAATTAAAAATGAAAAAGATACTTCATGTTTCGGATATCACATCTGCCTATTGATTCTTTCACATTTTCAACATGGGGAAGCCAGGTAGGACAGTAGCTATGGCTTCATCACCATCATCTACTCTCCAAACAAGTTTGGATATATGAGAAGATATATTTGATTTATCAGTGTCTATGATTTACATGTTTTTTTATGTTTGTTAGACATGCAGTTTTAGTTCTATTGTAAAACCTGGCAAAAGTGCTGGGGAGATGGCTCAGTAGATGAAGCAGTCAACCGCACTGTGCAAGGGCTGTAGTCCGGATCCCCAGGACCCACCTAAAAACCAGGCAGGGGTGGTAGTCACATATGATCTCATTATTTGAGAGGCAGAAACGGGGGAAAAAATCTCTGGTCCAATTTAGAGAGATAGATTAGCCAGCAATGGTGAATTCTGAGTTCAGGAAGAGATCTTGTCCAATAAACAAAGTGGAGAGTGATTGAGGAAGACACCTGACGTCAACTTCAGGCTTCCACATGCACAAACACACATGTGCACACGCATGGACATACACACGTGGATATGGATAACCACAGGCCTACACACCACACATAGTCACAGATACACAGAGAAAACACAAAATCTCTTGCCAAGCCAAAGTTCTGTCACTTAGATAGCTAGAAGAAGACAGCTGTTGCCCAGCTGGGAAGAGAACAGAGTTAGATTCACACCCATGTCTGCTGGACCCTGGTACTTCCATGTTCCATTCTGACACCTAGGGTAGGTGGTACACACAGGGCTCCTAGGTTCAAAGTGCGTGACTGTGAACAAAAGATGAGTTTTCATTCAAATGTTAGCATAAAAAAGGTAAAGTTTTAAAACACAACTTCAAGTAAAGCGCATACATGTTCCTCAATTTGTAATTATATTTTATTCATGACCACACGCTTGCGTTATTCGGTATCAGCCTCCCTTGAAGGCAGAAGTTGCCACTTTTCGTCGATGAGATATACGTTTTTGTGTTTTAAGAGCTGTAATCAGAATGCATGTTTAAATGGAGGTTGTAAAATTCAACAGCACTTTTTTCCCCCCGAGTGTAGAATAGTTATGCACCCTACAATTAATTTTTTATTTTTCTGTGTGTCTATCTGTGTGAGTGTGCACCACATGTGTGTGGCTACCATGGAGACCAGGAAAGGGTGTCTGGTTCCTTAGAGTTCTGGGTGGTCTGAGCTATCTGTTGTGGGTGTTGAGAACTGGACCCAGATCCTCTGGAAAAGCAGCAGTGCTCTTAAGTGCTGAGGCATACCTCCGGTTCCACAAATAGTATTTTTTTAATGATTGAGTAATGTGTATTTTTATTAATTGTTTTATCTGTAGTATATAATCCAATGTCTATGTCTTAGTTAGGGTTACTGTCGCTGTGAAAAGACACCATGACCACGGCAACTCTTATAAAGGAAAACATTTAATGGGGTGGCTTACAGTTTCAGACATTTAGTCCATTCTCATCATGGTGGGATGTGGTAGTGTGCAGGCAGAGGCCGTACTGGAGAAGGAGCTGAGAAGCGTACAGTTTTGAACTGTGGGCAGCAGGAAGTGAATTGAGATACTGGGTATGACCTGAGCATATATAAGACCACAAAGTCAGCCTCTACAGTGACACACTTCCTCCAACAAGGCCACGCCTACTCCAAGAAAGTGATACCTACAAACAGAGCCACTTCATTTGGGGGCCATTTTCTTGCAAGCCACCACAGTCTGACCCCATGAACAGCACACGCAAACATTTGCAGATGAGAGAGCAAATAAAGGGGAAATGTTACAGTGTGGCTGAGGGTACTTGGATTTCCTGATGAAGTCCTCTGCCTGTGTATGGCCCATTGCCCATGTCTGCCTTCCCATCATTCCTGGTGTAGGATTTGTGCATGACTAACCCCTTTCAGCCTGCAAGGTGCATCTTCACATATTGCCTGGCAGACTGTGCTGGTGGAGGAACCTTCCTGACTTTGCTATTGGCAAATGTTTGATAACTCTTTTCCAACTACCAGAAACAGAATTTTTTTTCTAGGCCTTGAGAGTAGGCAAGTTAGCTGTACATTTTCTGTTTGTTCTGCCTAGGGGCAGCTCTCAGGAGTCTCTTTTAGGTTCAGGGACACTCAACAAGATCCCTTAAGGCACCACAGCCTTCCTCTACCTAGCTCAAAGAGGTTGAAATTGAGCAGCAGAGGCTGAAGACTCCAAGGTTTGCCGGGAAACCTCAGGAGAGTGGTGGGCATGCGTGCCAAATACAAAATACAAAATAAATACCATTAGTCACGGGTGGCAATTTTCCTAGGAAATAACGGCCCCCAGGAGATCACATTGTAAATGGCTGTCGCTGAAATGAGGGTGGCACCTCATACACCATGGAAGGAACACCGATTTAGCATAACTGGTGAGAGATGGGCATTGCTTAATGGAGCCTGGTATCTCTCCTGAGGGCCATATGTCGACAGGAGTCTGGGGACTGATTTGAACTGCTAGCAGAGAGGATCACACTCTCCTGCCTTGTGCCTGGGTGTCTCCTCATTCACAATTATAACAGGAAATAGCTGCTTATCAACACACAGAGGTTGGTTAAAGGTATCTTGGGGCTGGTATAACTCAGGCATACCTAGTGTGTGCTTAGCTTGCACAAGTGCCTGTCTTAAGTCCACAACACTGACAAATGAATTCACAAATAATGTTGGCTCAGAAGATGATACTCCCTAACATACAGCTTCATGGTTTAAAGTGAGGGCATACGAACAGCAGAACATCCAGCGAGGCCTTTCTCCCAGCTCCTTTATCTGTCTTCCAGTTCACACGCTCCAGGAGACAGTATTTGCTGCAACTGTCTTCCCAGGATCCCAGTGGAAAAGAAGAGACTGATGCACATGGCAGGAAGGAGTGATGGCAGCTACACCTGGAACCCACATGAGCATCACCCCAGGCATTGCCTGTTCTTTGAGGCCATTCATCTCCTCCAAAAACAATTTACTCTTCTTCTAAAATTGCCCAATCCTTCTCTCTCCCCTTAGAAGAACAGATGTAAGCTTCTACATCTCACCAAACTGCTGGGCACCTCTGTCGTTCCCAGTGTGTGCATTCTGCATGCCTTCTCCCTTGTCAATCTGTCTGCTGCCATCATCAGACTCAAACATTGAACTCAGTGGGAAAATAGAGAACTCTTTTGTGCATATACATACAGCTTTACGTGCTTTTTAAATTCGTTTACCACATAATATTCAGTTTCAAATGTTGTGTTCATATTAATTAACACTATAAATGGAGGCTGCACCCAAGCTTTGGCTGCTGGTTAGATGAATCTCTTCTACTGACACCAAGCTAGCACCCTACTATCAATTCTGTCTCCACTGAGGCTAATGGCAGGATAGTCCTCAATTTCCTGCTGATCTTTGAATGACCTGATAAGATTTTCATTCTGGACTTTGAATCCCAAGGACAATATTCTAGAGTCAATGACATTGACCCCAAATTGTTCTTTTTTTTATGCACCTTGATGAGAGGAATCACAGGTGACTATGTTTCCCCACCTTGTCTGCACAGAGAGAAAGATCTAGATGTTTAGTCTCAGGGAGTGCATTACTTGGCTTTTAGATGTTTAGTCTCAGGGAGTGCATTACTTGGCTTTCCGCGCATGGACAGCCCTGTGAACAGGAGTAATTTATGGATGCCATTTTCCATTTGCATATGAAATAGGCTGCTTGTTCTTTACGGGAAAGAAAATGGCTCCTTTGGGTCACAATTAGCCTATCAAGCAATTAGTCACAATTAGTCACAATGCTGGCAGTTAATTGTGCACACAAAGTTGTTTAGACAAAGTAAGACTGAATTTCTTAACTTGAGCAATATATCCAGAGCAGTGACTTGTCTGCCTTCTGTTTTGGTCTGGTTTAAGGTTTCTCATTGTTCAAAGAAATAATTGAAGCTTCTTTATTGACTCAAAGCTTATTGTTGGGCAGTGTATAGAATGGAACATTAGGAGTTGTGGTTGCAACCAAGCAGTTAAAACGCTCCCTCTGGTTGCTACACAAGATTAAGAGGCGTGCTTAAACTTCACAGCAAGGAAACAGCATTGCCCTAACAACGTGGGAGCTCAGAAACAAGGAAAGCCCCGGGACAGAGCAGGAAGGGACAGTCTTCTCTCTTCACGTCTGTGACTATGGAGAGTCAGTCACAGGCATGAGAAACGGGACAGTGACACTGTGACCCTCATGGAGTCTTTTCTTCTGAAATTCCACTGGAGGGTGAATACATCTCTTTAGAGTTAGAAGACCACTCCAGAAGAGCTGTCTCTGGGCCACAACCTAAAGCAGAGGATCGCTGGGATGTTTAGGATCGGCAGGAGGCAGCTCTGGAAGCAGAGCGCCAGCCGCGTTCTAACGGTAAGAACTGACGGCTGTGTCCTGAACACCTCTACTACCAGGTCTAAAGAGACCTGAAAAGATTGCAAACATATACACAAGTGCATCTATGCAAAACCTGTTTGCTCACTAATTTTTTGGCACAGTACATGTATTGATATTTCACATGTAGAAGAAGTACACCTTGTGACATACTACACATTTTGTCCTAGTGTAACTGTGTAGAAATTTATGCATGATTTTTAGGGAAGATGCTTCTCTGGGGTCAAAAATACATTCGGGCCAGTAGTTTGGGCACTGTATATTCCTTAAGGCATGGACACTCTTGTTGGTTATTATATATGGTTAAGGCAGATTCTAGGATACAATACTTTAGGATCTTTGCCATCCCACCTCAAGTCTAATGTCTTTGGAAATGAGGTCATGGACATGGAGATGAAGGAGCAAGAATCAGCTTCCCCACACAGCGCCCTCCTCAGGGGCTGCGTATCAGCTGCTCATGAAACTTTGGACCTTCTACTACTAGACTTAATCCTCCAACAATACACTGTTGCTTCTTGCCTGACTTGGTCAAGTTCCTTCATGTCCAGGTACTTGGGGAAGGGGATCTCTTTGCAAGTAGTCATGGACAGACCTGGCCCAGAGTGATAGAAAGCTAAACATGTTATAATTCCTGTCTTGAAACAGCTAGACAGAATATAGAACTGTAACCAAGGCAGGTCTTGTAATGGATGCTCCCCATCGTGCCAGAGGCCTGTTTGCTTTGTCAATGGTGGCTTAAACTGGATCGACCTTGCAAGCATTTATAGTGTGCCTGCCATGGGTAAGCATTCATGATAAGCCCTGTAGAAGATCAGCAAGTAGGGGGCAGATGCTCAAACGGGGACAGAAAACAGGAAATCACAAAGATTAAGCCAACACTTGCAGAGACGAACTTCATTAGAGCTTAGGAACGATCCAGATGAAGCCATCTGGCCTGTTGTGTGGCTATGAAAGGGTAGGGATGACAATCCCGTGTCTTCTGATCCCTTCAGCACTTGCCACCCATCCCTGAGATTTCCATGCAGATCTCTCTTTTATCCTACCCGCTGAGCCATCTCACCAACTTTATGGTTTACTTTTTATATGAGTCTGGGTCTCTAGCCCAGGCTGGTCTTGAACTCCCTATGTAGCCAAGGGCATGACCTTGAACTTCTGATGTTTAGCTTCAACTTCTGACTGCCACCATGTGCAGTTTATTATGCTGGAGACTGAACCCAGGGCTGTGTGTTTACTGAGTGCTACTAAGCTACATCTTCAACTACAAAGTTTAATTTTTAATTGGCAAAAAACTATAAACTTGGGGGAATGTAAGATGTTTGGATATGTGCATACATTTTAGGATGAGGCAATCCAGCATGCCCATCACTGGCATCCCATTTCTTTAGAGGTCTCTGTTTTCTTAATAACCAACTGTTACTATAGAGCTTGGGACACAATACCTATAATGCTTATGAGGTACTGGAGTGACTTGGTCGTCTTTCCTTACTTGTTTCTCTCTACCACATCTAAGGCACTGTAATAAATGTAAACTTTTAGCTATAATTAATGAACTAAATTCTCCTTCAACATGTGCTACCTCTTGAGAGTAAATCTTTTGGGGAAGTTTCATTTATGTTTCTTGAATCTAGTTATGGTCACCCTATTGAAGCATGGTGGGAGCAGAATTATCTTAACAATACTGTGGTATATTATATAAATATATATTGTCTATTTGCTGACTGATATGACAATTATTGAGTAATAACTTTTTGAGCTGAAATCCTTGTGAAAAAAGCATTACATGTAGCATAACAACCATAGATGGGTTTATTTAACCTTGGTTTGGAACTTTCACTATGCTGGAGCTGGATTATAATTAGGTTACAATGATATGTTTATTGTTATCCAGATATATCCATGCTAACAGCAACAAGATGTAATGGAAATTCTATGGACATGGAAAAGACAGGACATCTTTTCTCTTTTCTTTTCTTTCTTTCTTTCTTTTTTTTTTTTTTGGAGACAGGGTTTCTCTGTTTAGTATTGGCTGTCCTGAAACTCACTCTGTAGATCAGTCTGGATTCAAACTCAAGAAATCTTCTTGCCTTTGCCTCTCAAATGTTGGAATTAAAGGCTACCACCACCAGCACCACCCAGCAGGGCACCAGGTCTCCTGGAACTGGAGTGACAGATGGTTGTGAGCAGTTGTGTGGGTGCTGGGAATTGAACCCACGTCCTCTGCAAAACCACAGTGCACTTAACCACTGAGCTGTCTCTTCAGCCCCTCCTTTTTTGTATAATAAACACAAATGCTTTTCAATGAAGAATACTTGAAATAACTCTGTGTATATTCATTCACTTATTAGCAAAACCTTGGTCCAGATGTATCTGCCTTCTTTCTTTTATTTTCTTATAGACTAGAAAAAATGATTAGTATCTATTTACAACAGACATGAATTACAGACCTGATAACTCATTTTTTTTTTCTCTAAAATGAAGACGAAACACCTAATTTTGTAGGTTGATCTTGTTAACTTCAAAGAAAAGGGACAAGTAGGAAGACCTATGCCAGTCATCGTGACTGTTGAATTCATCTCTCTGTGAGCGAGGAAGATTTTAGAATGGAGATGTTCTCTCTTAGCTGCGGAGAGACCTGTTATTAATTTTGCATGTATTCACGTTAGATAATGCTGTTGCAGGTAGGGTTTCAGATTGCTTCCAATGATTTTTTATACCATGGTGGTGGGGAAGGATTTGTGTGGGTTGAGGCTGAGGGGGAGTGCAGCCCTCCCCTGGGTAGGCACAGTGTCTCCCACTGAGCTCCTTTGCAGGAGGCCCAGCTGTGTTTTCAGTGGGGAAGACAGTGGAGGCCATGACATAAAGAACCTAAGCTGTCCAATACCTGGCAAAGCTGAAAGGTTGTCAATATTTCTCCTCCCTGTGCTACGGCCAAGCGAACGTCCTTTGTTCTTCAAGCCTAGACTTGTTCAGCTTGGTGAACACATTTCACATCAGCAGGTCAAAATGTTTTCATTGGCACCAAGAAGAGAAAATGGCTTGAGGCTTTATCAGGGAAGGGGGGAAGAGGTGGATATTGCTTGCTAATGGGCAAGTGAGTATCCTTGGGTCTGAGCTAGTTAGTCCCAAAGATGCTTGTGTTTTAACGATGTAAGAGCTAGTCGACTCTAGAGAACACGTCAAACTCCATTGACTGCACAGCTGCCGCTGTGCGCACTTTATGCCACATGCTGTGCTCCAGGATACAGTAGGGAAGGGTTCACCAGACCTCGTAGAAATTTAAGCTGAATGTATTTGATGATTCATTTTTTCCCCCTACAATTCCAGGCAGCAGAAAAAGAGAGGCTAAGAATTAGAAGGACCCCACAATTTCTGCCCTTGTATCTTCTATCATAAACCTGTATTCAAAGAAATGTCAATCAATGACCATCCCCTTAGAGAATGACTTGCGTGCAATAGACTTGGGGAGTTTTGAGAATTAGCTGTACGTGAGTGAGCTTGAGCTCCCAGCTTCCACAGGCAAGTCAGGCTTCCTTGTGGTGGGAGGCCCTGACATCAGGGGTTCCAGGTGACGCTGGAGGACAGCTAGCTTTAAGCACAGTGATTTATCTTGTGAATGAGAGAAGTTTGGAAATTTTACCCTGGTGTCACATAGAACGTGAGTGCTGACACATATATTTTAAGTACTTGGATTAGAGCCACCTGTATTAACAACTCCAGTTGCCAGAAGAAAGTCTGGCAGAGAGAATTTTATAAGAGACGTATTTTTGATTTTAGAGTAAAACCACTGTTGGATTGGGGAAGGTGAAATATATGGCGATGTGAAAGCTCACTAAATCTTTTATGCCCAGAGATTTGGTGTGCAGAAAACAGATTGTGAGCGTCGAGAAGAGGGATGGAGAGGTGACTCAGTGGTTAAAGTGTGTATTGTTCTTCTAAAGGACTCAAGTTGTGTTCTCCAGCCCCCATGCCAATAAAATCTATAACTCTGACTTCCTGTTTGGCTGCATGGGTATGGTGGCCTATGCTGCTTTAATCTCCATAACTGGGGATGCAGAGGCAGGCAGATCTCTGATCTACATAGTAAGCTCAAAGTCAGCCAGAGCTGTGTAGTGAGCCCCCACCACCACTTGCAAAAGAGTTGAGTTGGGAGGATAGAATGTTGGGGTGGGGAGGGGGTTTTGGTGATGGTAATATCCTTATCAATATATTATTATTATATTAGTATAATATATCATTATATGTTGTATGTTAATATTATATATTAATATACCTTAAAGTTGGTTTGGGGAAAGTCACTTGAACTGAATAGTAAAGAAACATCACATTTGCTGTAAGGGCTACTGATGTACAATTACCATCATGTTCATTCAGAGATAATTTACATTAAAACAGCAATGACACAGCCTTTCTGGGGAAAGTAGATGAGACTGTTAACTCTGTAAAGATTGAAGCTCTCTTAGCTTCCAGCATCCCTGTGAGCCAGAGTTGACCTCATCAATTTGTTCCTGATGGGTGTCCTAGGGTTCATCCTGTGATCTCATCTAGGCTCCTTTGCCACCTTTAGAAGGTAAAAGCTTTGAAACTTTTACAAAGCCTATGTATGGATGTGAAGTGTGACTGTCTCTTAGAGAAGGCCACCTCTATTTCTTTGGGGTATACCTTTCTGAACATTTCCCTCTTAACATTGTGTGTGCGTATTATAAAATCTATTTTTAGTATAGTTCCTTCAAGAACGAGAGCATCTTTTTCTTGCCTGAAAGGAATGATAGAAAGGGGAATTGGCAAATGAGGAGAACTAAAGGCCCACGGGAAGAGTTGAAATTCCACAGCACACTCTTGGTCACAGACCGACAGGACTCCTCTGTTTAAGGGCTGTGTAGTAGTGCTGGAGAAAAAAGGGATTCACCAGACACCTGCTGTGAGCGGGATGAGCCTGCAGGGAAGTTCTTTCTCTTCAAGAGACCACTTTGCTGGAGAGTTCTTCCTTCAGGAAGAAGTAGCCCTGCCTCCTTGGTAGTTGGAGCCCTTCACTTTGGAGAAATAGAAGAAAAGCAGAGTGAGCAAAGGGAGTTTTTTTTTTTTTTATTGGTTATCCTAGTCAATCAGAGTAGAATAGGATGGGTCGGGAAGCATCCCACAGAGCTGGAGAAGAAGGACCCATAGGTTAAATGGAAAAGGCTGGAAGACAAAGAGAGAGGCTGAACCAAGTAAGAGATCTGCTTCGCTAAGTGTCTGTAATTCAATGCATTTAAATAAGAAGTTGGGTTAGGCTAGTTATTCATACACAGCATCATAGAGGGTAATTCTCACTTGGGTCTCATCAGCACGGATCAATCTCAAGTCTACTGACTGAATCCTGGTCCCCAATCACGGACCCACATTGATCTGAAGTAATTGGTTCAACCCCTTACTTGGAAGTGACTTGTGAAGTAAATCACCCAGTTTATTTATCCATTGATTACACATCACGGAGCAGAAAGGTGTGGCACCTTTCCTTCTACAGGTCAGTGTCACAGACAATAACAAAGGACACATTAACAACATGAAAGTGAAGCAGAGTTATTTAATCAAAGTTTTGCACGATGCGGAAGACTCCAGAAATAAAGAATCAAGGGCCCAGGGAAGCTTATCTCTTTTTGTAGACAGTCAGGTGGAAATATGATCAACTGGGCAAAAGGAGTGTGAGCTCGCAAGTAGGGAAGCTCAGCATGGCGTGTCTGCTCAGCTCCCTTTTGGCTTTTCTGTATATCTATACCCCCTTGGGCATGAAATATGGGTTGGCACCCCTTGAGAATAAAGTTTCTCCAAGGAAGAAGACAGAAGGAGGAGAGACCTTTCCAGTTTTTAAGGCTTACTCTGAAGGCCTTGTGGTTTTTAAGGGGCCGTCCCTCCCTGCAGTGTGGTTCATATATCTCTAGTGATGCTTCATTGAGAAACTGATGTTCCTTTCCCCAGCAGGTACCAATTGCAAATAGGCTCTGGGTTAGGGTGGGACTTTGTGTCCACTTCCTCTTTTTAGAAGGCACCTCCCTTTAGTGATCTCATGTTGCGGTGACCCCCAATCCTAGAACTATGTTGTTACTACTCCAGAACCGTAATTTTGCTACTGTTATGAATCATAATACAGATAGATGATACACGGGATATTTTAAATGCTACCTCCAAAGGGGTCATGACCCACAGGATGAAAATTAGTGCTCTAGTTTATCATTTCTGAGAGCCCCTGCAATATAACTCGACCCTCTTTTTATGGGTATTGAGGATGTCGCACAAACCCAAACCAAACCACCCTTTGCTACAGTGTTGGTGCCCTTGCAGTAATGTCAGTGTTCAGCTGGGATTTGTTTTGCCTCACTGCTCAGCAGATGGATAAGAGGGATCAGGTTTGTTTGCGGCAGGTAGATAAGGTAAGCCTGGTGAATCATTTGGGTCCACCTAGAACGAGAAAAGAAACACACATGCTGTCAATATCCAGCCATTTCATTTGGATAGGCACTTCTGATAAATTTCTATGGGCAGAAGGTCACGAATTGTCCTGCTTCATCAAGCTGGGGAAACTGGAACAAAGCTACGCTAAGTGACCTAACCAGGGCCGTGTCCTTGGCCCTGTTAGCTCCATGTCTTCATCAAGTGATAAACTATCCACAGGCTTGAGATTAATATGAGCAGCTAAGTCAAAATTGATCGTCAGGGTATTTCCTTTGGTTATTTAAGAAAAGGATCTTGAAAGCAACCCACAGATTCCATATTGTTTGCAGTTTTCTCAGATGTGGACTTTAATCTCTAGTATGTACTACCTAAGTTGCATAGCAACTGTACTGCTATACCTGTACATGGTCATAAAAGAACAAAACATCTATATCAAACAAGTAGGAATGTATTCACTTAAAAAAATAGAACTGGATTTTGTTAAAGTAGAACTGTCAGATTTAGACAAGTGACAGACTAATCACCTCATATAGAAAACCATTTTAACAAAGATATCTACTAATCTGTTTATCTATCATTTATCTATCTGTCCACCTGTCTGTCTGTCTATCTACCTCTTTTTATTGAATTGATTGTTTTGAACAATCACCTTCTCATGTAAAAATATTGGCTGATCATGGTGTATAAAATACAATATAGGCTGGGCGGTGGTGGCGCACGCCTTTAATCCCAGCACTCGGGAGGCAGAGGCAGGCAGATCTCTGT
>NC_022021.1:43603673-43611745 GCF_000317375.1 Microtus ochrogaster
AAAAAAAAAAAAAATACAATATAGATAAAGGGCATTTTCCCACTGGGATCATCAGTAAGGAATAGAAGCATCTGGGAGGCAAGAAAACGTGGAGCTTAGTCTCTTGTATGCATGAGCGGGGAACTCAGCTCCCAGAATTTTTAGGGGTGGAGGAGGAGGGAATTCTCAGTTACTGTGAGACTAAGGAGTAGAATTATAGAGCTGGACACGTGACAGGAAAACTTAGAGACAGAACCAAGATGTCAGTAAATAGCTCATGATATAAGTACTAGTTTTTGCCCGCAGCTCCCCATGTGACCAGCACACAGTCGCTGGACACCCTAGAATAATCCTTAACTGCTAATTTAAAGGAAAGATCTATAGAATGGATCCAACCGTCTTAGTTTCCCTTGAACGCACTTTGGATCATCTAGTCCTGTTAGCTCCACCACTCCACTCCCAGCCTGGTACTTATGTGTGAAGAGCGCTGTAAATGGTCTAAGTCTCAGTTTTCTGGTGTGGAGTTAGCTGTGCCTGATTTGAAAGGTTTGTTTCCTATTATAGCAAGCAGTGTGAAGCAGAAGTCTAGGTAGCAATGCAAGCAGGGTGACTTATAAAATGTGCCCTTCAGGAGAGCTCTGGAAAAGAGCCCTGCTCAGTCACGAAGGGGCTCTCAGTTTCGTCCTTCCATCCTTCTCCCACTTCTGTTGGGAGTTAGTGGGGTCAGTGTGGTGGGCCTGGGTCAGAGGCAAACCCGATGAAAGGTGACGCCAATGGGGGAGAAGGCTTGAACATTGACACAATTGAATGATCACTAATGAAAGTTCTATTTCATCTAAATGTTGTTGTTTGGAGTAAAATCCTTAGTCATGCCATTTTAATCCTTGGGCTGGCTGATTTGGGGATCATAATCATATAAGGGCTTTTGTTCCCAATCCTTCTGTCTCCCTGCTAGAGGTAATAGAAGATTGAGCATATGCAACTCATTCCGTTTGTACGCACAAAGGCAGACACGGACAGTTCTGCATAGCTCAAGGCAAAGCAATTAGGACTTAAGACAACCCAATGGGCAGATTGGCTTCAATAAAAACTCACAGAGCTTTGCGAAAGTGCAGAGCTTTAGGAATGTCACGTCACTCAGGACTACAGTTTGTATTAAGTTTGAGGCCACTGAGAAATAGTCTACATGAGAGGGGAGGAATGGCTCTTCACTGTAGCATCATCCAGTCCCGGGATCTTGGAGTTGAGGAATTGAGGCCAGAAAGGTTAAATGACAGACTGGAGGGGTTGCAACTGGTGGAGGAGAAAGGACTAGAACCCACGACCCTGTCTGACACGAGTTTTTCTATGCTCAGAGAGTTGCCTTGCCTGAGAAATATTGCCCATTTAAGGTAGGCAAGTGTATTACCTGCCCTCTCTTGTGAAGGCATCCGCAACAAAGCTCAACACAAATGTCTTAACACCATCCAGTTTTTCTTGGATATTAAGTGTGTTTCTGTCTATCATCCCCACCCCTTACTTTGGTGCTTGTTATTCAGTGTTCAACAAGTGTAATGGGATGCTTGAGAAACAAAACAGAACCCTCTCAGCTGCTCAGCGGCAAAGCAGTAGCATGCATGAGGCGGTGGAGGTTTATTCTCAGCAGTGAGAGAAAAAGATTCATCTCACACTATGTCTTCTGGAACAAAATGCCCAACAGGCAATTTAAGGAAAGAGGGGTGGACTTGGTCTTACAGTTTTGGGGTACCACCATCATAGAAGAGAAGGCAAGGGATGGTGGCAAAAGCATGAGGCAGCTGGCCACTTTGCATCTGTAGTTAGGAAACAGAGAGAAATGACTGTCGAGCTTATCTTTTTTTTTTCTTATATGTTTTATTCAGCTGAGGATCCCAGCCGGTGGGATTATGCTGCTTATAGCTAGCAAGGGTCTCCCACCTCAGCTAACCTAATCTAAATCCCTCACAGATGTAGTTGAAGGTATGTTTCCAGGATGATAACAAATCTCACAAAAGTGCTCATCAATATTAACTATCACACATGGTTACTTCTCGCCATTTGTTTTTAGAGACAGGGTCTCACTATGTAGTGACCTCAGCTACCTTTCTATTGTTGTGATAAGACAACATAACCAAGGCAACTTACAGAAGGAAGACTTTCCTGGAGGCTCACAGTTTCAGAGGGTGAGTCCACGGCCATCACAATAGGGAGCCTGGCAGGCAGGCAGGAAGCAGGCAGCAGGCAGGCAGACATGCACAGTGCTAGAGCAGTAGCTGAGAGCTTATTTCACCCACAAGCATGAGGCAGAGAGCTGATTGGGAATGATCTGGGCTTTGGAAAGCTCGAAGCCCATCTGTGTAGTGGTTCACCTCCTCCAACAAGGTCACACTTCCCAACCCCTTCCAAACAATTCCACCAACTGGGGACTAAACATTCAAACATTCGGACCTATGGTGGCCGTTCTCATTCCACAACATCCGAGTGGTTACCTGGTCTTGAACTTAACATGAAGCTCAGGATGGCCTCAAACCCATGATCCTCTTTCTTCTGCCTTCCACGTTCTTGGACTATAGAGGTGTATTACATCCCATGCACTTCTTGCTTTCTTAATCACATTCTGACTTCACCCCCCAAATGTCCAGCAGGAAGCACCAAGTCTAGACAACTGGTCACCTTCTGGCTGCTGTCCCCAAACAGCCAGAAATGGGCAGATTAACTTCACAGCCTGGCAGTGTTCTGATTGGATTGCTAAGTATTTGCCTAGTATTATTGACTATTATCATGTTAGTAAAAACAAAACAGAACAAAAATGCTCTCGTTGCACCAGGTTATACCTAATGCAAGGAAGTGAAAAATGGAGATTGGCAAAATGTTCTTCTCCATGATGCCAGGCTTGACTTCATCCTGTTTTTAGGAAACGAACATACTTAAAAATAACCTGTGAAAACGTTTACTTTAAAAATATGCTGATCACTTTCTTTGTATATACAAAACTGCTTTGGGAGTTTTTCCTTCTGTGATAGCTAGGTAAAAATAGAATAATTAGTGTTCTGTTTTAGAGACCAAGCTTTCTTTTCTCCATATTTCTCCCCCTCTGGAATCTTGTAAAATCAGGTCATGGAGTAATGTGTTGCTATGGGGGAATCTTATTTCAGATCTTGCCTTCTTTGCAAGCCTTCAGTTATACTGAATCTTTTTTTTTAATATTTATTTATTTATTATGTATACAATATTCTGTCTGTATGCCTGAAGGCCAGAAGAGGGCGCCAGACCTCTTTACAGATGGTTGTGAGCCACCATGTGGTTGCTGGGAACTGAACTCAGGACCTTTGGAAGAGCAGGCAATGCTCCTAACCGCTGAGCCATCTCTCCAGCCCAGTTATACTGAATCTTGAGTCCTCTTCCTCAGTCCCTTTTCTTTCTCATTTGGCTCCTGTGCATCTGCTGATGTTTTTTTTTCCTGGTTGACCCCCAAGCTCTCAAGATGCTAAAAACATTTACTACAAATTCTGAGAGATCACTTTGAGAGAAGTATTTTGCTTCTCCCTGCAGGAAGGTTGAAAATAGTGGCATCTTTTTGGTTGTAGTGACATTTGAAAATAACTTACATGGGCTTCTGTTTGACACTTATAGAATGTATACTTTATGTCAAGACCATTTTTAGAGAAACAGTAAGAAAATCAGTAGAATGTTTATTCTATTATTATTATTATTATTATTATTATTATTATTATTTACACAATCTGTATTCCTTTCTTCAAGTTGTCTCTATCCAGTCCTGCAGGATAAGAGAAGCAAGTGCCAACTATATAGGGTTGACAACGACCAACCAGCCTCCCTCTTTTCTGTCTCCTGTTGTTCCCCTTTCCTTTGTTCCTCCTCCTCCTCTCTTTCTGGTCTATGTAGTCCAGGATGGGCTCAATCTTGGTGGTTTTCCTGTCTTGTTCTCTAGAGTACTGGGAATATATCCTACCTTCCTCATTCTCTTTCAGTTTCTTGAAATCCTCAGCACTTTCATCTTTACTTTCTTGTCAGTCTTTTGTATCATAAAAGTTCCTTCTTAACTCTAAATTCTTCTCAACTAAAGCAATGTCCTTTTTCCATTACAGTAAAGTTTCTGGAAAGAAAAGCCTGTGCTTAGCTTGTTCCCTGATACCCCCCACCCTTTTCTCAAGCATGCATTCACTTGTTTTTGTCTACCCAGTGAAATTTTTCTAACAGTGTCATGGTATGGGAAGTCCTTCTGTATATGTATTGTTTTTTATTAGTTAATGAATAAAGCTGCTTTCAGCCAATGGCTTAATAGACTATAGCTAGGCTGGAGGAGATATATATAGAGAGAGTAGGCAAAATCTAGGAGAAGCTATGAAGCTGCCAAGGGAGAAAGATGAGAGCTGCCATCTAGAACCTTGTGGGTAGGCCAGGAGTCTAGTAGTAAAATATAAAATAATAGAAGTGGATTAATTTAAGACGTAAGAGCTAGCCAGAAATATGCTTATGGTATTGGCCAAATAGTATTGTAATTAATATAGTTTCAGTGTGATTATTTCAAGTCAGGGTAATCAGGAAAGAAACTAGTGTCCTCACCCAATAGATTGGCCTGCCAACATGGGGTAAGAATTTCTACATAAAGTCTTAGAAAACCTAAAAAAAAAAGGCTTCTAGACCCAGAAATACAAGAGCCAAGCACAGCTTCTTGGTAACATTTTTTTTTCAGATAGACTGTGTTTGCAAGGGAGGTGCAGTAAAACTGCATCTTTAAAAATGGCAGCTTCTTGGCTCACCAGCACAAACAGCTCTGACTCTTTCAGGAGGTCCTGCTATGGAGCATTTAAATGGGGTTTGTGAGCAGAGTGCTACAAGTTGCTTAATGGGTACATAGACCAGCTGTGTACCTGAAAATAAGGCAATATACATGGCTCTCAGAGGCAGCGAACATACCTCTGTCATGTTGGACTGGGTGGAGTAAGCAGGCAGGACTGCTTCCCATTTAAAAAGAAAAAGTGGTCCTGGTCAGAAAAGGATTACAGATAGATATGCAATAAAGACAGATTCAGATGAAAAAGACCTCTAAATGGGTCACCATGTTGGATAAATCTAATGTAGGCTTGGGAGAAAGAAGAAAAAGATTATAGACAGTTATAAATGGAGATAAATCGTTTAAAAATAAAGCAAAGTCTTTATAGAGACAGAGTACAGATAGTCATATATTAATAGAGTAAAAAACAAGTAAACCATGAAAATATGGAGTATACACAGAGAGTCTTGATTATGTTTATTATTGTGTTTTCCTTGAATTTTTTCACTGTGGAGGAGCTAAATACAGAGAGAAATTTCATTGTATGGGCTGCTGAGCTAAACCAACATATATACTTTAAAGGTATCTTGACTTCAAAATTGGAGACTAAGGATTTGTTGCTTTAGAAAAGGGGTTCTCCTTTTGTTTCCACAGAAGTTGAGAACTTGTGGACTTCTTCCAGAGTAATATGGCTTGATGGACCAAGACCCCCTGAAAGGTTGTCATGAACACCCCCAGAAATACTTTGCCCAACAAAAAGCAGAAAACAGTTTGGAGAAAACTGTGCCCAAGTTTCCAGATATTGTTTATAAATATTCACTTACATTTAAGGGGGGGTATTCTGTATAGATAAACACTTTTCATTAGTATTGATCTTGGTCTATTCATACAAATTTAAGGTCAATTTTGTTATATGTATTTCTGCTCTTGATTAAGGTATTGTGTTTGTGCAACTCATTTCAAAATAATGTATAATTAAGAAATACAGGTTAATAGATATTGATAATAGTCAAGTTTGTGGTCATGTTACTTAGATTTTTTTTAGATGTACAGAGATACATTTCAGATGGATAGTTATTCTTTAAATCTTTCAAAGACTAATGGAATATGAAATTTAAAATATTTTAAGAACTTAGCACTTTTTATGACAGTGAGACACATGTGCTTCTGGTAGCACCAGTTTACTTCAAGAAAATGATGGGCATCAAAGAGGCTTCTCATGGAGTTCATTAGCCATTTGGGTAAGAAACTGTTCTTGCCTGGACTGCTTGATGTTATGCTGTATAAACTGGACATACAGGACCCACAGAAAAATGACTGCAGAGGTTGTATAAAGTAGGTGAGACAGTCTTTTAGGGTTTCTGCTTCATGAAAGAGTCTACAAGACATCCTATAGGACACAGAAGAAAGTGACTGACAAACTACCAATATAGGCAGAACTGTCTTTGAAATTTTCTCCTTCATGAAATAGTCTGCCAGATACTATGAGCATGTAGGCTGAAGATGGGTGCCCCAATGTTACAGAAGAACTTTGGGTGACTGTCCAGGCAGCAAAATGTCTCTGTCAATTCTAGAGTTTTGGAAGTTACTTACAATATACCTCCTGTTTACTTAGGTAATATTATATCCTGGAGTCTTTGATGATGTTGAAGAATAGATAGTTATAGTTGTGATTTTCCTTAGTTGTGATGAAAGATAAGGTAGACATAATATTATAACTACAATTCTTGCTTGATACCCATTTTGTTATATGTAATTTTACTGTGTGAAAGTTAAAAATCTTCTTTTTATCTAAATAGAAAAGGGAAAATGGTGTGAGAAGTCCTTCTGTATTTATGTTGCTTTTATTGGTTAATGAATAAAGTTGCTTTCAGCCCATGGCTTAACACAATATAGCCAGACTGGAGGAGATATATGTAAAGAGAGAGTAGGCAGAGTCAGGGAGAAGCCATGTAGCCATCCACAGGAAACAGATACACCAAAACCTTTTGGTAAGCCACAGCCATGTGGTGATACACAGATTCATAGAAATGGGTTAATTTAAGATATAAGAATTAGCCAGAAATATGCTTAAGCTATTGACTGAGCAGTGATTCAAATAATAAAGTTTCTGAGTGATTATTTCAGGCTTAAGAGACTGGGAACAAATGAGCAGCCTCCAACAATAGGGTCAGTGTATTGTCCACTGATGATAAACTACATGAAAGCCTGAGAGCCTAAAGCAGCAACAGTTGTCTCTTTTGGTTCTGGGACTGGACTCAGCTGCATTGCTCTGTGACTCATGACCTTAGTTAAAATGCAAAAGCAAAAGCTGAAGTTATCTAATGACTGGCCTGGATAATTTTGCCATCTCACTTTTGCAAAACAGCTGTGAAATGCTTCAGCCATCTTGTAAACAAAGTCCCTACAGACATTCTTGTTAGCGTGAGCAATCATCTATGGCACTAGTGCTGTCGGCCACTAGCTACGGTTGATTGATGACATTGTCTCCCACATCCACATCGCTGCCATCTCTATTTGCACTTCATTCCCTCCTTGAGCCAAGGGTTTTACTACCTTGTCTCTTCATCTCCATTATCTTTGTTGGAAAGCCTTTGTTTTTCCCTATAGATTTATTTATTTTATGTGTATGAGTATTTAGTCTACTAAATACCATGCATGCCTGGTGCCCACAGAGGCCAGAAGAGGATAACAGAGTTCCTGGACCTGGAATTACAGATGGTTGGGCGCTGTCATGTGGGTTCAGGTAACAAATCCCAGGTCTATCTTTCTTTATTCAAACATCATCAGTGCTTCCCTATGGATTGTATATAATGTTTGAACTTTTGATGAGTCCAATAAATATTTTACCTTGTAACTTCTTTCTCGTCTCTTATGTTCCTTAGTCTATTAGTCAACCACCCTGGCTATTTTGTGTTTCCAGAAGGTGCTGTGCTTTCTTATTCCTCTCACCTTTGCAGGTGCAGAAATGTCTTCATCCTAGAGAGTGATGTCAACTCAAGGCTCAAGCTGTCTTCTCCCGAAAGTTTTCCCTGTTATCCTTACCTCTCTTCCTCTTTCACTGTAGATTAGACTGGTAGACTCCTTTCTTGCTCCTTCTCTGAAGATCTATTAACCTCTTGTTTTCTGGGACCCACAACTCTTATTTTTCACCTAGTCTTTTTGCCACATTGTTGTATTTGAATTTTCTACATATTCCGTGGCAGCCAAACCATGCTCTTTTTTTTTATTAATATTTTTTTTTATTAAGAAAGAAAAAAAAATTTTCTACCTCCTCCCAGCCTCCCACTCCTCCCAC
>NC_022021.1:43614695-43624793 GCF_000317375.1 Microtus ochrogaster
CCAGCCCTGCATCTCTGGGATGAAGCCTACTTGATCATAATGGATAATTTTTCTAATGTGTTCTTGGATACGGTTTGCCAGTATTTTGTTGAGAACCATGCTCTTTTTTGAGGTTACTGGTAATTCTTACTATGGCAGTACTGGCACATATAGGAGTTTAGTAAATGTTTGTTGATCCAAAGTGGCAACTTTTCTTCTTCTGCTAGGAGCTACTGATTGATATTAAAGGTAATGTGATTATGTAAGGAATAGATTGGGGCCTAATATGTCCTAATAGCAAAATAGTTGAATAAATTATGGCATACCCATATCTAATATTTTATAGTTACTATACAAGTTCTAGAAAAGTCTGTATTAAACTCAAACAACCCTAATGGATTGTTAAGGAAGAAATGCATAAATAATTCTCAAGCCATGATATAAACATAGACATGTGCACATGTTTGCATACATATACAAGCAGCAAGTATGGAAGGGTGAGTATTAAGCTGCAAACCCTGGTTACACTGAGCATCCCTCATTGTAATTAACAACAAATAGACAGAAGCATGAGTAGTGATAGAAGTTAAATCCAACACCAGATACAAATGTATAAACAGCAAAGATAAAAGATAAGAATATTACTTCATGGCTAAGGGAAAAGCTTACGAAAATGGGAATTTTAGTTTTCGTGTGTATCTGTTACATTTTCGTATGTGTGTGGAAATAAGCCTGTAAAGACAGGACAGAATGTTAACAGTAATAATTTATGGATGGCAGATGGTTCTCATGGCTTCTCTTTGTTTGTCTGTGTTGTGCAATATCAAAACAACGGCCACACCTTATTTGTATAAGAGAAGTAAATTTATTTCTAAAAATAGAGGAAAGTGCATAAAAGCTGGCACCATTAAGATGCTGGTTATGCGGATCCCTATGACTTGAAAACCACAGTTGTGTGAAATTGTTATAAAATGAACCATTTGAGAGCAGCCGATGCAATAAAACATTTTTACTCTCTTTTTTTTTTTTTTTAGCAACGGCTGAAAGAAGAGAAGGAAGCCAAGAGGGCTCGCCTGGACGGGAGGCATGACTATCTGTTTGCAATTGTAGCTTCCTGTTTGGACCTGAACAAACTGGAAGTGGAAGATGCCCTCCTTGAGGGTAATCAGGTAAGAAACCTTTGCGTCCTCAGGGGTCTGTGGCAAGAACCCATGTTCTGCCTTTGAAGAGGTTCCAGCCTAATGTGCAGGGGCTCTACTGGGTTAGGCAGAACAGACTCAGAACTCCCCAGCTCTCCTCGTTGAATAATGAATGGCACTTGTAGTTGTCATTTGAGTTCTACTGTTTGATGACAATGCCAGTATCTCTTTATAACCAAAAAGGCTGAATTCTCGAACCAGTTTGGGACCTGAGGCTAGGGAGTGAAACCATCTTTCAAGTTGCTGATTTATGTATGTATGTATGCAAGTCTGTATATATATATATATATATATATATATATATATATATATATATATGTATGTATGGATGTAAGTTTAAAGTATTTATGTATGTTTGCATGTATGTATTAATTTATTTTTATTGTTTAAAAATTTTGTACATATGTATAATGTGTTTTGATCAAGTCATCCCATTTCCTCCCTTTAAGTTCCTCCCCTGTTCCTCCCACTACTATTATCTTGCATTTTTTTTTAAAATCCACTGAGTTTACTTAGTGCTGACAGTGTGTGCCTGGGTGGGGAACTATCATCTATTGGAGGTACCTCTCAGGGACCGTAAAGAAAGAGTCTTCCTCTCCTTGCAGCTATCAGTCACCAGTAGCTTCTTAGCTAGGAGTGAGTCTTCCTGACCACCCCTCCATTCCATGCTAGGATTTTGTGTGGCCTGAGCTTGCACAGATCTTGTGCATGCAGTTATAGCTATTGTGAGTTCATAAGTATTGTAATTATTCATACTCCTGGCTCTTATAATATTTCCACCCATTCCTCTGTGATGATCCCTGAGTCTTGGGTGAAGATGGTAGAATAAAGAGGTTCTTATATATTTGTTTCTTTATTTCTTTCTCTTCTTCCTTTCTTTTTCCTACCTTCCTCTTCCTTCCCTCCTTTCTCCCTCCCTCCCTCCCTCCCTCTCTCCCTCCCTTTTCCCCTCCTTCCTTTCCTTCTTTCTTTCCTTCCTTTTTTCCTTTCTATTTTGTTCCTATTCTAGGTTTGGATATTCAACTGTGCCATAATTTTCTGACTGTGTTTTTGATTTGGCATCTGAAACTAGTTTCTTCTGCTCCTAGTTTTGATATCTTTGCTAGAAATTATATATATATATATATATATGAAAGAACTAGAAATTATATATATATATATATATATATATATTAAATTTGGGATGATATGTGTTTGGTAATTTGACCTTGATAGGGAAGGCAAATTTAATGAGAAGGTAGAGTTTCCTATGAGTGAGGAAGTCCTTTTAGGAGCCCTAATGAGATTCTCAAAGCCTTAACTCTTTAGACACATGACAAGAGAAGGGAGACAGAGAAGGGAGAAAGAGGAAAAGGGACAGGGAGGGACTTACATGCATTTTCTAAGAGCAAAATGTTACCTTGCCTTTTTCCAGATTGAAAGAATCGATCAGCTTTTTCCTCCTGGAGGACTCCGTCATCTCATGTTTTACTATCAGAATGTCGAGGGGGCAGAAGCAGGTATTGATACTTGGCATGACATAGCCTAGAAATGTTATTCTTAAATTCATCTGAGAGTGGGAAAAAAGAAGAAATGTAATGGAGGACTAAACAAGTTTCTCATGCCTTGGAATATTAAGGTTGTGTTGTGGGTTGCGTATATGTTGTGGTGTGCATGTGTGGTACATGTGTGTTGTATATATGTGTATGATGTTGTATATGTATGATGTTATGTTGTGTATGTGTGTGTGATGTTTGTATGATGTTGTATATGTATGATGTCATGGTGTGTATGTGTGTGATGTTTGTATGATGTTGTATATGTATGATGTCATGTTGTGTATGTGTGTGATGTTTGTATGTGTTGTATATGTTTGATGTCATGTTGTGTATGTGTGTGTGATGTTTGTATGATGTTGCATATGTTTGATGTATATGTGTATGATGTTTTTGTGGAGTGAATGAGTGGTATGTGCATGTGTAGTATATGTGTGTGCTGTCTTTGTAGTATTTATGTATGGTGTGTATAGTATTTGTGTATATGTGTGTGTTGTTGGATGAAGCCTTTCTAATGACAGTTGGGCTAGACACCACCCTGGTCACAGGAGATGGTCAGTTCAGGCTGTTGCTTGTGTTTTTGATCTTATATGTTCTGGTAGATATAAAATGGAATCTCAGACTCATTTTGATTTTCATTTCCCTCATGGCTAAGGATATGAACATCTCCTTAAGTGTTTCTTGGACATTTGAGATTCTTCTGTTGAGAATTCTGTTTAGATCTGTCCCCCATTTTTATATTGGATTATTTGGTTTATTGATATCTATTTTTTTTGAGTTCTTTATGTATTTTGGAAAACAGCCCTTTGTTGGATGTGGCTTGGTAAAGATCTTTTCCTACTCGGTATGCTGCTGATTTATCCTGTTGATGGTGTCCTTGACTTACAGAAATTTTTCAATTTCATGATGTCCCATTTGTCATCAACCTAGGGCCTGTGCTATTGGTGTTCTGTTCAGAAAGTTGTCTCCTGTGCAATGCATTTGAGAATATTTCCCACTTTCTCTTCTATCAGGTTCAGTGTATCTGGATTTATGTTGAGTTTTTTGGTCCACTTGGACTTGAGTTTTGTGCAGGATAATAGGTATGGGTTGATTTGCATTCTTCTACTTACCAACATCCAGTTAGACCAGCACCATTTGATGAGGATGTTTTCTTTTTCCATTGTATAATTTTGGCTTCTTTGTTGAAAAGAAGATGTCCATAGATGTATGGATTTATGACTGGGTCTTTGATTTGATACCACTGATTACTATAATCATCTTCTTAATCCACAGGCATGGGAAATCTTTCTATCTTCTGATATCTTCTTCAATTCCTTTCTAAAAAGATTTGAAGTTCTTGTCATACAGGTATTTTACTTGCTTTGTTAGAGTTGCACCAATATATTTTATATTATTTGAGGCTATTGTAAAGGGAGTTGATTCTCTGATTTCTTTCTCAGCCCATTTATCATTTGTGTATAGGAGAGCTACTGATTTTTTTGGATTAATCTTACATCTGGCCTCATGAATAAAGGTGTGAAAATGTTCATTTCATAGAGAAATTGTTTGTGGATAGAGAGAGGGTAGATGCCTCAATTGGTAATATACCACACAAAACACAAAGACCTGAATTTTTATCCCCAGAGTCAATGTTAAAAAACAAGAAAAAACTTGGTGTAGACTGTGCCTATAATTTCATCAGTGGGAGGGCAAAATCTGGACAATTCCTGGAGCCTAGGCAGTCAATGAGCTCTAGGTTCAGTAAGAGAGCCTGAAATAAAAAATCAGAGCAATTAATTAACAAAGACACTCAATGTCAACCTCCTTTATGTGTGTCCATACACATGTATGCACCTTTATACACACACACACACACACACACACACATTAATCATGTATGTAAATCTTGAATAGCTGGCATTTCTTTAGTAATAAATTCTATTTTTTTTGCTTTGTGTTTTGAGACAGGATTTCTCTGTATAATAGCTCATCTGTCCTGGAACTTGCTTTGTAGACCAGGCTAGTCTTGAATTCACAGAGACCTGCCTGCTTCTTTCTCCTGAGTGCTGGGATTAAAGGATTGTGCCACCACCTCTTGGCTTAAATTTGAGTCCCCCCCCCGAAATGCTCATTACAATTTGAATAAAAAGAATCAAAAGATAGAAGTTTTGATTTCCCCTTCAGATTGAATAATATGAGTTACACCAGGAAGTGTTGTGTTCAGCCATATCCATGCCCAGGGTGAAATTGCCTGTTCCATATAAATTGCACAGAACAACAAGGGCTCTTGGGTCTCAACATATAAGCAAGATTTTTTGTTTCTCTCTCATTCTCCTTTTCGATCTTTTCAGCATGGATAGTTCTTCTGACCTTGGAGCAAGAATAAGGCCCCTGAATGACTTTTCTAGACATTCTTAGGAAAAATTCTTACGGTCATTTCAAAACTGAAAACACAATATTGACTAAAACAAGAAGAGTATCCAGTTGACAGAAACTAGTTGGTCAGACGTGAAGTGGACTCATTGTTCTTTGTGCTCACGCTCTGCTCCCTCTGACCCTCATCTGGAGCCTCTGAGGGGCTCCACTTGTGGCATGAGAGGCACTCATGATTCTCCTCTGCTTTATCCTTCATCCCAATTCAGCTCAGGCCAATCACAGTGGTCAGGCTGGAGGCCAGGTACAGGGAAGTTAACACTGCTTCTGCTGTGCTCTTTGAGCTCATACTTTTGTGGCCCTGGTGGGTCTCCCATGGAGCAGTGCCTATATAGCCCACAGTGTGGACTGTCCTTATTAAACTCACAGCCCTTGGCCTCAGTGTTGCACAGTGCTTGCCAGCTGGAGTCCCTCCGTGTTGCATCCTCCCAGTTTGCTTCTTGAGCAATGGAATGTGGCTGCATGCTGCTTCTCTTCAGGGAAGTTGCCCCACCCTATTCTGCTGAAGCACTCACTCCCATCCCAGGCCCACTTCTCTCTGTGTATGTTGTGTGTTGTGTTTCGATTTATTGGCAACAGGCATCATATTCCAGCCTATGACATTGCCGGGCTCCAGGAGGCATAAGGAACGCACACTTTCCAGGAGGTTGGATTGAAAACCCTGCTTCTCTCTAAGGGGTGCAGTTGTCTTCCCTTGCCTTTTCTGCTTCTAGCACTGGGTGTTCAGCATCTGAGGAAACCTCTCTGAAGCTCCAGGGCAATTAGACAATGGATACCTCCTTCTTGACCTGAAGCACAGCACCTGTGCACAGCACCATTGCCCACACCTGAGATTTCTGCTAGAGACCGTTTTCTGGTTATCTGTCACATTTTGGTATCTTGGTTGTCTTGGACCGTATTGCTGGTTAGACTCGAGTTCATTCATGAGAAGTGGGGTACCTTTGGAATGCTAGTGTATCTGGCTTTCCTTTTTCTGGGTCCTTTCCCAAAGTTCTAGTCAGATGCTCAGCACCATAAGGAGGAAGCCCCACAAGGGAGGAGAAAAATCTATTCTCAGGGCTTGGAACTCAATTTCTGTTTCACGGCCTTCTTCCAGAATTTCCCCTGAGCACCACCCCCTCATCTTAGTGGGAGTAAACTGAATTCTCAATTCACTTATGGATACAAAATTTACTTGAACCCAGTGATACAACACAGATCATATTCCGATGTACCTAACTGATCCACTCTGGAAAGACATGCTTGGAAAACAAAGCATGAGCTTTCAGATCCTTCTGATAAGGCTTGATGAGCTAATAAGTTCATGAAATTTTGTAAGTGGCTTACACACAGATTCCTTTAATCCTCACAAATATTCTGCAAAAAAATTTTCCAAAAAATGTTACATTAGAATAGCCTTTCGCATTTTTTTTTCAATTGTGGGAGAAGCTGGCGAGATAAAGATCACCAGCTGCTTTTGCAGAGGATGCAGGTTAAGTCTTTAGCAACTGCATGGTGCATGCAACTTTCTACAACTTCAGGTGTAAGGGATCTGACACCCTTTTCTGGCCTCTCAGGGGGCCAGTCATAGATGTCACATCCATACACATAAGTGATGAATGGGTAACTTGTTCAAGGTCATGCGGTGAGGAAACAGATGGAGGTTGAAGCTCTGGCTCTCACTCTAGAGCAAGAACATCAATTGCTTTGCCATCTTACCTCTGCACAGGCTTGATGCCATGATATACAGACCAGCCAGCTGCCTGAACTATGATGGTGTCATGGAAACACTGAGAACTGAGAGTCCCGAGTTTTGTCATTAGAGCTGTCCTTTGACCTTGCGTCTGCCCTTTGTGGTTGGAATGGGCTGGGATAGCTCACAGGTGTCTCAGTTGAAAGCTTTAGTAGTGTAGATGTGGTGCCCAGGAGAGCTCCTGAGACACTGCGCATGTCAACCAGTGAGTGCTTTTTGTCTCCCACCCCAAGTCTCTCTCACTAGCTCTGTGATCTGGAATCTAGGAGATTCTTTTAAATCTCTTTCAGGATGAGACTAGAGATCATCCAAATGATGGCTGTGCTTGAAGGGCAGGGGCAGGTCTGCCATAGTAATTTCTAGAAGGAAACTCATGCTGGGAAACAACATTGTGCACCACAAACTGCATTTATAAGACTGAAATTGTTTTTCATTTGTAGGACAGTTTGGCTCTACAGGAGGGGTGAATCCTGTTTCTGGAAAGGTGAAGAAACCCAAGGTGTTTGTCACCGAAGGAAAAGATGTTGCTCTTACAGGAGTATGTGTGTTCTTCATCAGGTCTGACCCATCCAAAGCCATAACGGCTGAGAATATCCATCGGGTAAGGGGACAGTCATTCACTTGCTCGAACCTACCCGTTCTTGTGGAGAGAACCAGTGACTTACTCAAGGGTCTAAAGCTACTTTCAGGGTTTGGGGCTTCAGTTTAGCGGTACAGTGCTTGCTTAGCCTATGCAAGGATATCAGTTTAATACCCGGGACATACAAATAAATAAATAAAAAGCTTCAAGGAAAACACCCTTATTTTTTTAAAAATATTTTTGGCATTTAAGACAGGCAATTAAAAAATATTGCCTTTTGACAATGAGGAATTTATATTCAGTTTATTAGTAAATATCCACACACCATTGTATTTCTGTACAGAGTGAGCTCTTTTCCCCATCAAGAATCCTCCTACCCATAATTTACTTATTGACAAGATTTCTAAAAGCGAATACACAACTTTATGTTTTCTGTAAAGCAACGTGCACCTATACAGGTGTTCCCTGAGTTTTAGAGGTTGTGTGACCTCATTAATTTCTTGTAGCAAATAAATAGGTGAATATTCATAATTCAATTTATTTTATTTTTTTAGTGAAGCGATTATAATTTGGACTAGTATAAGAGTATCCTTCTCAAGCAGAATATTAAAAAGAAGGCTCATTTGCTCTTCGGTTGATTAGCGTCTTCATTGACTTGGTTGCTATGCTGCAGTTGAGGCTAATTTTTACGATCCAGGATGATGAAATCTTTTCCAGGAGGTGAGCTTTAACATGCTAGACACTGCAGACGGGGGCCTGCTAAACAGCGTGAGGCGTCTGCTCTCAGACATCTTCATTCCAGCTCTCAGGGCCTCCAGCCATGGCTGGGGAGAGCTTGAAGGACTACAAGATGCGTCCAGCATTCGGCAGGAGTTCCTGAGCTCTCTGGAAGGTTTTGTGGGCATCTTGTCAGGTGCACAGGAGAGTCTGAAGGAGAAGGTAAGAAGGAGTGAATGGCTTGTTAAAAAAAACAATCAGATTCTCCACAAAACAGAATAGGAGGGGTGAACCTCTTCTTACTTGGGCTTTACTTTACTGCACTGAAAACGTCCAGAAAGTGTTTGTAGGTAATTTTAGTGTCTTCTTAGGATGTGACTGTAGCTTGCTTGAAATACTTACAGTATGCACGGCTTAATGCTCTTGGTGTCTTGGCGACTATTTCTAATTTTCTTATTAACTTCTTTATTTTACGATGTATTGCCTCGAAGACAGCCTTCAAATCTCACCTCAAAATTTTTTGTAGCACTTAAGACGTAGCAAAGAGTAGGTACTATTATTGTTCTCATTATTATTAGGTACCATTCCTTCATTGAGTGGTCAAGGCAGTAAAGATGTGAAGATGCTACTGAGCTCCATTTAGACCCAAATTGACCAAAATGTGTATAGGGCCATTTATAAACATTATATTTTTATTGTGCTATTAATTTTAATTAGGTAAACCTTCAAAAATGTGATATATTTGAACTGACATCCCTGAAGGAACCCGTGGACTACTTGGCTCTAGCTAGTAACCCCGAGACTGTGGAAAAAACAGAAGGTTGTATGAAAGTGTGGATCAAACAGACAGAGCAGGTAATTCCCAGAAACCCTTGCTTAGTCTCTGATGCCACATCTCTGGGGTTGCTGCTGGAGAAAGTTCCACCCTGGCATTCTCATTGTCCACATATCACAGCTCACGCTCTTAAAAAGATTTCACATAGCATCTATTTGTTTGTTTGTTTGATTTTTGAGACAGTTTTTCTCTGGGTAGCCCTGGCTATTCTGGAAGTTGCTTCGAACAGGCTGACCTCGAACTCACAGATACTCCTCTTGCCTCTGCTTCCCAAGGGCTGGGATTGAAGGACCACCACCAACTGTAGCTTCTGTTTAAGATCATTATGAAAGAGGAATAGGGCTCTCATGAAGCAGAGGTTGGTGACTTTGTTTACTTGAGTGACTAGAAGGTTACCTGAGGTTAATTCTTCCTGAGAAGACTTCTATAGGCCTGTCGGGGAGGTTCCTAATTCATTGTGTCCTTCAAGGGAGAGCTTGAGAATTAAGTATTAACAATATTTTTTAAAGCTGGAGAGATGCTTGGTGGCTAACAGCACTTGCTACGTTTGTAGAGGATATAAGTTCAGTTTTTAGCGTTCCCGTCAAGTGACTTAAACTGCCTGGAACTCCTTCCTGCTTCGGGGAAGCAACACCCCTGTGTGACCTCCCTAGGTCCTGCACTCACTTCCAAATGCCCCCTCATGTACACATGAATAAAACTATTTAAAAAAATTTTGGAAAATTGTAAATGGAGGTGACTGTTCCGCAAACAGTATCTACCTGTAAACTCAACCTGTTTGACCCTTGAAGTTTCTTGAAGTTGTGTTGTTTTGGTTTATGCAGTAAAAGAACAGGTAAGGATATTACCTGTTCCATGCATATATGCATGGAAGTCATCTCCTGAGTCATTGGCAGGGAGCGACAGTCAACTTAGTTCCTGGCTGAAATCAAAAGCAAACAAGCAAACAAACAAAACTGGGTACGTGCTGGGTTAGTCAGAATCCCATCTTTGAAATTGTGAAGTTGAATAAAACACAGGATCCATTTAGTGTAATTTCTCCTCCTCTTCCTCTTCCTCCTCCTCCTCCTCCTCCTCCTCCTCCTCCTCCTCCTCCTCCTTCTCCT
>NC_022021.1:43624893-43655208 GCF_000317375.1 Microtus ochrogaster
CTCCTCCTCCTCCTCCTCCTCCTCCTTCTTTTCCTCCTCCTTCTCCTCTTTCTCTTCCTTTTCCTTCTCCTTTGGCTCATGCATGGTTTTCATACCTCAAATCTCACGCGATTGCTTGTTCTTCTGCATCTACAGATCCTTGCTGAGAACAACCAGCTGCGGAAGGAAGCAGATGATGTTGGGCCCCGAGCAGAGCTGGAGCACTGGAAGAAAAGGCTCTCCAAATTTAATTACCTTTTAGACCAATTGAAAAGCCCGGAGGTGAAGGCTGTGCTGGCAGTGCTCGCTGCGGCCAAGTCCAAGCTGCTGAAGGTTCTTAGCCATTTTGCTGTGACTTAGAATAAGGGCATAAGAGAATTCTCCATCCCCAACTCCACAGAGCAATTAGGCGTCGTTTTATCTGAATGAAAATCTTTTAAGACTGGATAATATTAGCCATGTAATTTTGGATACTGTGAATTGTTCTTCAAGCTAAAGACATTTGTTGGCTGTTATACTTGAATGTATATGTATTATTAGTGAGCATTGCAAATAACTAAGATATAATGTGACCATATGACTGGAACATGTACATGTGCATGCAGCATGTAATAAATTCAGACAATATAGGTGTAGCAATAATGAAAACTTAAGCCCACAAATATTAGTTGTATACTGCAAAACAAATAATCCCAAACTCACTAGCTAAAAATCAGTATTTTTACCCAAAGCCAGGAACTGGGGTGTAGCTTAAGTAGGTGCCTCTGACTCAAGGTTCCTTTGAAGTTGCATCTGGACTGGACTATTGACTAGGTTCACACGGGAAAGGCCTGCTTCTGTGTTTGCTCAGGACATGGCTGCTCTTTGTTGGCTAGAGGCATCCTTCAGTTCTTACCACAAACACCGCTCCCCAGGCAGCTGATGGGGTACCAGGCTTCCTTTCAAGAGAGCTAGGAACTGTGTAAGAGGGCACCCAACGTAGAGGCCACAGTCTCAAGCTTCTCCTGAGATTGACGTGGCGTCGCTTTTGTCATATTAATAAATAATTAGCAGCAAGTCACTTGACTTTTCTTACATTTTGTGTTTTAGAGGAATGTCACACTTTGTGATACAATACAGTTTAGAAATGCTACCATTAAGATTGGGATACAACAAATTCAGTGTGTTATATCCTCTTTAATTTTTAGGTATCTTTCTATTTTAATGTCATGACAAATAGTTGATAGTTAACAAATATTTGTTAGACCGCCAAATGGACACAAGTTTAGGGCCCTGGGGAAAAGGGAAATCAGGTTATAAAGGAGAGAATATGGAAAACATGAGCTTGAGACACAAAGCTAACTGCTGGCCACAGAGCAGGAGGCTGTGACTTTAAAGAACTGTGATACCCTGTAGTGCTCTGTGCTTGAGTATTCAAGAGAAGTCTGGAAATGGAAGCCTTCGAACATTTAGTTAAAGATTTTGCTCTTCCATATCTTTCTAAGATTCATATTTAATTGCTGGAGGCAAAGAGCAAATGAAGGCGATTAAGGGATGGGAGGTGATGTTTAGTGGCCCCTACTTTGCAAGTTCCTCTGGGAATAGTTGTGTTAAAATTGCTTTTGTGTTGTGCTTAGGTTTGGCGGGAGACAGACATTAGGATCACTGATGCAGCAAATGAAGCAAAAGACAATGTCAAATATTTGTACACACTGGAGAAATGTTGTGACCCTCTGTACAGCAGTGACCCTGTGAGTTAAGGTTTTTGCCCCTAACGACCACTGGTGACCTTTTCTGCACTAGCAGAATGGAGTGCTGGGTTTTAGCTGATATGACGATTTCTTGGAAAGGTCTTAGAAATCTCATATTCTCAGGAGTATATTCACATAGTTTTATAAATACCTTATAAAACTCATCTATCTATCTATCTATCTATCTATCTATCTATCTATCTATCTATCTATCTATCTATCTATCTATCTTGTATATTTAAAAATGCTATATTTTATTACATTTCATATTAAATATCGAAGCTGATATTCTAGATTATACCCCAAAGAACTATGGGGGAAGTCATAGCTTTAGGAAATTTCAGCTTGTGTACACTATAAAACCAACTGTTAGCATAACTCACTGTCATGGAAAGCAAGCCTTTTGTATTGAAATAAATTTTGATTTACCTAATATGACTAAAATAACAGAAATGAACTTATTGTAAAATATGTCTGTGTGAAGCATCAGGTACTGTTTAAGATTTTTTGTTAACAATAAAACTTTATTTTAATGAAAATAGAATGCTCAAACTCACAATCAGACTTTTGCTTAACTTGACATTTCCTGGAATCTCTTCCAGATAAGTATGATAGATGCTATCCCTACACTTATAAATGCAATTAAAATGATCTACAGCATCTCTCACTACTATAACACCTCTGAGAAGATCACATCTCTGTTTGTAAAGGTGAGTGCGCAGCAGAGAGTTTGTGGTCACCTAGCTGCCAATGGCCAAATTTTGGATAGTTAAAATCTTTTAGTTTGGCCTGATCTATTATCTGTGCACTTTATATTTAGGAGGGCTTAGTTTGACAATGGATGTAGAACTAAATTCATGTGACAGGTAAACAAACCATTGTTTGTTTTATTTACAACTTTAGCAAACAAACCATTGTTTTGTATTTGCTAAAATAATCATTCTATTGTTTTATATATTAAGAACTAAGATTCTTTTCAGAATTTACCTATATGATTTCTAGCCTGTCATTATTTCCTACTGTGCCAATTTTAATCAAGAAGAATGCTATTAAGCCAGTTATGGCGGCTCATGGCTGTAATCCTAGCATTTCAGAGGTGAGAGGATTTCTGTGGCTATTTGAACTGGAGAGTTAGTTCTAAGACAGCCTGGGCAACAGAGTGAGATCGTGTTGAAAAAACCAACCAATTGATCAAACTAACAAAAGCTGCACAAACCAAACCAAAAATAAAACAGAAGCCCAATGCCCCTTAAGCCCCACCCAACAAGAATATAAGGAAAACGTGCTATCCTGTCTTTATCTTTCATACGGCAGGCCTACATTTGTTTGATGGCACACTTATTTGGTTGTGTTAATACAATAGTAACCATGGTAATAAGATGCAATATTTTGGAATTCCATAAAGTAGTTAAAACAAATCTGCCCCAAACCACAATAATGTTTATACTGTAAGACCACATTCTAACTTGTAGGCATTTTAAGTTAGAGGGAATATTTTCTTGGTAAATGAGACACAAAAGTCCATTTGTGTTATTGGTATTTTATGGGTATTATTTGTATGTTCTTGTGAAACTACTAATGACCAGAAACATCTTATTACAGACATTTTCAGGTAGTACAAGAGGAGAAGGAATTGTATACTGACTCTTAGCTCCCAACACAAACATAGTTTTAAAATCAACGGGCAGCAACACACGACTAATATTGCTTTGCCACACCCTCACTTCCAAGATTTATTCATTTTGATTTTATGTGTATGGGTTTTTAGCTTGCATGTATGCTTGTGTACTGTGTGCATGCTTGGTGCCTGCATATGCTGGAAGAGTAGATCAGATCCCCTGGACCTGGAGTTCCAGACAGCTTTGAGTCACCATGCTGATTCTGGCTGTATTAGAGGCCAGAGTTGTGAGGGAAAAGCAAAGTCGAAGAGGAAGGTCACAGACGGTGCATTCCGAGAGGAAGAAGACGCAAGGATTTGATGCAGGTTTATAGTTCCTTAGAGTTTTATGCACCTAACATTATTTTATTGGAAAAATTCCAGGTGACAAATCAGATGATATCTGCCTGTAAAGCCCACATCACCAACAATGGGACTGCCACCATCTGGAGCCAGCCTCAGGACATTGTTACACAAAAGATATTGTCTGCAATTCAACTCAAGCAGGTAATGGCTAGTTGAGGTTGGTAGTGTGCTCCTACATCTTGTGTTTTATGTTGCTTTTCTGAGACCAAGTTAAATCATTTGTCAATGATATTTTTTTGGTAGCTAAACAGAAAAGCAATTGTTTTATTTTTAAAAATAACTTCATTGTTAAGAAAATTGAGCATTAGTAAACCTTCTGCGAATGCATACCCATTTATTCCCCTAAAGTTCTGAGATACCCTGGTGACTATGATCAGTTTTCTTCACGTACCCTATAGACCAATGGGGAGATAGACATAAAGCGATTCTGTTACTGAAATAGTGGGGCCATGGAGGAGAATACACAGGTTTGAGTTGCACTAGGAATAATGGTTTGTTGGAGTAGACGATCAGAACAGATAATGGTTCAGACGGATGGCTAAATGCATAGGAATACAAGCATGAAAAGATGGGGATTTTCAGACCAATTCTGCTGTCACCTTCAGTTGAGAAATCAGATGAACTCCTTCCTGCTCCCACCCCCCCCCCCCCCCGACCCTGTTCCTTACTTATTAGGGGTGAACCCCGGTTGTGTAGATGTTAAGTAGGTGTTCTGTCCTGGGCCATACCTTCCTTACGCTCTTTGCTTTGGGCCGCCAGGGCTATCAGTCCTGCTTTCACGAGACAAAACAAAAGCTGAAGCAAAATCCGAAGGAAAAACAATTTGACTTTAGCGAGATGTATATTTTTGGAAAATTTGAAACTTTCCATCGCCGTCTGGCCAAGATAATGGACATCTTTACAACCATCAAGACATACTCAGTTCTGCAAGATTCCAAAATAGAGGGGTTGGAAGACTTGGTCACTAAATACCAGGTATTATACGTTTAAATTCTGTTCTCTGTGAGTGCCCATAACTGAAGTTACATACACAACAGTGATATTTAGACAAATCATCTGTATATAGCATAAAATATGTTTGGGTTCTTTAATAATAGAGAAATTGTATTTATTTGAGAATTGCATAGTGAGACTAGTACATTCTCTTCAGGTGTGTGGTTGTAAGGGTAATGTACCAGTGGTTTCGAGTTACTCATCTTTAAGAAAAAGCATTTTCATTATTAACTCTTAAAATACAATTTTCCCTTTTAAAAATCAATTTATTATAAAATTGATTTATTATAAAAAAACTCGCAAGTAAATAAAATCAGTACACACCGAAATTAGTGAGACCCAAAGTCATACAACTTAATGAACTTAAATATAATTAGAATTGGAATTTGGGATGGAAGCTGTGGAGCTTCACATTAGATTTTACGCATTCAGTATTGAATATATTCTGTGCATTTATTGGCCTCCAAGACCCAAACATCCCTGGCATATTTAGAACTGGAAAACTGCTTAGCCTTGTATCTTCTTTCATAACTCATGTTCACTGCCTGTATCCACTTCTTCCTCACGCCCCTTTATTTAGATTTTCTTATTCTCTTTTATTATTTCTTGATTCATGCAGACATAGTTTATGAAGAACATTCTATATGTCAGACACTATTTGATTTGAGTGACATTTAACTATCTGAATACATTTAATTTGCGTACATGTTAAAGATAGATAAAGAACTAGAGCCAGTGTCATGGTTTAGCGTGCAGAAGTGTCTGCTGTGCAAGCCTGAGAGGCTGAGTTTGATCCTCAGAACACATAGGAGAAAGAGCTAACAGATTCGTAAAGGTGGCTGTTTGACTGCTGCCGGCAGGCTGTGACAAGCACTAATCTGCATTCACATGTATGTCTATCAAACATACATATGTATATAAGCTATAGAATAAGAGATCATGGAGTTCCCAACCCCAGTTGGTACATCCAAACACAGTCCTACACCTAAAGTCAGGGGAAAAGGACATAGAAGACTGTAAGAGCCAAAGGGCCAGATACTGCCAGACGGTGTTTTTAGACATGACCAGGACATGGAAGCTATGTCGTCTCAACAATGTGGTCGCCTAAACAAGACCTACATAATGGCTGTGGCAGTTGACAATGCCAGTGTGGCTGAAGGAAATCTTTCAAGGCCCCATTTTAGATGAAGAGCTACAGTCAGTCAATGGTTGCCGAGAGAGAAAATCAGTCTTCCCCAGCGACGAGACCCTGATAGGTTGTCCAGTTCCAGGGGGTCAGCCCTAAATATAGGTACACATGAACAACACGAAGTGGGCTGAGCAGGTGTGTGACACACTCATACCACACACACACACACACACACACACACACACACACACACACGACCTGAGCAGGTGTACGTGACACACACACAGATATGTAACAATAATAATTTCAGAAGAAAAGATCATGAATTTGAGGAGAGTGGGAAGGAACTTGGCAGGAGTTGGAAGGGGGAGAGGGCAGTGTGGAGATGTAAATAGCAGTATGCTATATGAAATTCTCCAAAACTGAATTAAAAAAGGAACATATGTTGAAAGAGTTAATTAATGCAGCTTCTCCACATTCATCTTAAACATGTCACACACTGCATGCACGCTCCCAGTTTCCACGGGTGAATACTCCTGTCTGCATGGAGACAACAGGGAGAGGGTGTTGTTCTCACTAGCAGACCTGACTCTAGAAGTTAAGTAGCTGGTGCATTTGTTTGTATGTTAAGAGATCTGAGTGACGCCTAAGTGGAAATGACTTTGAAGAGAAGGTTGTGGGAAAAGGCCCAGTAGTCCTCATAAAAATTGTATGCCTTTGTCAATAATGTGGGGCTCTGAGTTTGAGGACGGCTTAGCACCTGGCTACAAATGATCACAAAGCGTGACTGCTCATCATTCCGAGCAAACAGAACTTCTGATAATAGTGTTTTCAAGGAGATGAATCCCTAATTTATACTTTCCTAGTCACGGATTGTAGTTCTACAGGAGAGCAAAAAGAAATTAATCCCAGAGCATTTGAAAGTGGTAGACTGTGTTTGATGTCTCATTTAAAGTACCTGATTTAGGAGATGACATCTCTTCTGTGGGTATTGCAGCACCCCCATTTTCTTCTTATCTGGTTTTTATTTTTTTAAAGTCTTTTCTAACTATTATTTAAGCCTTTCAACAAAAATAACATTTCATTAAATTCTACTCTGGGCTTTGTTTTAGCTTATTTCAGATGTAATTAATATATAAAACTAATATATAAAATTAAGATATAAATCACCTGCTTATATTCACATGTGAATTATTTAATTGTATTTGTCCAAATTATCTTTAAATCCATGAGACAATCTTTCCTGGCGACTCCTTTGGATGAAGGATGGTGACGTTTTACTGTGTTCAAAACAAATAGCACCAAATCAATGAGAGACGTAGAAAATCAGGTTCCCTTTAAACAGACATCTTCTCAGGAACCATTTTTATAAAGTTCTGCATTTAAAGGCTACAAGTCACGAGGACTGGAAGGATAATGAAACTCTGCCTCATGTCTTCCATCTATTTCAGGATATTGTTGCTGCCATAAAGAAGAAGGAATATAATTTCTTAGATCAGCGGAAAATGGATTTTGACCAGGATTATGAAGAGTTTTGCAAGCGGACTAATGACCTTCATGTAGGTTGCGTGGTAAAATTCCTGGTGACAGCCACACGATTTTGTTTTCTTTGTCCTTGGTGATGCTCTGATCATCATTCCCCATTCTGCAGGCAGAGCTACCTTCATCACAGGGTGGCTGGCAGCAATCGCAGCCTGCATTTTCTGATTTCAGATGAATGACGGAGCGCTCCTTTCCCTGGATTAAAGGGTCATAAATACAGCTCGGCTAATGACTCGTAATCATAGACTTCTGTGCGTCTTCCGTGGTAGTTTTTAGAAAGTTAACTTTCATCTTCTGTTGAAATGCTCTGTAGCTTCATTAAGATGTGACATTGGTCTCCCTTTGTTACTACGGCGTATTGATGATTATGTTCAGGGGTAGTAACCTAACAGGCTGCCGGCTGTGCCTGGTGGATTCTAAAGGCAGGGCTGTAGCAGGCCTTAGAAATCGTGGTGCTGGGTCCCTCTTGCTCTCAGTTGTGAAATTTCTTTTCCATCATCTTTACTCATCACAGACCAGCCATCCTGACGTTCAGCCCTGGGCAGCACAGCCTCCATCAGCACCTGAGAACACACAACAGAAGCAGCCCAGTTTCAGTTTTCCCGGGGAAAGGATAACTATAGGGATAGTGGTGCACAGCTTGGAGCTTAGCAGCTCTGGGGTCATGTGATAAACAAAGGATAGGTGGGCAATCAGGGAGGATCTTTGTTTTTAAGAAATGGGAGTCAGGGAGGCCAAGGTAGGAGACAACTTAGTAGCTGTCTGACGTATAAATATGCAGAGTTCGTTCATCCATAGGAGATGTAGGTGTCCATCTTTCCTTATAGGAACGCAGTCAGGCTTGAGAGACAGCACAGTCCATGAAGTGCTTTTCTTGCAAACATGAGGACCTCAGTTTGAACCAGAACCTATGTTAAAAAAATCTAGGTATAGTGGCATAGGCTTGTAAGCCTAGTGGTGGGGAATGGAGACAGGAGCATCTCTTGGTGAGTTTTAAGCCAATGAGAGATTTTTGTCCCTGAAAAGGGTAGACAGTTACTGAAGAATGACACTAAAAGTCATCCTCCGATGTTTGAATTGAAAAGCACATCTGTGCATGCATTGTACACACAACACACCTGTACACACACATGCATATGCATCCATATGCCCCCCCACATGACTATGTACACACACGAACACACACATGACTATGTACACACACACAAACACACAATGACTAAGTACACACACGAACACACACATGACTATGTGCAAACACAAACACACATGACTATGTACACACACAAACACACACATGACTATGTACACACACAAACACACACGACTATGTACACACACACACACACACACACACACACACACACACACACACACACACTTACTTCCTCCTGACGTAAAAGTAAAATGGCCATTCAGCTACCCCTTCCCAGTGAGGGTCTGAACTAAATTCGTACATGGAGAGGAAGTGGTGTGAGGAGTTCAAGTGGAGTTTTGGGTGACGTGAATTCAAGGAAGAGGGAGCTATCAGAAAGTGCTGGATGCTGTATTTTATGTTTGTAGATTAACTTAGTAATCATCACAATCCTAGCAAGTCACTGCTCTTGTTGCTCTCATCCTTCTGAGGGGGGCGCAGAATGGCTGTAAGTGGCCCGTTCAAGTCACACAAAGAACAAGTGGCAAGGTTGAAGCCAAACCCTGACAATTTGGCTCTAGTGCTCAATATCTGAATTCTCAAGTCATATGGTGTGTTTCCTTTGATGGGAAGGCACAGGTCTCATTAGAACTTAAACAATGACCTATTTGGGGGCTAATTCAGATATAAGGACAGTGGATCCCGCTTCTTCTTGTTGGAAACTGGTAGACTGTAGTTGACTCTTGTCATGCCCTCCATGGCCCACGTCCTTCAGTCAAGCTCCCATCTGTGTCCCTCTCAAGAGAGTCTCTTCACTTGTCACAGTAGTTCCTCTGTAGCTGGTGAGGGACGGTGAGCATCTGGACGCAGGGGTCATTTCTTGTCTCAATTGCTTAATAAGAAGATGGAGAGTTATTCTAAAGAAGCGGCCACTTCCGTTTGCAGTGGTGGATTGGGCTTCTGTCCTGCAGATTGTGGAAGAAGAAATAAACACTCCCTTGAAGTAGGTTTGACCTCACCACTCTGAGACAGAGTGAACGTGTTTTAAGTTAGAAAAGAAGGATGTTACAGCATCAAAGGGGAAGGGGGGGGATGGCTGTGACATCAATAATGGTGATGGAGGAGGAGGGGAAATAATCAGTTATAAATCAACAGTATTCTGATACTGTGTTTGAAATGAGAATTCAAAGCTACAAAAGACCTACAGAAACTTATGGGGGAGGGGACAGTTTACAAAACATGCATGGAACTTGATCATTCCTGTACCTCAAAGGCCAGGGTGTGCACCGGGCAGGAAATCACACTGTCTGTGTTTGTGTGGGGTTGATAGCGCCTCAGAGAGGAGGCCATGACTTGTGGCAGTGATTTCCCAGCAAGTGAGGTGGGAGTGAGCAGGAGCAGAGGTAGGAGACTTCTCACAGAGCTGAGAATGTAACTGCAGACTTTCTGGAGTCGGGGGTTAAAGCATTAGTTACATGCGCTAACTCTTGATCTCCCTTTGCTTTTCTTCTATGTTAAAATGAATAAAGAGTTTTTTAGAAAAAGAATTTCATACATAAGTACCATCTTTACATAATCTCATCCCTTTCCTCCCCTCTCAAATTATTAACTTCTTTTGTTATATATATGTATATGTGTGCATGTTTATGTGTATGCATATCTATATATACAACCTGTTGAGTCCATTTACTGTTGCTCCAATATATGTGTGTGTATATACACATGTACATATACACACACACATTTCAAGTTCAGCATATGTCCACATCATCTTCTATGACATAATCATATAGACAAAAACGGTCCAATTCTGAATTTGGATGACTGGGTAGTCCACATTTGACTTCTCCATTCTGTTCTCCTTCTCATTCCCTTAACCAATCCAATTTCAGTCTGTCTTTGAAACTAATCCATTCTCTTAAATTCAACCCTCATCTCCTTAAAACTGGGGTAAAAATATCCACATTCCCCATACTCTGGGTGGAGTGGATGGAGCGGATGGATCTCAGGGACAAGGATTAGGGGGTTTATAGGGAAAGAATGTGGGGTTTCAGAGGTCCAGGGATGGTTGGGATCATAACTCTGCTGTTGAGGAGGTGGAAGCCTCTGATTCTGTCCTGACTTGGGTCCATGCTGGCACTAACAATAGCGAGAGAAGCCGCGTATTGAAGCAGCACAGGTGGGTGGTTTGAAGCAGCGGTTCCACCAGGCAAGGAAAACGCTTTTAACAATAAAAAGTGATACAATAGTTTCTTTGTGTTTTATTTAACTAACCTTACATTTAAATAAGAATCTTAACTGACTCTTGGATGAGTAACAAATATGTTTATTTTTCATGCAATCCTTTTAGGTGCAAAATTGCTCAATAGTAAAAACTGTCTGCGTTTCTTTGGACAGTGAGGTCTCCATTTCTGGCTTCTGGACATTTCATTTCCCTTTGAGCTTACTAAATTTTCTGTTACATTTCCCACCCATTAGAAACAGTGTAAGGAATGTGGGTCTCTTTTCTTCTACTGCTAAATAGAAAATCCTCACTATTTCTCAATACAGTGGCGTACATTGTTAGTCTCAGTCCCTAAGAGACACAGGCAGGAGGGCTGTCGATTTCAGTTCAGCCTGGTCTCATAGAATGACCTCGTCTCGAAAGAATATCTCAGCGCTAATTTGTTGTTCATGACGGAGTTTTGTTCTGTTTTTAGAATGAGCTGCAGAAGTTCATGGACGGCACATTTGAAAAGACTCAGAGCACCAGGCGAGCTCTAAGCACGTTGAAGAAATTTGAAAGGTAAAGATTCGAAATAGCTTCCCAAGTCCCATCTTCTAAACTTGGGATAATGTGGGCACAGTTTAGCTTCTTTTTATAGCTTATCTTTTATTGTAATTATAACTCTTATTATCACTTCGCATTCTAATGGGAAGAAAAGCCTCTCGACAGTCTGAGTCACAAGGTCACAGGTTTTAAGTTTTTCAGAGGCTTAACAGGATTAATTCCTGGAAGGATTAAGGATTTGCTTCATTTCTGTCAATAGAGAATACTCTTAGCTTTGAAGTAGCCTGTAGCTGCCTGTAGTAATACCGCCTAATGTCTGAATAATTCGAGATAATTCTTCCCAGGTTAGCAATTTTGCCTTGTAAGGATTGGCGCTATTTTGGTTCTTTAAATACACTGCACAGCTACTTCATAGCTTTCAGTTGGCATGTCTTAAAATGGATGTTAAAAATAAGATTAGTACATACTTTTTTTTCATTAATTCAAAACTTTGTACTTTTTTTTTCCCCAATCAGATTGAATATACCTAACCTTGGTATTGAGGAAAAATACCAAGTAATTTTTCAGAATTTTGGGACTGAGATCGACTTGATTTCTAAGCTGTATATGAAACAGAAATATGATCCCCCTTTGGCTCGGAACCAGCCTCCCATTGCTGGGAAGATCTTGTGGGCCCGGCAGCTGTTCCATAGGCTGGAGCAGCCAATGCAGCTCTTCCAGCAGCAACCCTTGGTGCTGAGGACCGAGGAGGCCAAGCCAGTGATACGCAATTACAACAGGCTAGGCAAGGTCCTCTTGGAGTTTGAGGTCCTCTACCACAGGGCGTGGCTTCATCAGGTGAATTCCCGAATGGGTGCTCCTTAAGTGGTCTCTAGTGTCCAGACAGAGGGAACCCTCTCCTAGCATTTGACAGGGACATTTTATAAATCAGTTTGGTTGAATATAAGAAATCAAAGTGTATAACATAACCATGGAAGAAAATAATTATTAATATTGAAAAAACCCAGTAAGTTAGGTAATAGCAGCTCATGATTTAACTTACAACATCATAAATGAGAACACATAGCATTTCACTACTCTGTCAGTAGGGTTTTTCTCTTTATGCTTTTAAAAATTTAGTAAGATACTGCTTGGGGGTGTAGCTTAGTGGTAGAGCATTTGCTTAGCATGTCAGCAACACACAAACATACACACACAGAAAGAGAGAGAGAGAGAGAGAGAGAGAGAGAGAGAGAGAGAGAGAGAGAGAGAGAGATATCCTGAATGTATCAGCAAATACAGGTAAGTCTGTCAAAAGAAGTCTTAGGTTTTAGTTGGTTGTACCAGCATTTAATCAAGCTATATCCAACCAACACTTGTGTTTCTTTGTAGATCAGTAAGAAGCAATGAGAAGCAATGGTTGTATAGCTGTATCCACTTAGTTTCTAGATAAATAAAAACTGAGTTTAGTTGGGTTTGTGTAACCTTTATTAGTACATATAACTGATCAGGCATAAGGACATCAGGGAGCTAAATGTGTCTTCCAAAATCTCCTAGGCTACTGTCACATGTAAAGTCTCAAGAAAGAAAAAAAATGCACTTGGTTGACTGTGCAATATCACCACCAAGACCTGAAAGCTGGTTTCTGAGAGGGAATTTAGGGGTAGAGTGAGTGATCCTATTGCTGGGATTCTGCAAGGTCAAGTCCAGGAGAGATACTGAATGAGTATTCACTGAGTCTCGGGAATGGTTGGGCCAGATACTGTGTGCACATTGCATTCTGACAGTAAAAATATTGACCTCCTCCCACAGATCGAAGAAATCCACATGGGTCTTGAGGCTTCTTTACTGGTGAAGGCTCCAGGCACAGGGGAATTGTTCGTGAACTTTGATCCTCAGATATTAATCTTATTTAGAGAAACAGAATGCATGTCCCAGATGGGTCTGCCAGTGTCACCATTAGCAGCTGCCCTCTTCCAGAAGCGGGATGTGTACAAAAGGAACTTCAGTGATGTGAAGGTATAGTACTTTTATTTCCCCATTTCTGGATGTTTCTAACATACACAAACGATTTTCTCTTTTTTTAAACACTTGTTTTGGTGTGCATGCATGCACCTATGTATGCAATTGCACATGGAGACCCAAGGTTGATGCCCACAATCATCTTTATCACCCTAACACCTTATTCACTGACTCTGGGTCTATGAGTCAAACCCAGATCTCATCAATATGACTAGTATCACTGGTCAGCATGCTCTAGGGATTCTGTCTCTTGAGGCTGTCCTGTTTATGTGGGTTCTTAAGTTCTGAATTCTAGATCTTATGATAAAGTTGGTTTACCTCTAAGTGTTTCAGGAAGTCACTGGAAGATTTTTGGGCTGGAAAGTAAGGCAAGTCTCTATTATTACAGACACATAATCCTTGCTGCTTGCTTTCTAGGCAGAAATTTTGCACTTTAATTGGGATAAGAGTGTTAGCAAGAAGCCAATAATTTGTTGCATTGATCCAGAATGGTAAATGAGGTTAGTAACTTGAGCTAGAATGGCCACAGAGTTTGTCAGACAAGTAGAGGTTAAGAGGGAACTCAAGAATAATTGAAATGGGGGCTATTATGGATGGCCAGGTAGCTTGTATTCTATTCTCCCCCCCCCCCATGCGGGGGCCTTGACTGTAAGTCTCATTTATGGAGGAGATAAAGACTTGAAATGGTTTATTTTGTGGGGCCCAGTAGAATCTGTAGTTCTTGTCTTAAGTCTCACATGGCTTTTAGACATCCATGTTTCCATGGTACCAGTGCAGTTAGATATAGAAGTCAGGGCTCAATAGAGCACTCAAAGTTGGAGACATGCTTATTGGAGCTGGGAGACTGCAGTTGATATTAATGACATTGTCCTTCATGAGAGCTTTTAGGGAGGGCTGGAGACAGAACTGAGTGAGGGCCGTTGACTTAGACATAAGGTTGATCCAATATTAGTGGGTCTAGTAGAAGATTACAACCCACAAAACAGACTTGGACTTTGAGGTGGGATGAAACCAAATAACAAGGAAGCCAAAAGTAAAGAAAAAAATTCAAGGATCATGACTCACAAATTCACTTCCTGGAAAAGTAAAAAGAAAAGCTCAAAGACGGGGCCTTGGTTCTGGGCCACATAGAAACTGTTACTAGAATGTCATAGTAAACCAGCCTTGCTGGTGTATACCGCAATCCTAGCACTTGGGAAGCAGAGTATGAGGATCAGAAGTTCAAGGTCATTCTTGATTAGAAAGCAAGTTTAGCCTAGTATACATGAGACCCTATCTCAAAAGAAATGTTAGCTATTAACATCATATAATGACACTATGCCCATGCCCTTACATAGTGCCTTATGATGTAAGCCTATCTTTCTCCCTCCCTCCCCACCACTCTCTCTTCTCCCTCCCCCCATCACTCTTCCTTCTCCCTCCCCTCTCTCGCTTTGCTCTGCTGCACATTGAATATAAAGTTTTAAACTTGCTGACAGGTACTTTCCCACCAAGCTATATCCACAGCACTGTCTTCACTGTGTGATTTAAGACAGCATCTTGGGTCTCAGGCTCACCCTTCACTCATTCCGGTAATCCAGGCTGGCCTTCAACTTCTTTCCAACCCTTTTGTTTCAGTCTCTCAAGTAGCTGGGGTTACAGAACTGTGCCTCAGTACAATTCATGTGAAGCCCTTTCAAGGCCATTATTTAAATGTCATCTTTCTTCCTACCATGTGAGATAGGTGGGACAGAGTACGTTGTGATTCAGCCAAAGTGACTAAGTCAAGGTCTCATCGCCGAGAGCCAGAAGAGTGGCAGATAATGTTTATAAACTACCATTGTTCCAACCAAAGACTTGAACAAGGAAGTTATCATCTGGTTGGCATTTATTACATATTGGAGGTGGAAAGAGAAGTTCCTGTGTAATGTGGCTAGCTGGTCAAAGCAGATTTATTGACCCACTTGGGGGCCCTCCAAAGCTCCCCTCCCCAGCTTCTGAGCCACTGTACTGGGCATTCAACAGAGTTTCCAGGTTTCTACAGACACACAAAAGTAGCTGGCAGTTTGCTTTATTCATCTTTTTCTTGGAAGATATTTGAAACTGTAAAGAGATAGGCTAGTGTGGGCTAATAGTAAGGAATATAGATTCTGAAACCAATATGATCTGGATTCAAACCGTTATCTCTAGGTAAATGACTTTACTTTCTAAGCCTCAGTTTCTCATTTGTAGAAGGGATGAATAGTACCTCCTGGGCTCAAAGGATTGAAGGTGAGGAGCAGAATGCCCGCTGGAGGCAAATTCTGAGAACCATTTTTTTTTTTTCTGATAGAATAAGTAATGGGCATTAAGAAAAACAGTGGTAAGCAGTGGCTAAAGGCTTTCGGAAATGTGGAAGGAGCTGCTAATAGAATCATCAAATTGTAGGCTTTTCTCAAGTGACTTTTATGGAAAATGAAAGGGCATTATGGAAAGTATAGAAAAGTATTATCGGAAGACAGGGCTCATTTGGGAGACATTGGGCTTATCTGCCTTCTCAGACTCCACCAGGACATCCCATATCTTTATGACAGGTTCTATAAGACCATGAATGTTAATTGTGACACTGATGTATAGAGAGCTTTGCAATCATACCCACCCAGGCATCATTTCCGTCCTAGCACAGCAATAAAAACACTTGTGACAGGTATCAATCTAACATTATGATAATAGGAATAGTTCCTGTACCAGTTCTGTCTTAAAAGTATTTGTCTTTAGGAAGCACATTGATGACTTGGGCAAGGAAGAGCAGCAGTATGAACTAGCAGGTGTGTTTGAAAACAATAGCGTATGGACAGAATAGGGACCTACTTTGACTCGCCACTGTAGGTGATTTTTAATGGAGAACTCAAACCAACCCCTCAAATTCTTTTTCTGATAACAACTAGTTGATTAGTTTAAAAAATGGTAAGAGATCCTGCCTCGTGTTCTAGCTAAGGTTTCGAACACATTGGAAAAAAAAAAAGACAGGTAAAAATCTTGTCCTTGTATTATTTATGCAGTTACTCCTGACTTGTGGTCAGGTGGTGAGGTTGGGAGCACATAAGTAAAGAATGCATTTATCCCACCTAAGTTAATGTCTAACCTACCCCGTCTTCAGTGTGCTCATCTGACATAGCCAGGAGGTGATATTTAAAGTCATTTGAAAGCAGCACTGATTCTTTACTCTCCCTCTGCCCCTTGGGTCTTGCATCAAGAGGTAGCTGATAGTTCTGTCTAGCAAAGCTCTCACGATTCACACAACTGTGATGGTGAGTATGGTCTAGAAGAGATTCCCAAAGCAGCCGCAGCAGCTTGTCCCCATCAAAAATGGAATGAGTGAGCCTAGGGAGGCAAAGGCCACCATATTTTCTTTGTTTGGGGCTGGGTAGAGGCTACGAAATGGTCCTCAAGTCCTTCATTCTCAATTGTAACTTTGTGGGTTAGGATTTGGCGGCTGTAGCGAGGGTGCTTGTGAGTCATCTGTCTTGTTTGTGACATTCTTCCTGTCAGGACATTAGATCCCAATAGTCTGACCAAACATAAAAGTTATCGTTTTAGATAAAAATACTAATACATATGAAAAGTGACCTATAAACTGGCTATTTAACCCCATACCGTTGCAGATGATGCTGTCTGAATACCAGCGAGTGAAGTCGAAAATGCCTCCTGCCATTGAGCAATTGATGGTCCCACACTTGGCCAGAGTGGATGAAGCCCTCCAGCCTGGCCTGGCTGCCCTGACTTGGACATCCCTGAATATTGAGACATATTTAGAAAATGCATTTGCAAAGATCAGTGAGTCTGTCTACCTGAGTTTTGTTTTTCAGTTTTAGGAGCCGAGTTCTTATTGCCTACTGGATAATTTGTTATTAATATGCTTTTATAAATAATAAAATGAGAAATAAGGCTCAAAACTTTCACGGTGAACAGCAACAAAATATAATGAGTTCAGTAATTTCTTACAAGTCATAAATATTCATTATTTAATTTTATTCCCGGAGGTTATCCATATAATTTTTTTGATTCTTATTGCTGTATATTAGTACCTAAAAGATCTTTAGGGCCATCTAACTTCTATACTAATTGATTAGTTCATTAAAATTGTTTTTTTTTAGTGACTCCCTCTCCCTCCACCTCTCTCTTCTCCTCTTCTTCCTCCTCCTTATCCTTATCTTTTAGATCAAACACAAACAAAGCTCCATTTAGTAGACAAGTACTCTCCCACCAACATCTGTAGACCTTTCAGTGGTTTGGGGGATGGATTGGGATGTGCAGTGTGATGGAGGACAGGGAATTGCGAAGGAAAATAGTTCAGGCAAGTGGTAGTTTTCCTTAACTAAGGATGCAGATCTTAAAATGTATGTGAGATGCTCAATTCAATTTAATCCAATTTCCCAGAATAAGCACAGGTATTTTTCAAAAGCAAAAAAATTGACCTCAAGTCCATTTGGGATGTTAAGGAATTGCAAGTGTTTGTTTTATATAGGACTTTTGACAGTCTCTCAGTGTCCAAAAGTGGGCTCACTCATGAGGCATTTCCCAGAGTTCATAGCTGCCTTCTAAAATGTATTAGTTCCCATATCCTGTGTAACCAGGGACATAGAAATTGGAACACAATGTCAGAGGTTTTTGTTTATTTTTTTTATACTTAGACATTTCTATTCTTTATTCCAACCTGGTGTTGTCTGTCAGTGTTTTTCATGACCCAACTTTGCCTATATTTTATGGTCTGGGATACAAAGTCTGAGGATCCTAGCCTGACTCCATTATTTTGAGTCCACCTGCTCCCAGCCTTTCTGTTGTCTTGATAGCTGGGACCAGAAACTCTATATTGCACATATCTCCTACCTGAGTAGCCCAACTTCATCTTTCTCCCAAACTGGTTGCAAAGGGCTTAAAACCCAGGCATTTTCTTCTACTTATTTTGGTCAGTCTGGTGTTGGCTGTGCTTCAAAACTTCTGGATTCATAATTGTGTAATTTCTGTTTCTTTATTTCTCTGACGTCTTTCTAATCCACTTGGACATGTTACTTCCTTTCTGGTCACATTTTTTTTTTTAATCTCTTCTAGGTAACTCCTGGGATGGTACTCTCTGTCTCTCTTTATGTCTGTTTCTATCTCTCTTGGTCTCACCCAAAGTAGGACCTAGTTTATTGATAACTTGAACTCCTAGCAGCTTGTCTTTTCATGAGTTTTCTTACTGCACCTTTCAAACAAGTATATACTATTTAATATATGCTAATTTAGCAGATACACACTACTCAAGAATATTTGAGAGGTAGTGGATTGGGGCAGAAAGTGAAGTAAGGAATTATGGTTGATATGCTAACTAGCTTTTTCTTTTTCCAACTTGACAAAAGGTAGAGTAATTTTGGAAGAAGAAATCTTAATTGAGACAATTTCTTCACCAGATTAGTTTGCGAGTAAACTTGGCTGGTGATTGCTATGGGAGGCCCATCCCATTTGTGGGCGGTGCCACCCCGGCCAGGTGGTCCTGGATTGGGTGAAAAGGACTGAGAAATTCATGAGGAACAAGTCAGTTCTGCTTTAGTTTCTGCTCCCAGTTTCCTATCCTGGATTCCCTGGATAATGAACTAAAAACTCTAAGATAAAATACCCACACTCTCCAAGTTGCTTTTGATCGTGACGTTTTATTTTTTATTACAGTGATAGAAAACTTATCTAAGGCAGTTGCATACTTTTGTTTTAATTCTGCCGACTTAAGTGGGAACTGGATTCAAAGATAAAGTGTAACAGCAGAGTGTTTGCATATTAATGAAGTGTATTTTAGGCTCACTACCATTTCTGGGTGGGATACTGAAAGGTGCACAATTAGGCAACCATAGCATTAGAAGGATGGAGAACGTTGTGAAATGGTTTTCAAAAGCATCCTCAATTTAAAGGATGGAAACCAACAACCCAGAGATGTCAAATGGCAATTAGTGCTGAGCAGATCGAAGCAATAAAGATGGGTTTCTTTGCCTTTAGGCCAATATTCTTTCCAAGATAGCTCTCCTTAGGAAATATAACAAGAGTAAACGAGTTAAAATCTCTAAGGAGGCATTTATAAGGCATATAAAAGCTTCACAGTGAGTATTATCACCATCAAATTAGAGCAGGCTGCTAAGGTAGTCGTTAGCAGTATTCTCCCTGGAGAGGTACTAGGATTAGAGTATTAGCAATTTGGATAGTTTATTAGATGCTAGCTGGAGACAAGGAGATAGCTTCTAAAGAAATCTTAATTCTCCTTTTCTATTGTGGTTTGCTTTTGCAACTTAAATGAGGACAATAGTGAAGAACAAAATTAAGTGCCATTGCAGATGGAGGCTTTGTGGTTGGGTACCTCATGGTCAAGTGCTCTCTGTACTCTGACCATGTGTGGTTTTTCTGTGATGGTCTCAATATGTTGCATAGAGAGGCTTCTTTGACGAGGGTAGAAAAAACTGTGTTAATTCCCAAGAACAATTGGATTCTGAATTGAGATAAATGAACACGCCTTTAGAATTGTAGGTGTTTAATTGGGCCACACACTTGGAAAAAAGTCACTATTTGTTAAAGTCATCAGCAGAACTTCGATGGGCATCATTTTTGTACCCTATGCATAACTGCTGTTTCATTTTCTTTAATTGCTTCAATAACAACTTGCCACAAATTTCATTGCTTCATAATGCAATTACAGAGGTCAGAAATGCAAAGAGTCTCATGTAGCTAAATTCGAAGCATCTTCAGAGAGAGAGAGAGAGAGAGAGAGAGAGAGAGAGAGAGAGAGAGAGAGAGAGCACTCTTCCCAGAAACTCTGCAAAGCACCCTTCCCTTAGCACCTTCCAGGTCTTACAGGGTGCCTACATCTGTTGGAGCATGACCATGTCATATTCAGAGCTAGCTGTGTCTCATGGCCACCCCCCTTTTTCTGCAACCCCTTTCCTTCCATGGTCACACTCTTCTCTATCCCTCTTTTGTCTTCCTAATGTTCCTCTTATAAGGTCCTTAAGACAATTCTGCCTAGATAATCCATAACAGTCTCCACACCTCAAGATCCTTCAAAAAAAACCACATAAGGTAATAGGGATTCCCCCAGGAGATCACTTTTTCAACTTGACACAAATGCCTTTGAAGATGTGAAGACTCATAGAGAAGCAGGAGAATTCTGTGGCGAGCACACACACTTAAGGGGAAGTACAGTTCTTTCTACATTGACTACTATTGTGAAGAAGAATCATTTGGTATATTAAGAAGTTACCTGTATAGTTAGTTTGAAATTTATTGAAACCTAGGTATTTATCCTTTAGGTAGTGAAGGTATGTACTGAAGGTATTGATATAAGGAAATATCAAATAGCAGCAGACTTTCATTTCAATCAAAGTTGTTGAAGATACCCTTTGGGATGGGCACTGACATAAATGGTCAAGATGTAAAGATGGAAAAACAGAGCAGACACAAGAGTAGCCAGTGGGATGCACACAGAAATGAATGCTTAGATGATAGGCAGGACAGGACCAGGGGATCCCCTACACCCCCACAGTCACAGGTGGCCTCCTGGGAAGACAAGCCAGAGCCAGGCCTATAGGAAAACTGGGAACTGTTAAAGGAGGAAGAGTATACAGCAGCTATGTTTGGAACAGACAGAAATACCAAGGACACTGTGATGATTTTTAGCAAGAATGAACCCAATGGGCTTGTCTATTGAATGCTTGGTCCCTAGTTAGTGGAACTATTTATGAAAGATTAGAAGATTAGAAATATTTATGTGACCTTCTTGGAGGAAGTATGTCACTTCATTGGAGTGGGCTTTGAGGTTTCAAAACTCCATGCTATACCTCTCTCTCTCTCTCTCTCTCTCTCTCTCTCTCTCTCTCTCTCTCTCTCTCTCTCTCTCTCTCTCCTCTCTGCTCTTTCTCTGCTCTCTCTGACTCATGGTTGTTCTAAGCTCCCAGCTACTGCTTTAGCACTATGCCTACCAGCCTGTTGCCAGGCTCCCTACCACGATGGTCACCAACTCACTTGCTGTAAGAAAGCCCCCATCAAACACATTTTCTAGAAGTTGCTTTTCTAGAAGTTGCATGGTCATGGCATCTTTTCACGCATAGGAAAATAAATAAGACAGATATGTATAACCCAGGTAACCATTAATCTGGATGCTCCTGCTGTCATTGAGTCACGTGTACGTGTTCAAGGAAATGGTTTACCTCACCTGTTGTTCATTTGTTTTTCCCAAAGAGGACCTGGAGCTGCTGCTTGACCGGGTCAATGATTTGATTGAGTTCCGCATCAATGCCATTTTGGAAGAAATGAGCAGCTTGCCACTTTGTCAGCTCCCTCAAGAGGACCCCCTCACTTGTGAAGAATTCCTCCAGATGACAAAGGTTATCAGAAAACTCATTTTTTTGACAAAACTTTTTTTTAAAATAAAAGATGTGTTTGAATTATAAATTGGGATTTAAAAAATTCTATTTTGCTCTGTGATAGATGTTATTCAAATGTCAGACCTTCTGACAACTTGAAGATAAAGAAAATGTTATCTAAGCAGCTACTAATAAGTTAATTCCTTTCAGATCAGCTGAAGGGGCATTGCTGTGACACACATTTCAGAATTCTTTATGTTTTATGAAGGGCAAAGGTATTTTTTTTTTAAGAAGAGCTTCAGTTAGGGTCAATTATGCAGTACTTGGGCAGATTCTGGGCAAGGTTTTTTCTTCAAGTACTTTCAAAGAGCTGTTTCCAAACTAGCATTGTTTTGTAGCATAGAGTTCTGAACTTGGCCCTAGGAAAGCTGGGGAAGGCCAGAGGCTTGTGTTTAGACCACACAAGGTAGAGACTGTATTTACAGGTTCACCACACTTCAACATATGAAAATAAAACCCTCAGAAGGTCTTCATAATTTCTGTAAAATCTTTGCAAATCGGGCATTTTCTTCCTATGTTATGCCCAAGCTACTAGCAGAGAGACTTTTTGGAAATGGTACCTTGGCCTCATTTATGACATTCCCTATGGGTATTCTGGTGATATGAACTCCTCAATGATGATTTCAATATTGCTGGCCAGCAGCGCTTACTGGAGGACCCACTATAATCCATTCAGCTTGTGGCTACACCGCAGTTCAGATTTATCACCAAAACGGAGTGGCAGCTAAGCAGAATAATAATACAGTAGGCGGGTGGAGGCTGGGGCAAACCTTTGTTTTTTTTCTCAGAGTTTTCAGGGTTATTTTTTTCCTTAAAAGTTTTTTTTTTTTTCATTTTACATAGCAGCCACAGTTCTCATTCTCGCACCTTCTTCAGTTTCCTCTCAGCTCCCCCCACAACCTTCCGCCAGCTCTTTCCAGTGAGGGCTGACAGAGAGCCCTCCTCACCCAACAACGAAACCACAGAAATCCATGTGCAAACTTTCTGCCCGGTGAAGTTCATTGCTTGACATTCCATTTTTTTTTTTTAATTTAAAATTTTAGTGTGTGTGTGTGTGTGTGTGTAGGTGTTCACGGAGGCCAGAAAAGGGCATCAGATTCTTATGCCCTCTTATGCCCTGAACTCTGAACTCAGGAAGAGCAGCAAGCATTTCTAACCACTGAGCCACCTCTTCCATCCCAAAGCTTTTATTGGCTTTTGTCACCATGGCACACTCTGCTTTTCATGAAAAGGCTCAGACTCGTAGAAGGAATCAAGGATTCAGTGTAAACCATGTTGTCTACAGAAGTATTCCAGACACAGAGACAGTGTGTCTCAAGAGACAGCAGCAAGCCTCCCCTCCCCCCGAATCTGATCTCCTTGGTGTGAGGAGGGCTTTAAACTCAAAGGCACCCTTGGAAAGGATAGGAACGAAGCATTTGGTGCCAACACCATTTTGCATATATGTTAAACTTCAATTTATATTAACTTGTCATTAGCTGGTAATGCTTAATGACTGCAATTCAGAATCCTGTTTGCTCTTCTCACATGATTTTTTAATATTTTTCTTGCTAACTTTTAAGTTTCCTCCCCATCATAAGAGAAATCACTTAGCTCTGTTATTTACAAAATGTAGTTTAAAAATTTCAAATCAGGGAGGCTGGAGAGATGGCTCAGTGGTTAAGAGCACTGACTCTTCTTGCAGAGGACCCAGGTTCAATTCCCAGCACCCACATGGAGGCTCACAATTGTCTGTAACCTTCCACAGGCAAAACACCAATGCACATTAAAGATAAATAGGTAGTTAAAAAATTCCAAATCAGATAGGTTTTAGATTTCAACAGTGGGGAAATTAGCATTTATAGCCATCACATCACCACTGTGGTGGATTTTATGTATTTCCTGGCTCTCACTGTACTCATTGCAGATTTGTTAGTGATTATGCTCTCAGCTAATATTTCTTTGTATACTTTCCCTTGTCATTATATGACTTTCACAAAATAAATGACACCTTCATAACATTTTATTAAGATGATATTTATATTGTTTCTTACTACTAGACATTAAATGGCTCCCAAAGTTTGTCAGTTGTGCCAAGAGCTATAATAAATATATATGTATAATTACTTTTGATTTTCAGGAATGTTGTCCCCAAATAAGATTTTTGTGCAAACTGCATGTTTTATTTTACAGCTCTTTACAGTCATAAACAAATTGTTTTCCAAAGGACAGTTCCAACGTACAAAGCCATAATGCTATAATACCAATATTGCTACTTTCTGACAAACACTGATCTATTATAACCTATTAATTTTAGTTAGAGCGGCAAAAATCAAACATTCTAACTTAAATAAAATTGTTTTTATTGCCCATAGAAATACTTTTTTTTGACTGTTTTATTTTCTACAGCCTGCTTATTTGTCTTACAATTTTTAATTTTTTCATTTATATCTATTTTTAATTTTTATTTCTTTTGTTTTTGAGATTATGATATAATTGCACCATTTTCTAATTCTTTTCCTGTCTCCAAATATTCCCAGACATCCCTCCTTGCTCTCTTTCAAATTCATGGCTTCTTTCTCATTAATTGTTGTTATATACATACATATATATTTATATATTATACATACACACACATATATATATACATATATATATATTCCTAAATATGTAAGCATAGCTTGCTCAGTCTATAAAATGTTACGTATATGTATGTTTTTGGGGCTGACTGTTTGATTTTGGATAATCAATTTGTGTGCTCTTCCCTGGGGAAGACTAGTTTCCCATTCTCTTCATTCCTTAGCTGCCTGTGGTGTTCCGTGTAGGATTGGGGGTCCCTCGGACTTTTCCCTTTCCACATTAGCTTCTTAGAAAAGAGGGAGGTGGTGGGGACTCAAAGACAGACCTCTGGACAGTTTTCATGCCTGCCGTCACCATGGAGATGAGTCATTGAAATGAAGTGTCAGGTGCTGGAGGCAGCCTCTTTGATAGTTTTTGTTTGACAGAGGGGCGTTTTGAAGAATTCATTATTACTTTGTACTCTTTCTGTTTATAATCTGCTTTATTAATTCTCTTGTTGCTTGCACTTTTATAATTATGAATTCTCTTAGAAACAGTTGAGGGATTTGAACAATCTTTTTGGAACTATATTAATTGTCGAGAGTTGCTTTGCAAAACACCCAGTCGAAAGGAATTCTGGGGTTTCCAATGCTTGCCCATGCTGCTGTGAGCACTGAAGCAACCTCTAAGAGATCAACGGAGGACTTGTTTCCTGGGAGACCTGGCCTCGAGGATGGGAGCCGACATCGTGGTCCATTCTGAGCCTCTCCAGCACAGAGTCAGAGGATTCAAGAAGCTGTTTAAGAAAAAATAAATAAGGATCTCTTAGAGAACAAGGAGCTAGGTGATGTAGTATGAGTCAAACAAACTTGGCAAGTAGGTCCCCTGGTTGGATGTCATTTGCTAGTCAATAATAGTAAGTACTTACCAAGGACTTCTTTTATTCTGGTCACCGTTCCTGGCACTTACATATATCACATGAAATACGTGAAACTGCCTAAAATAATTTTAATTTATTCTTAAAAAAATTTCATATGTGTACATAATATATTTTAATCATATAGCTACCAACTTCATCCCTCCAACTATGCTGGTCCCTCATCTAACTTCAAGTTCTTCTTAAAAAATAGCACACTGAGTCCAGTTAACGTCACCTATATACACAACCCCGTGGTATAATCACTGGGACACAGGCAGCCTGCCAGTGGTCACCCCTCAAGAAAAACGGACTGTCTCTCCCTCAACAGCTATTCACTGTCGTCATCTAGGGCTGGGGCCTCAGGAGGGTCTCCCTCTCCATGCTGGAAATTTTGACTGGCTTGATCTTGTGTAGTTAGCTACAGTTGCTGTGAGTTATATAAGTAACAACCATGTCATGTCCATAGACAAGCATTTTACAGCACTAGTCCCTATCTTCCAGCTTTAAAAACTAGGCAAAATAAAACTGGGTAGAGATTCGTAGTTAGGTGAAGTTTGTTGAATGAAGTCGTTACTTGATATTTTGCTTGGTAACAGCCAGGTTTAAAGGTTTGTTCCAGGATATCTTAGAATATTCACATCAAAATGTCATGTTCCTTGCTGAAGAGGGGTGTGTAGGAGTCAAGATTGCTAGTCGAGGAGGTACTGGAACCATGAACTGATGTTCACAGTCCATGAACATGTTAGAGTCTTAGTAAATAAACCAAAGGACTTGAAAAGGCTTGGCAACTGTGATCAACTGACAAAGTCTATTATTCACGGAGCTTTCCTCCAAGGAGTAAAAGAACTGCTTCTCTGTGTGCTTTACATGGCTGCACAAAACCCACTGCAGTGTTTCATATTGTGTGAGATTTGTCTTCTTTTATTTCTGAGAAAGGTCTAACCTAGCTGAAGGGGGTGTAGATCTGAAATGAAGTCCATGAGAGTGGTTTGTTAGAAATGATGAGAAGGAAAGATGACTGGCAAGCCCAGATTCACGTCATATGAAGGAAATGATGGGACTGGAGGCTGCTGGTGGCTTTGGGAGCTGTTTGCTCCATGCTGGAAACTTTTGGTCTATTCCCCGGCTCCAGTTGGTTCTCTTGTCCTTGGTGCTTTCTTCTCAGGATGCCCAGCTGGGGCTCGTGCGGGGGTTTGTTGCTGTCTTAGTTACTTTTCCTGTTGTATTGGCAAAACAACACACTGAAAGCTCCTTAAGGGAGAAAGGGCTTACGTGGCTGACAGTTCGAGATCAGAGAAGCAGGGCTGGAGGTAGCTGCTCCTGTAGCTTACACAGATCAGAAGCGAAGAGGAATGGACGCTTGCGTTCACCTCCCATTCTTCACTTTTATAGAGTGCAGGGTTCAAGCCCCGGGAATAGAACCACACCCTCCAGACAGGTTTGCCTACCTCAGCTGATTCTACAACTCACATTGACAATTGAGATTAACCACTACCGTGGCTAGAGTGTCAGTTGGAGGCTAACCTGCGCCTTTGCTGATCTTCCCCATGAACTCTCAGGTGCTAGATAAAGACCCGTGACTGCCATCTTCGTTCTTATTGTTGTTAGGACCTCTGTGTGAATGGCGCGCAGACGCTCCATTTTAAAAGCTCCCTGGTGGAGGAAGCAGTCAATGAATTAATAAACATGTTACTGGACGTGGCTGTCTTACCTGAAGAAGCAAGTGAAAAAGTCTCTCACGAGAATGTCGGTTCTAATGGTGACTCTTCAGGTGAGAGGGGAGGTAACATGATAATATAAGCATCTGTTCTTTTTTTTTTAGAATATTCATGGAAAACTAAAACTAAATTTTCTACACAGCAGTCAATTTCAAAGTTCTAGAAACATCACTCCAATTTTATACTGATATTTATAAATCGGAAATTACGATTTTGCCCAAATGGCAATGACTTAGTTGCTTCTTCTGATTGTTTTGTGTTAAACTGGAAATGTGATTTGTGTGAAGGAGGACCCTGGCATTTGACTTTTTTGCAATTCATGTAAGGTTTGGTATTATATTTCCCTTGGGCATAGAGTAGGGTACAAATGAGTTAGAATTCCTCCTCAAGCCTATACAAATTAAAGCAAATTGTTTGCTACAGAAAGGAGGGGGAGGATGTGATTTCCCAAGTTTTTTTTTTTTTTAGGGTTATTGTTGGGAGAGAACATACCAGAACACGTGTTCGAGGCCCAGTATAACTTTTAACCTATAGTCCTTGATCTGTTATTGGCTATTTTCCCATATTGAGCTGATTTCTCCTGGGCCACCTTATGCCTCGATTTCTTCCTCCTCTTCTTCAGTGACCTTATTTTCTCAGATGCAGGACATTTAACTGAAATTGAGCTTGCATGTAATTTATCTTAGTTTTCTCCCTGTAATTTAATAGATTTCTCTCTTTCTCTCAGGAAAAAGAGAAGGGTATCCTGAGGTTTTGGCATCTTCCTTTAATGCTGGGGCTTGTCCTCTGCCTTTGACAGCAAACACAAGAAAGAAAAAAGAAAGTGAGACATTAGAGGAAGCCCGTGAGCTGCTCTCCCATTTTAACCATCAAAACATTGATGCTCTTTTGAAAGTGACAAGGAACACTCTCGAGACCATTCGCCGGCGCATTCATTTCTCACACATGATTAACTTCCGGGGTATGATCTTGCACAATTTTCCTATTGGTTCACCAGGTAGAAGCCTTGTGTGTGTGTGTGTGTGTGTGTGTACATTTCTGTTAAATTTCAACAATCTGAAAAACTGCAACGTTCATTGTGCACCTCCTGATAAGTTTAAGCAGCATGAATTTTGTTCATCCCCACAAATTCTGTGCTGTGGATAATTTAAGAATGGTAAAAAAGGGAAGCAGTAATTAATTGAGATAAAAATAATAGAATAGTGAAATCTCATTTTGTAATTTGTAATTAAAGTGAAGCATAACATTGGACTGAAAATGGATGCAGAAAAAAGTTTTTGAAAAAATGTTTTGGGAGATGACTTTCATGTACTTCAGAATGGAAGACAGGATTTTCCTTAGACACAGGGCTGTTAAAAGGATTCACCAAATGTTGGCTCATATATCACAACAGTAAACCACAGTTATTGGGTAACTTTGTGCATTGCAGGTATTTTTAGCTATATAAAATCATATGTGATTTATACAACCATACTCAAACACATGCATCTCTGTCTAAATACTTAAACTTATATGCAGCTTTAACAAAGCTCCATTATAACTAATGAGTTACATTTAACTTTTTCCCCACATGTGACAACTGTCCCAAGTTTTCAAATTTATTCTTTGTGGAAGGTGTTTTATTTGAATTTCCAAATATTGCTCGTTCTAACTTTTATGTACTGTTGTTTGTTCTTTATTTCTTATTTGCTTACTGTGCATAAACTCATTCTTGGCCTCCTGCTACTTGCCACTATTATTTAAAAAATCTTAGGTAAGACTTTGTTCTTAATCCCAACTCTACACCAAACGATTCCTTTTATGTAGATGTACCAACACCTACAACCAGCAGATTGCCTTGGGATCCACCAAATTGCTATTATATTGAGCCAAACCAGATCATGAAATATTCATGCACTCATTAATTTGATAAATATTTGTTTGATTACATGCATATTATGTATGTTTTGGTGTTTTTTGGAGGGGTTCATTTTCAATTAAAAATGGTATATTAACTCAGACAGTAGTAATGGATCTAAGATGAAGCAGAACCATCTTCCTATTTTTCGGGCAAACATCACCCTGGCCATTCCCAACATTGCTATGAGTCCTGCCCTGGAAGACATCCAGCAGACACTGAACAAGGCAGTGGAGTGCATCATCAGTGTGCCCAAGGGGGTTAGACAGTGGAGCATCGAGCTGCTGTCCATGGTGGGTAGAGTATTGAAAAGTTACTTCCTTTGTTGAGGCTGCTCTTTTTAAAGATGGGGCAAAGTTGAAAAGCATCCTTTTGCATTCTAGAGAAAGATGCATGAAAGGAAAATGGCTGCTCTGAAGATCACTGAAGACAGTGATTCTGATGCTGAGGTGGAGGGAAGTGAACTGCAAGGTAAAGATGCTTCAAAAAATTTTAAAAGTTGAAAAAAGTGTCTCTCTGTTTCTGTCTCTGTCTCTGCCTCTCTCTGTCTCTGTGTCTGTCTGTCTATGTGAGTGTTTCTCTATGTGTATATGTGTATTTACATACAGGTGCCCATGGAGGTCAAAAGAGGGAGCTGGAGTTGCAGGCATTTGTGAGGGACCTCATGCAGTGCTGGTAGCTGATCTGGGATTCTCTGCAAGAGCAGCAAGAGCTCTTAATTACTGAGCCGTATTCCACACTTTGTTTTAAAACAAAGTCATTACAAGTTAAATGTTTATACTATAATAATAGATTTATAATATCTCCTATGCCGTGTGTGGTTTTCAAATCATGTTCAGTCAGAGTTTTAATCTTTGAGCCATTTTGAGTTGGAAAACATGCAGGATCGCATACACATACGCTAGTGTCACACATTTGTTTCTGTTGCACCTATCACATCCACTGGTGCATGCACAAGTGATATTTGCTCTGACCTAGCAATGGCTGAAGACAGGACATGTTTTAATTTCACACTTTGCTGAGATGCTGGTCATCCTCACAATGAATATTTCCTGCCATGTTATAGTTGCTTTTGACCTATCATGAGTTTTGTTTTGTTAACACATTCCGAATGTTGCTGTGCTTCCTGCAGTTTTCATTTGTAGTCTGGAAAATTGGGGCGCATCAGGCATCCAAGTTGCTAATGATATCAGATGTCATCTTTAGTCCTTATATTCCTTTTAAATCAACACCACAGTTAGCAGATCCAGTAGAATTTCATTGCTATTGCTTTCCCCTGAGATTATAAATTGACTAACCATGAGGAAGAAACTGAAGCCATTACCTTATTGAAAAAGCACAAACGAGGAAGGCAGTGACAGATGAACATATTTTCCCATAACTTACACACACACACACACACACACACACACACACACACACACACACATATTGGTTTTTTGAGACAGGGTTTCTCTGTGGTTTTGGAGCCTGTCTGGAACTAGCTCTTGTAGACCAGGCTGGTCTCGAACTCACAGAGATCCGCCTGCCTCTGCCTCC
>NC_022021.1:43655640-43667960 GCF_000317375.1 Microtus ochrogaster
AGAGAGAGAGAGAGAGAGAGAGAGAGAGAGAGAGAGAGAGAGAGAGAGAGAGAGAACTTTGGGCTACCCAGATTTTCTCCAGGTACCCAGAAAGCCATGTCCTAACAGATCTTACCCTGCCTCAATCCTACATGGATTCCTTACTACCTGTATGGTTGTCACCTTTGTGGATGAACTGTCATTTTTCTTTCTCAAAAGGTTTATCTTTTTCAAAGTGAATCTTTATTAATTCTGATGATATCCATAGTGTTTTTCCTCCTGTGGAAACAAAAACGAAACCCCTTCCCCAATGTAGCACCTCTCCTGGTTTCCATTGTGAGGTCAACACTTCCTTGAAATACACCTATTGATTTATTTCAGTATTTTTTTTTATTATCCAATGTCTCTCTGCTGCTGTTGTCCCTTTCTCATCAGCATTAAGAAACTTCAAGGTTAATAAAGCATTAAGCAATCTATTTCTGGGAGTATTTTCCATCTCTTTCTGTTTGTTTAGCATATCCTTTTAAGTTTGATTTGACCGTTCTATAACTGCCTGACCTATAGGATTATTTGGTAAACCTGTAATATGCTTTATATTATAATAAGCAAAAACTGTTTTATTTTCTTAGATACATATGCTGAACAATTGTCTGTCTTTATTTGTGCAGGAATACCCATCATGGCTATGACTTCTAGTAAATGCGTAATTACTGAATCAGCATTTACTGATTCCAAGGCAGTTGTCCTTTGAAAACCTGAATAAGTGTCTATGGCGTGGTGTACATATTTTAATTTACCAAATTCCATAAAGTGGAACACATCCACCTGCCAGATTTCATTCCTTTGAGTACCCTTTGGGTTACTCCCTACAGGCAATAGTATTTGGTTATAGAAAGAACAAGTAGGACAAATCTCCTTAGCTTGTTGCCATATGGCCCCTCCAGAGACAGACACTATAACTTTACCTGGTAAGCCACAACCAAGTGGTGATACACAGATTAATAGAAATGGGTTAAATTAAGATGTAAGAGTTAGCCAACAAGCAGCTAGAGCTAATAGGCCAAGCAGTGATTTAATTAATACAGTTTCTGGGTGGTTATTTTGTGGTTGGGTAGCAAGAAACAAACAAGTGACCTCCTACTACATTTTTGTGTACATTTGTGTACATGTGCATTCAGAGGTCAGAAGTTGATGTTGGATGCCTTCCTCAATTACACCTCTCTTGTGTTTTGAGACAGAGTCTCTCCTTGATCCTGGGGTTCATCAATCAGCTAAACTGCATGGTGAGAATGCTCCCGGACCAGTGTTCAGTTATACTTGTTTGTTGTACACCCAGAGTCAAAATGGGTGCAGAAAGTTCAAACTCAGGTCCTCATGCCTAAGTGGCAAGCATTTTACCAAGGGAGCCATCTTCCAAGCCCAAGGTTTTATGTGAAAATGTTTTGATTTCTCTTGGGTGATACTGACAATTAGGATTATAGGACATATGATAACTCCGTGTTTGAAGTTGAGAGCTAAATCTGGAAGCTATGAAATCGTTTTATTTTCCCATGGGCAATGCAGGGGACATTCATTGCTTTTCTCTTCATAGCCACTGAGAGTTATTTTTGCCTTTTCTGTACAGCCATTGTAATAGCTGCAGAGTGGCATTTCATTGCAGCTTTAGTGTGAATTTTTGCAATGATAATGAAATAGTTTCTCATGTGGTTTCTGGCCATTTGTATATTTCTTTGGAGCAATTTCTATTAATTTTCCAGGTTCTTAAGAATTCACTCACTTATCCCAATTTCTGTAAGTTTTTACGTTCTACATAAAACAGTAAAAAACTTCAATTTTATTATCGATTTATTTTTAATTTCTTCTTGATATCTTTGAAAGAATAAGGTTAGAGTTTTAAGTTCTATTTAGCTGTATTTTCACTTTATATCTAAGAAACAATGGCTTAGCATAATATTAGGAAGACATACTGTCTTCAAGTTGCATAGCTTAGCATTTATATTTTAGTCTGTGATTCATTTTTAGTGAGGTTGGAGTTTAAATTCATTATTTTCCATATGAGTGTATACTTGTATTGTCACTGTTAGTTAAGAAATCATTATTTTATAATTGAATTTTCTTGAGACCTTTGTTGAAACTCATTTAAATATGAGTACAAATCCCCGCCTTTGTTTCTGGGCTCTTGGTTTTACTCTGTTAATATCAGTTCGTGCTTATCCTGCTGCCACATTGTCTTTACTACTATAACTTTGGAGGAGGCTTTCAAAAAGTCATTTATTTATTCTTTTACCTTTTTATTCACATATTCTTCTTTGTTCAAAGCTTCTTGTTATTCCATTCCCATGAAACCCTTTCTTCTTCCAAATAAGAAGTGCCCCCTCTCCCTATTTCATAGCATTCCTTTTTTGTGACCCATGGCATGTAATTATGGCTGTCTTCATGAGTTTGGGGGGTCCACACTAGTTTGCTTGATTGGGGGTGGTGAAGCAGGGCCACACCCCCTGCCCTTACTGTTTTGAGGCCCTAAGTCTTCACTGTTTGCTTAGGGACTCTGTGCAGGAGAGCAGTAACACTACCCAAGCTTTACTGTATGACTATGATGGCTTCCATGCTAGCTGGAGATGAAGATTGGGAGAGGCAGAGTACTGCACAGCACACAGAATTTGTGTTGCCACTGAGGTCTCTGTTGCCACTGAGATCCAGCACTTCTTCTTGAAGAGACACATTTTGGATTGTCACAGACTTTGATTTACTTTTTTAGTACCCAAATAGCTAAGGTTGCCAATATTCTCAACTATTTTCATCACATTTATGCAAATTTTTAGTATCTTTGTCATTACAGAAACATGCACATCTTTTTTGTTTCTCTTCTGTTTTAGAATCCCTGGAGATAGCATCTGTAAACTTGCCCATTCCTGTACAAACCCAGAATTACTATAAGAATATTTTTGACAACAAAGAGATTGTAAAATTAGTCTCTGTGCTCAGCACAATCATCAACTCCACCAAGAAGGTATGTGTCATGGGTTGTTAGAGGTCATGGACTGCGCTGCATGTGCTCACATGAACTTTATCTATGCTCACCCTGCATACAACCTGTGTTCACCCCGGGTAGCTTCCCTGATTGATGAGAGGCATCTTGTTTGTGTTCAGTGAATGAGTGTTCACCGAAGACCCTTTAATCTAGAATGCAATGGGAAAGAACCATGAACTCCCTGGTTCATATTCTGTTCTGTTGAATGTCTTTAACCCTCCCCTTTTTTTGTTAACATGAATGAATGTAACTTCAGATTAAGGTGATATATATATTTGCCATATATATATATATAATTGCCACATGGAATTCAGGTAAAAGCAAGTATTAAAATATTACTATCATCAACACGAACTTATACTGGTTGGCTGTAAACCAGTTTATTTATTTTTCCCAACCTGCTCCCCACCCCCCTCAATTTTCTTTTTGTATTAAGACAGGTTTACCCTTGTAGCAAAAAGATTTAAGATCTTGGAATCAGTTTTTGTTTAAAAAGATTATGAACTCATTTATTAAAGCCCCTGACTCTCAGGTGTTTCTCAGGGCTGAGCGAGTAGCTGTACATGTTTTCTGTGGTTGTTTTGCTAGAAGAAGCTGCATTTGTTGGACATTACCAGAAAATCTGCTGTTGCTATAACAAGATGAAGAAATGTTGTTAGGTTGTGTTTACTGTATTCCCCTGGGAACGGCAAGTCTTTGCCTTTATGTATATTTAATCTTTTGCTCTTAGTATTTTGAAGCTCCTGGGTTTAACTTCCCTCTAGGGACAGCGTTCACATATTCAACAATTATTTATCTAGTGCTTAGTTTACCAGGCTCTGTGCCAAAGGACAGAGAAATGTGTAGTTTATGAAAATAAGCAATTAGATATACTTTCAGAAATTATAGAGAATGCATCAAAATAAATCAGCACTTGTGTTAGATACTTCCCTCTGTTCTGAGGAGGTATCTATCCCACAACAACACCTTAAGAAAGGAAGGGTTCACTTCGGCTCACAACCCAAGAGTGCTGTCCATCACAGCAGTGAAGGCGTGGTAGCAGCACCTGAGGCTGCTGGGCACGGGGGAATCTGTAGTCAGGAGGGAGCGAGAGATGAATGCTGGTGCTCACTTGCTTTTCCTTCCTCCACTGTCATTCGGTCCAGGACTCAAAGTCCATAGGACGGTGATGCCTACGTCAGGGCAGATATTCTCTCCACAGTCAAACCTTGTGTGTCTTCCAGTAGATTCGAAATCCAATCAAATTGACAGTAAAAGCTAATCGTCACAGCAGAAGAGTTTAATGCTTCCTCTGAAAATATCCAGCCCACTATCATGGCAATCTAAGGATGGAGCACAGTAGTTTTAATGACCTAGGGCTAGCAACAAAAAACATATGCGATATTTCCTTTAACTATGGGAAAAAAAACCACAAAGTCGTCTTTAATATAGTAGTAAGTCTAACCAATGAGGATTCTTGAAGGACACCTGAGCAGGGAATGATCTGCAGAATTTCCTCTTGGGCTTCCTAATGGCACAACTTGGCTGCTTCTTTTTGATCTAAGGTCAATCTCTAGTAAAGGGCTCCTGTCCCCAAGGGCCAACAAGGATTTCCTTTCCTTCCAGGTTTAACACAGTTCTTTCTTCTCCCTTTAGACTAGAGATGGAAAATTTTAGCTCTGAGTTACTGTTAATGTTATTGTATATAGTTTACTTCTATGGCATTTCCATTTCATCCCAGATCATTAACTGAACATGTTCATAGTCGTGAGGTCACCGTCAACGTCAAGCCAATCCTCAGTTGTATCATGATGTCATTTCTGCACAAATCTATTATTTCTGTTTTAGGAAGTTATCACATCCATGGATCGCTTCAAACGCTACAATCACATTTGGCAGAAGGAGAAAGAAGAAACCATTAAGGCATTTATTGAACAAAACCCTTTGCTTTCTGAATTTGAGTCCAGGATTCTTTATTTCCAAAGTCTGGAGCAGGAAATTATTGCCGAGCCCGAATACATCAGCGTGGGTTCCATCGCTCTGTACACAGGTGGGTTAATTGTCTCTCAGACAATCATGTAAATCCAGTAGCCTTTGCTCTGTCTCTTTGCCTAGATAAGGGTTCCAGAGAGTTCCAGCTTTCTTAAAGAAAACTTTCCTTTTACAGGTTTCAAGATGTAAGACCAATTTGTAAATTTGTTTATAATTCCCTTCCACATAATTATTAATTCTGGTCTATCTTAACACTTTGCTGCTTAACTTGAAAATAAAGGGGAGTTTAGAGAAAGGAGTTGTGTCTGTTATAGTTAGAATTAGGATTTAGCTTTTATAAGTAACAATAACAAACATTTGAAGCTTATCTCATACATGCACATAAGTATGTGTGTAAAGATTTTAAAATGTTATTTGAATTGTAAAAAATAAGATTGATAAGATGAATGAGATATAATGAAGAACATTTCTTTGTATGTAGCATTTGATTACATAATGCATGTGTGGGCCTGCATGGAGGTCAGAGGAGGACATTGGGTAGGCTGTTGGACTCATCTCCATCTTGTTCCCCTGAGATAGGGTTTCTCCCTGGACCCGGAACTTGACAGGTTTCAGCAACACTGATAGCACAGCAAGTGCTCTTGCCGACTGAGCTGTACCCCCAGCTTGGAAATCATTTTTAACTCTAGTTTTGCACTGAGAGTCAACAGTGCTCTGAGTCTTTTTCCATTGAATCAAGCTTTTCAGACTGACCTGTGGGCGTTTTGCTTCTACTACAGCTGACTTGAAGTTTTCCCTGACTGCTGAGACAAAAGCCTGGATGGTTGTCATTGGCCGTCACTGCAACAAAAAGTACAGGGCTGAGATGGAAAACATTTTTGCAGTTGTTGAGGAATTTCAAAAGAAGCTAAACCGGCCAATCAAAGACTTGGATGATATTCGGATCGCCATGGCAGCCCTGAAAGAAATCAGGGAGCAGCAGATTTCCACTGACTTCCAAGTGGGACCCATTGAGGTAGATGGGCAGCTTGTCTGTTAGAGAAACATTATCAGCAGGAGTGTTAACTGGGTCTGTGTTTGAAGGAGAAATGGGCATTAAAGCTAAAAGTAGCAATTTCAACACTAAGGCTGCCCTTCATGGGGAACCCAAGTTTATGTTTCTGGACCAATGATTTATGGATGAATGATTCTGGGGAAAAGGGGAGTGCTGGAAGCAGGAAGAAACAATGAGAGAAAAGCCAAGTGAGGCTGGAGTCTCAGCTCTAGACCATCTTTAGCCTGATGCCAAAGGGACCCTTTGGAACAAATTGTGTCACACTGTTACATCCATCCTCCTGGAGGCCTGAGATGCTTACTTCTCTTTGTGACTCTGAGTCAGTGGGTCATTGACCATAATCTCTCCATGAGGGGGCTCTCATCCATCCAGTGCCATTTTCTAGAAGAGGAAGCAGGTCTTCCTAAAGTCAACACCCTATCAGTTTGATAACACCCAGGCAGCTTGTTCTCATTCCACCATGACTGAAGCTCTGCTTGACACAAAGAAAGGGGCCAAGCAAGTCATATAATTAATATTATATTGCTGTGTCACTGTGCGTGTGTGTGTGTGTGTGTGTGTGTGTGTGCAGTTTGCATGTCTGGACATGTGTGTAACTGCCCATGTGGATGCAGGTGGAAGCCTGTCTTTGATGTCCAAACACCTTCCTCAATCATGTCTCCACCCTGTTTTTTGAGTTATGGTCTCTCGCTGAACCTTAAGCACCCCACTTCAGCTAGGCTGCATAGTCAGCGTGAATCTTATATTTGCTTATCTCAGCCCCCAGCACTGGGGCTGCAGACAGATACCACTATGCCTGGATCTTACGTGGGTGCTGGGGATCCCAACTGAGGTGCTCATGCTTGCATGGAGAGCACTTTGCCTCCCTGCCCTGCACCCCTGCTTTGGTTTTACTACTTACTGCACTTATTTCCCCCCCCCCCCCAAAAAAAAAACCTATCTAAAAATGGTCACTGCATTTATTGTTTTAAATGTATGAATGTAGCTGTGATGATAGAATTCCAGATTTAAGGGGCTGGAGATAAGTCTCAGTGGTTAAGAGTTCTCACTACTCAGAGGACCCACGATCCATTCCCACCAGCACCAACATGACAGCACATGCCCCCTAGTACCGCTAGGTCTAGAGGATCCACTGCCACCTTCTGGTTTCCTTGGGTATTGCACGTACATGGTATTGCACGTAAACTCATGCAGGCCAACTTTCACACACATAAAAATAAAAATAAGCCGGGCATTGGTGGCACACTTCTTTAATACCACTCCCAAAATATATAAAGAACTCAAGAAACTAGACATTAAATTCTAAATAACCCAATTAAAAAATAAGGTACTGAACTAAACAGAGAATTCTCAACAGAAGAATTTCAAATGGCCAAAAGATACTTAAGGTCATGTTTAACCTCCTTAGTAATCAGGGAAATGCAAATCAAAACAACCTTGAGATACCATCTTACACCTGTCAGAATGGCTAAATTCTACTCTGCCCTATCAACAGGCTGAGGCAGTTTCTTTAATAATCAATGGTATTCACAGCATACAGAGGGGGAATCCCACATCAAATGCCAACTTTGTTCATCTGAATTTTATTTATTTATTTATTTATTTATTTATTTATTTATTTATTTATTTATTTATTTATTTTGGTTTTTCGTGTCAGGGTTTCTCTGTGGTTTTGGAGCCTGTCCTGGAACTAGCTCTTGTAGACCAGGCTGGTCTCGAACTCACAGAGATCCGCCTGCCTCTGCCTCCCAAGTGCTGGGATTAAAGGCGTGCGCCACCACCGCCCGGCCCCTGTTCATCTGAATTTTAATATTTTATCCTATATTATTAGTTGTTATTTTCGCAGTTAGTATTTACACTATTTCCATCCCTCCAACTCCTCAGTGTTTTCCCTCTCAAAGTGATAACCTTTTCCAAAATTATTGTCTCTCTCTATATGTATACACATCTCTGCTGATAGTCTACTAAGTCCATTTAGAATATTTTATGTTGATGAGCAATTGGGATTATATGACCTGTCATATTAATATTTTAGTTCAAATATTTCCATTCTGACAGAAAAGTCGTGACTCAAGCTTTGATTTAAATATACTTTTTTTTTGTGTCTGATCATCAGATATTCCTAAGAACAAAGGAAGCTAAGAATGAATTAAAACTGTGCCTTATTTTGATATCCCAACTTAAAAGTTAAGTTTTATATGTTCTTTTCATTCACTTGATATAATGTTATAGTGTTCAGAAACAATTTGGGGGCCTGTGTAAAAATATCTGTTATTTGTGTCATGTTTTACAGTTTTGAATATCTATATATATGTATATATATATGATGTTTTTAGATAGTTCCAGACATTCTGGGAAGTAGCTGGAGTCTCTTCATTTCACAGGTGAGAGAAAGAACTGGATCTGACTGGTTCCTTTGCTCACTTAGGTCCTTACAGTTCACGAATAGGATAAATATTGTCCTTAGGGTGACTTCTCCATCCTGCTGGTCCTCCATTCTTGGCTCCAGCCTCTGTCTATGTAAGGATTTATGCATTTGACTGCCAGAAATTTAGTTTTCTTTCTTGTCTATAGGAATCTTATGCCCTGCTTAACAAGTATGGGCTTCTGGTAGCCAAGGAAGAGATGGACAAAGTTGATACTCTGCGCTACACTTGGGAGAAGCTGCTGGCCCGGGCCAGTGACCTTCAGAATGAGCTAGTCACCCTGCAGCCCAGTTTCCGGAAAGAGCTGATTGGTGTGGTACAAGTGTTCCTCCAAGATTGTCAGCAGTTTTACCTGGACTACGATTTGGTACGACTTTGACATTTTCTCTGTGAGAGTTTAGAGAGAATGAGCAGGATACATAAAATATACTTGTTTAAAATTTTGTGTTAAATTCCACAATATTTTCTAGGAATAGTAATTTTATATTTATATGGGCAAGCATAATTCTCTTTTTGAATTTTTCCTCTTAAAAGTTAATTTAGAATATAATTTCATCACGAAAAGATGATTAAAAAGTTCTGAAGTTGTTCAGTTACTTCCCGGGATATAGTATGACCCTACCTCAAACTAGAATAAAAACCAGGATGGCTTCTAAGTTTGTACATAATAATACTATTAGAACACACACCTGATTCTCCCTTTCCAAAGGCACATTAATGCTTCAAGCTCCCAGCCTGTGTAGAAGTTGTCCTTTGTCCTGAGCACATGCGTACTGGGAGACAAGGCAAGTGGAGCCTTATTCCCCAGTATCCATCTTTTCATCGTGTATATGGTTTTAATGCAAAAACTTGCAGGGCAAATGTGTTGTGTGAGGAGACCCATTTATTATAACATGCAACAGAAAGGAAGTATGAAGTACGGGACCAGTTCTGAATCTATTAGGTACTGGCGCTCCGCACTGCCAAGCCTGTAAAGGTAGGAAGCTGTGTCTCTGTACTCACTTCACAGTCAAGGAAATGTAAGAGCCAGCTCATTTAAGGTGAACTAATATGGAAACACCGAACCAGACCATGGAGATTATGTTTCATTTCCCAAATCGCTGGCAGAGTGAGCTAATGGCATTAAAGCCTTCATTCCAAACCAGAACTGCAACCAATGCTTCCTTGCTGGTACGGCCTGAGAGGTGAATGATAAATCGTTAAAAATCTTCAAGATTTCTTAACCTCTGGAAACGTTGGAATTTCCTTGGCTTTATTAGACTAGGGACATCTTCTGAAGTAGATTCCATTCAAGGTCCGTTTTGGAAATAAACAAACTAACAAAAACCAACTTCCTATCATGTAGACATTATGATACTATTATCATGAAACTCTGATATTTGAGTATTTTGATCTCATGACATTTTGTGTATTGATGCTTCATTTTGTTTAATGTTTTATGTTTCATCTGCATCAGAATGGTCCGATGGCGAGTGGCTTGAAGCCCCAGGAAGCCAGCGACAGGCTTGTTATGTTTCAGGTAACCTTTTCATTTCTACAAACTTGCTAGGCAATGAATACCTTGTCGTATTTTAAGCACACATAAAGAATAAAAATTCTGTTGTATGACTGAGGAGGTACTTACATTATAAAGTAATAAATTATAAAAATATGATTTGCTATGGTTACACTTAGAAGAATTTTCAGATAAATAATTATCTCATTGATGACGTTACTTACATGTGCCCCCTACTTGTGCCCCCTTGTTTGTTTTATCCTCTGTTAGCCTGTGTGTAAATCATTCTGATAGAGTTCATCACTTGTGTTTGTGTGTGTGTGTGTTTTTTTATCAGAATCAGTTTGATAACATATATCGTAAGTATATCACCTACACCGGAGGAGAGGAACTTTTTGGTTTGCCAGTTACTCCGTATCCTCAGCTTCTTGAGATAAAGAAGCAGCTAAATCTTCTCCAGAAAATATACAGCCTGTACAACAGCGTCATAGACACCGTGAATAGTTACCAGGACAGCCTGTGGTCGGAAGTGAATATTGAAAAAATCAACAACGAGCTCTTAGAATTCCAAAGCAGGTCAGAGATCAAACGTCTTGCGTTTGCAGAGCCGTTGGAATCTTGGTTTAATGCCTTTGTGGGGGGAGAGGGCTTCTGTGCCCCCGCAGGTGTTTCAGGAGCATGCCAGTCCTGCGGCCTCACCGTCACCTGTTGGTGTCATCTGTGTGTCAAGCTCTCTTATTGCTTTCCCTGTGTGTGCACAATGAACGGAGCCCCTCCTTCAGAGCTGACTGAATGCTACCATGGTCTTTCCTGTAGCGGGAAGAGAGTCTGTTTGTTTGTGTCACACTAAGAAATACTTGAAGTTTGTGGTAGGTAGGTTCCTGAATAAAAACAAGTGTCACACTTCCTTTCTGGCATTGTTTGGGAGCCAGTCCCAAGGAAAGTGGAGGCTACTGGCTATACGCTGTGCTGTGTGTTTGGAGAGTTCTCAATTTCATGTCGGTAAAGTTGAAGTGAATTGAAAGATACTTCTTATCCTTTAACAATAATACGTCCATTTAGGCAATTGTCATGTAAGATTGAAAAAAAAAATCTCTGATTTAGAGAAAGATTTTTATCTGTACTATGTGCCAGTATAAAGCTTATGAGTCATGAAATTTCAAAATGAGATAGTGCTTGAGGAGATTATTTTAGATGGAAATGTTAGCAGGCCATTTTTCATTGTTTATGACTGGGTTTTGAATAATTCAGTGGCCTTTCCTGTTGGTTTCTCCCACAGGTGTCGGAAGCTGCCCCGGGCCCTAAAGGACTGGCAGGCCTTTCTGGATTTGAAGAAGACCATTGATGATTTTAGCGAGTGTTGCCCACTGTTGGAGTACATGGCCAGTAAAGCCATGATGGAGAGACATTGGCAGAGGATAACTGCCCTCACTGGCCACAGTCTGGATGTGGGCAATGAAACCTTTAAGTTAAGAAATATTATGGAGGTTCCTCTTCTGAAATACAAAGAGGAAATAGAGGTACAGTCGACAGAGAGCAGAGGAATGCATTCCTGGCATCCATCAGCCAATTCCTCGCTTACTGAATGCCTATTATGGGAAAAAGGCCTATGGTGAAAATATAGAGATGCAGTCTTGCTTTTGTAGATTGGCGAATAATGAGTGTAATTAGTTATTCAAATGAAGCTATAGTTATAAACTGTTGCAAATTGCAGCAGAAGCAAAGTATACTGCTCGTTTCAGGAAAGCCTGTGACAAATGGCTTGTATTATCTGGGTGCAAGTCTGTCTGGGTGAAAGGAACGTGGTTGTATTCTGGAGACTAGAGGGTGTGAAAACCATTCTAGGCAGAGAGAACATCAAGTGTCTGAAGTGTGTTAGAAGAACCAGAAGACGGCTCGGTGGCCATCTGGCGTGGGTGAGGAGGGAAGGGAGAAGGCTGAAGCCAGAGAAGTGGAGTGTGTGTTAAACACATCATTGGCTTTGATCTCCAGAGCGGTGTGCAGCCACCTGGGCATTGTGTTTTCATGGGGGATGATCAAGCATTGCATTCGGTAAAGTTCAAACTGAGAGTTGGATGCAGAGAGAGGAGGACAAGAAGAAAACGATGGGAAACCGGCTGGGAGATTAGAAGAAAACAGAGAGGAAGAGGGAATGGTTTGTTGACTAGAGTGGAGGTCATGGAGCTGGAGAGCAGGGAGGAGGGAGCGGTTTGCTCACCGAGAGCAGAGGTCACGAAGCTGAAGACTGAAGGGAAGATCTATGGAATTCTTTTTTTTTAATTCTTTTTTTTTATTGAGAAAAGGAAAAAAACCAAGTTTCCACCTCCTCCCAGCCTCCCATTTCCCTCCCCCTCCTCCCACCCT
>NC_022021.1:43668217-43690702 GCF_000317375.1 Microtus ochrogaster
GTCACAGTCCAGCTGGCCTTGGTGAGCTCCCAATAGATCAGCTCCACTGTCTCAATGGGTGGGTGCACCCCTCGTGGAATTCTTAGGAAGTAAAATAGGGCAGAATTTGTTGAAGGTAAGAGGACGATTGGAAAAAGCAAGATGGGACAGTGATGAGCTGTGGGTTTCTTGAGAGGGCTGCATGGGTCACAGGTCTGCATTCTTATCACAGACACAGGCAGCTTTGTCAGAAGTCATACTGGATGACTGGTACAATGGCCAAGCTTGAAATTTGGGCAGGGTCATGGGTTATGTCTGTGTGAGAATCAAGAGGGCAAACAGATGTGGGTTTTGACTAGAGATACGAAGGATACTGAATATGCGGACAGAAAAGGAACACAGCGAGAGGGAATGAGATGAAGACAGGGCTCAGCGGTGAGTCTGGGAGATGAAGAAGCTGCACAGCAGGGCTGGGGATGTGCTGGAGAGGAGCAAAAAATGCAGAGTTTTACCAGAGTCTCTCCTTTCACACTGCATTTCTTGTACTGAGAGGAAAACCAGAGGCAGAAAATCTTATGTCTATGGTTATATTTTAAAATGTAAAATGATATTGAATCTTCTTTTGCTGTTTATTTTTCTGACATGGATGGAAAATTTTAGAAATTAAGGTTCTACTTGCACATAACTTTACCCTCTCCCTCTACTTACGTGTACGCAGTCACACCATTTACGACATTAGTATTTGATATTTGGAAACATGCTTTAAACACTTGTGAAATAGCCAAGAGGGGGCTCTTCTGGGCTCGGACTATTAATAAGACGTGTAGCTTTCCTGGAATAAATGAGCGCTTCCCGCGTCGCTAGGACATCTGCATCGGCGCAGTGAAGGAGAGAGACATTGAACAAAAGCTGAAACAAGTGATCGGTGAGTGGGACAACAAGACGTTGACATTCAGCAGCTTCAAGACCCGTGGAGAACTCCTCCTGAGGGGAGACAGCACCTCGGAGGTCATCTCCAGCATGGAGGACAGCTTGATGCTGCTGGGCTCTCTCCTGAGCAACAGGTAGGGAAGCCGTTTTCCTTGTTTTCGAGTCGTACAAAGGCGGTGGTTTTGTTCCATTGTTCTCTGTGGGGCCTGTCTGAGGCACCAACTGGACAGAGTGGCTCCTGTAATTAGCCCCTTGGATGGCACTGGATGTTGTGTCTTTGCTCCTGATGTGCCTCCCTGCACAGTTGACAGGCAGACCCCAGTGGGAATGCTCTTCTGGGTCCTAGAATTGCTCTACCTGCAAACCCTTCTGATCAAAATCCTTTCTGATCTAGAAGCATTTAGTTGTGTGCGTACTTTACTGATGACAGATCAAGACGGCATGAAGAACAGCACAGACAGAAACGAGGCTGACATTTCTGTTTGACCATTTGTTTTGTAGCAGCAAAACAAGCCCGTGTTGACATGGAAACCGTAGGCTTGTATTTCTCAATGAACTAACTTCTCTTTACTTTTCCCCAAATAGTTTACTGTACACTAAAACCTCAAAGATAGTATTTGTATGAGTATCACTGGGATATGAATGTATTGTGCCTTTCTGGGTTTAAAATATCATCTCATATGTACATCTAAAAATACTTTTTTTGAGACAAGGTCTTGATATGTAGTCCAGGGTGGCCTTGAACTTGTGGTTTTCTTGTCTCTGCTTTCTGAGCACTAGAATTTCAGGCATTTACCTTCCGTAAATCAATAATTTAATTATTTAATATTTAATGTTATTTCAGTAAAATTCTTGTTATTTTCATTTATTTGCATACCTGAGTGAATGATATGGACTATAAAATTTAGTCTTTGGACCCTTGATAGTGTTGTTTGGGCCGTTCGATACTTGGTGAGTTCTTAATAAACTCAGGCCCTATACACTGTAACTAGAAAGAATAATGATGATTTGAATGATAGCACATGCAGAGACACAGAACAAGCATGCATAAATATTAAGTAAATGATCTGATCTGTGTTAGGGATGCAGGAGTATTTATTCTTTTAACCAATGTTGTATACACTTCAGAGTTGTGTGAGAAACATTTATTCAATTATATGTTTTTTGACTGTTTATTATAGGCCTGGTAGCTGTATATTATGGATTCCACAACAGCATAAGGTTTAATATACTTGTATGTACACATCGGAATGGCTGGCCACAGGAGGGTGGCAAATTAGGAAGCAACAAGAGAGAAGGAGGCTAAAGAGAGTCCAGAAATTATCATAGCTGAAGCTTTCATTAGTTATCCAGTTTCCAACGATAGTCCTGGAGTTGCCACCCGTGGATGCCAATTCATGCCTCCTGTGCAACAGGCATGGGAACTCAGCAGAGAGAACGTTACATTCCTGGATATCACAACAATGACTCAAATTATCTTTCTCTGGAATCTGGGCCGAGTTACCTCAAGCCTGATTTCTTCCTTAGATTATCAGTCTCTTGTTGCTACTCACTCAGGATCAAAGCAGTAAAATCCAAACTAGAAATATTCAGCAGCGTCCGGTTTACTGTGCTATGATGGCGGCACAAAAAAAAAAAAGTTAAAAAAAATACAAGTTGAAAACTGTTTGTTTTTAACACAAAAAATGTGTTTCTTATTGTAGGTACAACATGCCATTCAAAGCTCAGATTCAAAAATGGATTCAATGCCTTTCTAACTCAACAGACATCATTGAGAACTGGATGACGGTTCAAAACTTGTGGGTTTATCTAGAGGCTGTCTTCGTGGGAGGAGACATTGCCAAGCAGTTGCCCAAGGTTTTGGACTTTTTTTTTTTTATGATTCCATCAAGTTATCCAATTTGAGAAACATCTAAGAGCTGGTAACCCTTTAAAGAAAGTAGTAATATTGTAGCCTCCACTGAACCTTTGATTTCGGGTAACTTAGCTTTCCTTTCTGATGTTACTGTTTTTCAAAGGAAGTGAGGAATTGTGGGAAAGACAGAATGATAATTAGAGAATAAAAATGTCATAAAACTGTAATGTCTGATAGGAAACTGAGGATTAAAAACCCAGAGAATAAATTTCTGTGTCATTGCTATGGTCTTCAGATAATTTGAAGGGGGAGTTTGGAACAGTGTAAATTTATGGCATAGTTATCTTGACAATGGTAGGATAATTTGTTCTTTTACCACTGACATTTTAAAATAATACATACTATAGAATACACCTAATTATACACATGCTGTAAATTAAGGGTTGGAATCTGCAAGAAAAAGCTGTCTCTCTGAGATGTTGGATATATTTTTTTTAATCAAGTTATAATTACCTTACCATGCACATATTGGAAGCATTTTGAGATTTTTTTTAAAAGACATTTTAAACTAGATTTTAAAAGCCCTTATTTAAGTGTCTTGAGTTACTTGAAAGGTGAGGACATTTAACATCATATTTGGATTGCAGGCACATGACTATGTCCATTGTAACTTTCTGCTTAGTTATTTAAGTAAACTGTGGTAGAAAAAGCTGTAAGCCATTTGTCAGGTAGAACATTTTTATTTTGGTCAGCAGGAAGTTCATTCACATACTAAAAATTGAATTGTTCTTTTATGCATTTTTGGTTTTTCTTCTTCATGTATCAGTAGAAACATTCACATACAGTAAGGATTAAAGTGACATTTCTTGCTCTCTTATTTGGGAGTCTGTGATCATTAGTGGCATATAGGAACTTTTAAAAAAGAAAAGGAGGAATAATTATTCCAACAACCCCAAGATAGCCTATCCATTTTCAATTTCTCCTGAAAATGGCTGTTTTTACAATATTATATTAGAATTTTGTGTTAATTTAAAATTATTAATTCTTTGAGAATTATTTTTTTTGGGGGTGTTGAGACAAGGTTTCTTTGTATATCTTTGGATGTCCTGGAACTTACTGTGTAAATCAAAGTGGCCTTGAACTCACAGAGATCAACATACCTCTGCCTCTCTATCCTGAGTGAGGTAACCCAGACCCAAAAAGATGAACATGGGATGTACTCACTCATAATTGGTTTCTAGCCATAAATAAGGGTCACGGAGTCTACAATTGCTGAACCTAAAGAAGCTAAATAAGAAAGTGAACCCAAGGAAAAACATATAGTTATCCTCTTGGCTATGGGAAGTAGACAAAATTGCCGGGGAGAAAATTGGGATCTTGGGGGTGGGGTGGGATGGGGGTAAGGGGAGATGGGGAGAGAAAAGTGAGAAGGGGAGGATGGGGGGAACTTGGGGAAACAGGATGATTGGGATAAAGGAAGGTTGGATAGGAGAGCAGGGAAGCACAATTCTTAGTTAAGGGAGTCACCTTAGGGTTGGCAAGAGACTTGAACCTAAAGCTGGGACTAAAGAAATACACCATCACTGGCTGGTTTTAAGTCTTTGAGAATTTTATGCAATGTATTTTGATCGTATTCACCTTCCTCACTCCTCCCCTAACTCCTCAAAGATCTACTGCCCCTCTCTGCCTACAACTTCTTGTTCCATTCTTTTTTCTTTTTCCAAATACCCCACGGAGTCCAATTTTTACCCATACACTTCTAGGTGTGGGGTCATCCAGTGGTGTATAGTGGACAGGACCCATGCTTTTAAAGCAAACTGACCCTTCCTTCTCCAGAAGCCATCGTCTTGTTCATAGCTCCTCACAGGGGGAGGCTCATGGAGCCCCTCCCCTACCATTGCTATAATGTCGACTGTCTTGATTTTGTGCAGGTCTTTCGTAGGCCCCATAGCTGGTGTGAGTTACTAAGTGCAGTGGTCCTGTCATGTTCAGAAGACATGATTTCATTCTAGTCTCCTCAACCCCTGGCTCTTTACAGTTATTATGAAATACCCCCTGAGTCCTGTGGGAAAGGAGCATGACACGGATGTTCCTTTTGTGGACAAGCTCTCCACTGACACTTCTTCTTCACATTCTGATTAGTTACAACTTTCTGCATCTGTGTTGTTATTTATTTATTTATTTTTCGAGACAGGGTTTCTCTGTGGTTTTGGAGCCTATCCTGGAACTAGCTCTGTAGACCAGGCTGGTCTTGAACTCACAGAGATCCACCTGCCTCTGCCTCCCGAGTGCTGGGATTAAAGGCGTGCGCCACCATCGCCCGGCTCTGTGTTGTTATTTTTAAATGTTTAGTATTTCCTTTCTTAACATACAAGCAATCCAATCTTCTTTATACCTTTGGAAAATAACAACTTCACTCTACTTAGGGATAACCAAGGAAAACAATTGGGTGTTGTCTTTCCTCCCAAGTCATCTTGTATAGACAGCTACTTTCGAGTTCAGTTCCTGTTTTACTTAACAGAGCAGAAATGTCAGGGTGGGTTGAGGTACATATTTTTATTCAATAAAGAGAACACTATAACAATAAAGACACAAGAAGGCTTTAAATAGAACGTAAGGGCATCAGCCATGTGCAGTTTGAATACATATCCTGGTTGGAATGATGGCCTCAGGCAGAGGCCTGTGAGACGCTTGGTCACTGAGACAGACCTTAGACTTGTCCACTCTGTCACTTCCACAGGAAGCCAAGCGCTTTTCCAATATAGATAAGTCTTGGGTGAAGATTATGACACGGGCACATGAGATACCAAATGTGGTTCAGTGCTGTGTCGGAGATGAGACCATGGGGCAGCTGCTGCCACACTTGCTGGACCAGCTGGAAATCTGCCAGAAGTCCCTCACAGGGTGAGTACAGCAGTTCTTGGAAAGCCCTCTGGACCTTGGAGGTGGAAGAGTAGGTAATAAGAGCCATATTTGTGCTGTTTGGCTAAGACTAGCTTCATACAAAAACTATTGCATGAGTGAAGGTCTTCATTTGGAGCCTCATGCTCCATGCCCATCCTGATGTCAGATTCAGGACTCAGGATGTTTCCTTAAGACGGTAAGATCTTATAAACATTCTAATATAGTCCCCATTTTGAAAATCATTGTACCCCCTTATGACATTCTCTATAGATACAGAACCGAAATATTCTATCATTTATTAAATATGAAATAGTGTATATAGATAAGCATTCAGAACTATAGAGATATGAGTGTATGCAATAGTATCTACCAGTGCATATGGACAAACAGACACATAATGTAGGCTTTGGAAATTCAAAGACTCATAACATTTTCCCCTTGCTTTTCTCTTAGTGGATTTAAAATAAGATAATCTAAAGGCAGGCATGATGACACTGCCCGATGTTCAAACACCCAGGAGGTTGAGGACAGGTTAGACTACATAGTGAGACTTTATATCAAAAAAAAAAAATCAAAACAAGAAAACAAAAAAAAAACTAACCTGAACAAACAAAAAAACCCAAATGCACTCACACGCACATACCCCACAGACCAACAACAAACACAGAAATAAAAACAACTCTCCTAAACAAACAAAATTCACAAGTATACAAACTGCGGTGGTTTGAATAGGTATGGCCCCTATATGCTCAGTGTTTGAATGTTTGACCACAGAAAATAATGGGACTATTAGAAGGTGTGGCTTTGTGGAATAAGTATGGCCTTATTGCAGGAAACGTGTCACTGTGGAGGTGGGCTTTGAGGTCTTACATATGCTCAAGCCATGCCCAGTGGTATAGGTGCTTCTGCTGCCTGCAGAACTCAGCTACTTCTCCAGCACCAAGCCTGCCTGCGTGCTGACTTGTCCCTCCATGAACTAAACCACTGAAAGTGTAAACCTGCCTCAATTGGATGTTTTCCTTTATAAGAGCTGCTGTGGACATGTGTATCTTTATCACAATAAAACCCTAACTAAGATAGAAGTTGGTACCAGAGACTGGGTTATGGCTGTGATAGGCATGATCATATTTTTGTTTGGAGGAATATGGATGTTGGGACTGTGGATTAGAAGAGCAGATGAACTCTTTAGGTGGGGCTTAATGGGTCATCCTATTAGGAATATGGAAGGCAGCGGTGCTGAGGATAATTTAAAGTGTGGGTTTCAGAGGACTAGAACATTTGTATGTGGTCTAGAGTCTGTTCTTGTGATGTTTTGGCAAAGGATGCGGCTTCCTTTCGCTCTTGTCTAATAACTCCACCTGAGGTTAAACTGAAGAGCTTTGGGTTAATTCTGTTGGCAGAGGAAGTCCCAAAACAGCCTAGTTTTGACTCTGTTATGTGTTATTACCATTCATTCTTATGAAGATATATAATGGAAAGGAGCAAGATGAACAAAAAAAAATACGAGATGTACAATTTGAGGAGAAAGGGGTCAATCACAAGTAGAATGGAGCTAGTTCTGTGTTCAAAGAGATAAACAGATTAAGAACTGGAATAAAGGGAGTGGTGACCTTAGGACAAGATCCTACCTGCCTAAACTTGAAATCTGTAAAAAGAGATTAAAGTAAATCTCAGAGTTGGGTGTGGTGGTACTTGCCTTTAGTCCTAGTATTCCAGAGGCAGATACTAGAGGGTCTCTGAGTTCAAGGCCAGGTTGGTCTACAGAGCAAGTTCTAGAAAAGCCATGGAAAATAGAAAGCAATTCTTCCAGCCCCAGCAAGCAGCAGAACTTGGCAGTTTTGGCCACGTGGTTCTTATTTTAGAGTCACGGATAGAAGAAATGGCTTATAGAATCTCCCTCTGTGACTAAGAAAGTTGCTGATACTAGGCGAGTGTTGGGGGGTGTCCTTGAATGGAGGCCCAGAGAGGCCATTGTGTGAAGGTGTGAACATGAAGCCTGAATTGCCTTGGAGACCCCAAAATGTTGGAGAGGCCAGAGCCCCAGAATACCTGCTGAATAGAGTTGCTAACAGGTTGTGGAAGCAGCTCAAGAGAAAGAAGTGTGTTGCAGTCAACAAGGCTGAAAGGAATTGGAGATCTGAGGAGTGCTTTGAAATCAGACATGGAGATGCAGAGTTTGGAGTTTGCCCAGTTGACCTTTGGCTTTGCTTTGGTGCAATATTTCCTCACCATCCTTCCATTTTGAAATGGTAATCTATATCCTGTGCCATTGTATGTTAGAAGTATGTAATCATTTTTAAAATTTTTTTATTTTATTGGGGATTGCGGTTAAGAGATGGTATGAATTTCAGAAAAGATTTTGAACTTTGGACTTTTAAACATTATTAAGACTCTGATAGACTATGGGGATTTTTAAAGTTGGACTTAGTGCTATGGCTACAAGCCTGTGGGGGCCAGGAAGTGAAAAGTAGTCGTTTGAATAGGAATGATCTCCATAGACTCGTGTGTTTGAATGCTTGGTAATAGGCAGTGACACTCTTAGTAGGTATGGCCTTGTTGGAGTAGGTGTGGCCTTGTTGGAGGAAGTATGTCACTGAGGAGGTAGATTTAGAAGTCTCAAATATGCTCAAGCCATGCTCAGTGGGACAGATGCTTCTGTTGCCAGCCAACCAAGATGAAGAACTCAGGTCATTTGGTTTGCATGTATAGCTCAGGAGAAATTTAAATCCCGACATGAACCCAGAGGATTGGCTCTCTGAAGTGCTGCCAAATGATAGGGCATTTTAACAGAATTCATGTACCTCTGGGAGGCAGATGGCCTGTCATGGAACTTATTGACCTGGAGTTTGAGTCTGTTCTGAGGAAGGGTGTATTTACTTTTCTCCTCCTAAGATTGTCTTCTAATGATGTGAATGAATCCTTTTTACAGTGCTGAGAAGCAAAGCAAAATCCCAAAATGAGTCCCTAAACTGTATTTCTATATTGCTGTCTATAAAGGAAATAAATGATACATTAGCTTAAGTAAAATAGGAGCTTAACATTTATGAAAGAATAAAGAAATTCTACCACTTACTCTGGGGAAAAAAAACAACAGCTTACCCTTCTCTTTGAGAATATGAAATACTATTTGACAAATCTTACAATAAAACAACATCAAAACACGAAGGTGGGAAAAGCAGATGGTTGCATGATCTTACAGCCTTCTCACACCCAGTGGATGTCATTTTCATAAAGGTCAGTTCATTTGCATAGCATTTTCCTCTTTCAGATACCTGGAGAAGAAGAGGCTGTGCTTTCCGCGATTCTTCTTCGTGTCGGACCCTGCTCTGCTGGAGATCTTGGGCCAGGCATCGGACTCCCACACCATCCAGGCCCATTTGCTGAATGTGTTTGACAACATTAAAACTGTCAAGTTCCATGAGAAGGTCTGCCCAGTCTTTATGAATGCCTGTTATTCCTGCATCTCAGAGTGTCCACTGTCTTTATCGAGTAGTTCTTTAATACCGTGTTTACAAAAGATTTACTTCCTTGCCATTAGCTCTTGGCCAGTAATTAAAGGCAAACTCCAGTGTCCAAATTTACATTCAGACTTCTATGGTTTATTAGTATCCAAAATGCAGGTTAAATATGATCAAGAATGTAGGTACAACACAAAGAAGCTGAGGCAGGTGGATTGCAAATTTGAGGCCAGCCTGGATGACACAGGGAGTTTAAAGCTAACCTGGACTATAATGCCAGTCCTCATTTCAAAACACACAAGCAAGTTAAAAGAAAACAAAGTAAAACACAAACTTAATAAAAAATGTATTTTATAATCATTTAATGTATTAAGTATTCAGAAATACAATGAGTTAAGGAAATCAATTAGTTATATATAATATCATGATTGCATAGAATTGCTGCATAGATTTGGTTAATTTTGTCACACTTTAGAAGTTTTTGGTGCCACCTCAAACTATTTTGTTTTATCTTTTACTCCTGCTGTGTTTATGGCATCATGGAGTTGGATAAGTTACCCAGCCCGGTGGAGAGTTGATTTGCACGGCTTCCAGAAGACACTGTTTATCTTTCTGTCTATCCTAGGAAAGGACCTTTCTTCTCTGACACTGTGCTCAGTCCTCCGGTGCCCCATATCAACACAGTAATGTTCATTTGTTCACCCTATCAGCCAGTTTAATCTATTGAGTAGCTAGCAAGTGCCAGATGTTTTCCTTAAGAATGGGAATACGTCAGCCAGCCTCAGGGAACTCGCACTCCGATGGAAGAGAGAGAGAAATTTAGGAATAAGAAAGAATTCTGTGTGAGTGATGATACATTCTCCCTGAGAACCCTACAGCTGGTGTCACTGTGGCCCACGGTAAGGTGCCTGACCATAATGGCTGCCAGGAATCGATCTGCCACAGCCCTAACTGCACTCTGTAGACGCCATCTGTTTACTTCTCTGTCTCTATTCTATTTTTTTTTTGAGACAGGATTTCTCGTAGCTTTGGAGCCTGTCCTGGAACTCACTCTGTAGACCAGGCTGGCCTCCAACTCACAGAGATCTGTCTCCCTCTGCCTCCTGAGTGCTGGGATTAAAGGTGTGCCCCACCTACACCTGGCTTATATTTTATTTTTATTCTAGTCTGCTGTTAGTATTTGCTGCTTTTTTGAAATATGGACTTGTTGTATAGCAAAGGCTAGCCCAGAACTCATTCTGCATCCCTGGCTGGTTTCCAGCATATGGTTCTCTTGCCCTGGGCTTCCAAGTGCTGGAATCACAGACATCTGCAACAATAGGCAGCCTGCCTTACCAGTTTGTATTAATGTCATTTATGAAGGTAAGTTTGTAGATTAAATGTGACCCAGCTGTAGGTCATTTAGCAGTCACCTCTGCAGGTCACACCACCTTTGTTTTCTCTTGTTCCCACCATGAGGATGGTACATCCAGAATCAGGTCCTGATTTTGTGGGTTCTAAATTCTTTAAATTTTAAATACCACATACAAAAGAGGAGACCGAAGTTTAAGATGCACCAGCTTCTTTGGAAGATCACATCTGTAGACACCCGAAGAGCACTTAACCCAGGACTAAATTTCAGCCCCCTCCCCCCAAAAAATTGTGTTTTGTTGGTTTATTTTTTTTGTTAAACCAAAGAGCAGAAACAAAAGCAGCCTTTGCATCTCCTTTATTTCATTTTGTTTGCCATGCACAGAGGAAGGGAGGTAGAGATGCAGAAGAGGTTCATCCTTTCGATGACCAATGCAGACAAGAAATTTAGTCTTAGTGCTGCCCTTCACAAAAAGGTATGTCAGGGTCTGTTCTGAACTCTAGACAGCACGCTCTTCTCATGATGCTGAGCTGCTCAGAGACGGAAGTGAGATGAGCCGAATAGGGGTTGGGTTTGATCAGAAGACCCGTGAGAGGTCCACGCCTGCAGGAACACCATACTTGGTACAGAACCGGAACGACTTTATAATGGCTTTGTTATCATCATCATATTGATCAAGCCATTCCTGACATCAACCCAACAGCCACATGGTGTGGAATTACAGCCTCTCTGTGGGCTCCAGTTTGCTTGGAGGGTTGTAGGGCTTTTCGTCTCTCTTTTCTTCAGGCAGCACGTTTGCATGAAGTATTTCTTTTAGAAATAACCCCAGTCCTTTAGGGTACTGATGAGCTAGAATTAACCTGGATTTCCTCCTTAGGTTTTAAAGCTAGCTCTTTGTGGTTGTTTCAACATTTTGTGTTGGACTTTGTGTCCCGTTTTGCCATTTTTTTTTTTTATGATTTTATGCCTTAACTTTTTATGGGAAGGGTAACATCGAGGAGAGGACACAGAGGGAAGGTATTTCCTATTTTTACATGAATATGGCTTTCGTTCTCATCTTCTAACATAGGTCTATGATCGAATCCTGTCAATTTCCTCTCGGGAGGGTGAGACAATTGAATTGGACAAACCTGTGATGGCAGAAGGCAATGTAGAAGTCTGGCTTAACTCCCTGCTGGAGGAATCCCAGTCCTCGTTACATCTTGTGATTCGCCAGGCAGCCGCAAATATTCAAGAAACAGGTTTCCAATTGATTGAATTTCTTTCTTCCTTCCCTGCCCAGGTCAGTGTATTGAAACTGGAAATTATTTTTTTGATCAAACAGCCATTTTAAATCTTAGATATTGCCTATTATAAGCCTCATAAACGGTGTAATTTTATTCTGGCTGAATATTAAGATTTTCATAAAGACTTACCAAATATGGATGAGCTTAAAGATTTCAACTATTGCTTATTTGATCATACACAATTATAATCTTAAACATGATTTGAGGTTACAGAGATATTTGATGTATTTTCTTTAACTTAAAACAGTTTTTCTCTTACCAAATATCCTTATGAAACAATGATCCTAGACCATACCATAGATCATAAAAGTGTATTCAGCACATCTTAATTAGAAAAAAATATTCTTTAGTATTAAAATACAGAAAATAATTTTTCTTAGTCCTTATGGCCAAGAAATATTTTATGGGTATCTACTATGTACCAACATAGTCCCTCTTCGAGTAGTGTCAATTTAATTTAATTTCTTATCTGCGTGTGACCTAAAAATCTATTTAGAGCTCGGTGTGAGCTAACCCCGTGTGATTTAAGATCCCAGGAGAGATGCAGACACGTCAGAGGGCTCTCACACTTAGGCATTAGATGAATAACATCAATTGAGTCCACGGACTTTGAAGTAAATCAAAGAAGTTGATACAATCAGGGCAATCCATTTGTATAATAATTAGAGTGATTTATTACAGTGATTTCTGTGTAAATTGGAAAGCCTATGCAAACTGTAAACGTACATATATATATAAGCTCAAAAGTCTTAGGCTCTTTTGTTTAAAACCTCTGTAAGGTTGGATTATTAGGGATTCAAATGATATGGACCCGGGACTCAGAAGAAGCCCTTCAGAATGCCAGGTTTGATAAGAGAATCATGCAGAAGACAAACCAGTCGTTTCTGGAGTTACTGAACACGCTGATCGACATGACCACAAAGAACCTGAGCTCCACGGAACGAGTTAAATACGAGACTCTGATTACCATCCATGTGCACCAAAGGGACATCTTCGATGACCTGGTAAATACTCGGTAAATGTTCTATCATAAATGGAAAAGCAAACTCAAGATGCTGTCTGTGTCCACACACTGGATGGATAAGATCGATTTCGTGAAAGAGCCAGATTCAGGCACCGCCATACCGCTGTCAGAGTGTACACGTCAGACTCACTTTTCAGCCGTAAGCTGAAATTTCAGTCATATTCTGAAGATCTATACCACACCATTGGGGTGACAAGGCATTCCTTTGCGTCTCTGTGTTAATTTCAGATGCTAAAATGTCATGCCATGTCCCGAGAAACTTTTCTCTTTCTTGTTTCCCTTGTACTTGTTGATCCAAGATTACTGCTTCCTTGGGGGGCAGAAATTATAGGCGTGCTGGTAGTAGGAGCCGTTTAAGGCGTCTTTGTGTGGGGGGATTTGACAAATCACGTCCTTCACAAGTTTTACCGCCCTTTGTGCTGTTGATTGCAAAGTGGCCCTTCTCAGGGCAGCGGATATCACACAGCGTTTGCCTTTCAAAAGATAAAGGGATGGATAAGGGGAGGCACACAATTATAGTTATGTAAAAAGTGAAAAGAAATTAGAGCTGTCCTCTTCTATAGAATGTAATATGAGGTAAGGGATAAGAAGCTCTTACACTCATACTAATTTTCTGGATTGTGTTTAGACCCATTATGTAAAAAAAAGATTATGAAAGATTGGTCCTGATGTGTTGGAACCAAAAGACTGCATTTTTTTTTTGAGCTATTTTGTGTTAATCTTCTGGCCTAATAGCTAAGCACACTGTTTGCTTCTCAGAGAAATAAGGGGCACAGGGTAATTTTAGATTTCTTATTTGTCAAAGAGAAATGATTAAAGTATCTTAAAATTTTGGTCAAAATTTCAAACAAAGTCATCGCCAGGTGTTAACAACCTGCCGTTTAAATGTTACGATTTTTAACCTGTTGAAAGCCATAGGAAAAAGCCAGTTTAAACAAAGCTTTAAAAGATTTCATCTTATTCTCAAAAGGCTCCCTTTCTGTGATGACATTGTAGCTTTGTCTTTGTGCTCTCTTAGAGTGACTCTCATGGTTTAGATATGTGGTACCAAGCCCAAAAGATTGCAGTTATAGAAGTGACTCTCTTCTTACTGAACTGGAGCGTCATTTCAATGTGAGCGACCTAGCTGGAGTGGTCTTGGTTCCTCTCATTCCCATAGCATCTCAGGTCGCTTTTGTGTTGACCAGGAACTGATTGGGTCAGGTGGTGAGAGACCCGATGTCTCTAGCCTACGGCGTCTCTTCTTTCCCCTCTACGGTCTGCGCCAATGCTCGTGTGTCTGCTTGGCCAGAGCCTCACCTCAGGCCTAACGCGCACCTTTTGCCTTCCAGTGCCACATGCACGTCAAGAGCCCTACGGACTTTGAGTGGCTGAAGCAGTGCCGGTTTTATTTTAAGGAAGACTCTGACAAGATGATGATCCACATCACAGACGTGGCTTTCATGTACCAGAACGAATTTTTAGGCTGCACTGACAGGCTTGTCATAACTCCGCTCACAGACAGGTGATGGGAGGATTCTGTGATTCCGTAATCCCTTTCTCCTCCTCCCGGCGTTCTAGTCCCTCGGGCAGCTCGGGGGACTTTTTGCCAACAGTTCTTTTATAGCAAGGCCTTTGAAGGTTAGTATTTCTAGCTTTCCCTGTGTCTTCACATGGAGGATTCGGGTTTGTGTTTGAAACAGACCCGGCTTCTTTTGCCTTTCGTCTTTCAGGGGCAAACCTTGAATGGACAAGAAAGGAATTAATTACCTTGAGCCACTAGGTGCAAGCGCGGTTGGCATCGGAGGTTATGTTATTAACTTCAACACCTGTTGTTCTTTGGAGAAACAATTAAGGTGTTTTTAAAAAGCAGAGAAAAATGGAGTAACGCCCAGCTGAAAACAGGAAGACTGATTGGGTACAGGCGGGCACACGGGAGTTGTCATTTGGTTTCCCGTTGCCCATCACCTGCCACTCACACTCGCTAATTGCAATTGTCAGCTCGAGTGGATTAAGAAACGCCCAGGCCACCCATCATCAACACCTTTAGCTGTTTTTGAGGGCTTTCCCCAAGAAGAACCGAGGGTGATGTCACCATCCTCAGGGGCTCGGGATGAATCAGAAGTGAAAAGGAGACAGCCAGATGATTTTCAGCCTCCATAGCTCTGCTTCCTGACCTAGTGAGACTCAGGAGAGCCTGAGATCATCGTCAGTGTCCACCGTTTGATGGGTCGTTGTCAGCAGCATATAGCATACTGTAGTAGCTTCTGCCTGGAAAACCCTCCTGCCACCCTCCATTTCCCTTTCCATTTCTGAGCTCTCTACCACCCCCCTCAAAGGCGCAGTTTATTTCTATCTTGCTCATTTGAATGTACTCTCTTTAGACTTACAGTGTTAATTTTATACTGTCACCATAACCGTCATCACAAGGTCAGAAGCTTAAGCCACACAAACCTATTAATTTTACCTTCGTAAATCAAAAAAGGGATGCTTTCCTTCCTAGGGACACAAGGGGGCGCCATTTCCCATCTTTTCAGGCCTTTAGCAGAAAGCCTGTTGGTTGTAGGACCTAGAGCCTCCCTTCTCACTGAGGGAGAGCAGACCATCCCAGCGCCAGAGAAAGCTGCCCTGTTCCTTGACTTGTGATCTCTTCCTTCACCTTGACAAGCACAAACAGTATGCTGAATTCAAGCCGTTTGTCTTTGCACCTCCCCTTCATCCCTCTTGGGTCTTTGACATGCTTTTCTGTCTCCTGTTTGCCCAGAATGGACTGAACCCACTTTGTAACCCAGGATAATCTGTCTACCCCAAGGTCATCACATTGATAATATCTACAAAGTTCCTTTTGCTACAGAAGGTGATATGCTCTCAGTGTCCAGGGATTAGCAAATGGGCATTTTGGGGGGCCACATTATTCTATTACATGCCCTCAATTCCCTTCAAGAGTTCCTGTGAAAGTCACTCACGCCTCAAGCTGTCACATCCAATGTCAGTTCTGGCCTCCCCTTCCTTGACTAGTGGTCAGTTATGGCATCGTTGGGCTGCCTCCTTTTTGATTTAGCTTTTTTTCCATGTGGTTCCTCTTACTGCTTGCTGCTCCATTGCACATCAGGGTTCTTGTCTCTGGTGCACTGCACAGATCTCCCGTGACTCTTAATAGCATCTAGACGTTGTCCCCAAACTGAATACAGCCGGAGCACCTTCTCTGAGCTCCCGGCACATATATCCATCTACTAGCTGCCATGCCACGCCCATCTATATGTGCACAGACTATTTAATGACAGCATGCTTGATTGTCTCTTATCTTCTTCACGCTTCCTTTTTATCACTGTGGTGGCCTCGATCTCCTAGCTATGGAATCTGCTGCCTTTACTTCACCAGGCAGGAACTCCTTGGCGCACCCTTGAAGTCTACCCTCTGACTCCACTGTGCAGTCTATCATCAGTGTCTGGAATGCCACAGCCCTGTAAGCCTTTGCTGTAACTGTTTGGCGTCCACCACAATCCCCCACCTTTTATGATTGGCAGAGTTGGTTTCCTTCACGTGCCCTGTTGTCTGTCTGTTCCCAGTACAGAAACAGAACGTGAGTGAGATTGTGTCTCCCTTTAGCTCTTTACTTTGGCCCCATGGCACAGAAAACCGAGGCTATTATCACATCAGCTTAGGAAGCCCGGCACAAGCTGCCCTGGCCGCTCCTGTCTTTTCTTCCTAAGCATTAGCAGCAGACCGAGCACAGTCTTGATTCAGGGCTTTTGCATTTGAAACGCTCTGATTGGTAGAGAATGCCTTCTTCAACCAGCGGCTGAAAACGATCCCTCGGTCCTCACACATTCAAGCTGAAGAAACGCAGACAGGGGAGGCCTGGAGTGAAAGTCTGAAACGGAGCTCTGAACTGTCTGCACTTAACGTTGCAAATGCTTGCTTTGCTTTTGAGGTTCTCTGGTTTTTAAAGGCAAAATAATCACGTAACAAAAAAGACTGATCTGACATATCTATGTGAAATTTGGGGCTTTGACAAATAAATACTCAGTATGTGTGTAAGAGTAGAAATTTAATAATTTAAAAATTTTAGAAAAGCTTTCCCTCCCTACTTTCTCTTCTTCTTTTTAATTTCATCATATAAAAGCTAATTTGTCAATGAGCATTTCTTCTGTTTCTCCAGGAAATGTTTATTTAGCAGCTATGTGACAAAGACATTTTAATAAGAAGCCTGACTCAGGGAGCTTGCATGTTCAAGGAAAAGAATAATTTAAAATAATAGTCAAAGGAGGAAATCTGAGTAAGAGTATTGTGGGAAACAGGAATCACTGTACCTGCCTAATGTGAGAACTGCAAGATCTCAGCCCTTGTTCAGAGCACAAGGCTTTCTGTATTTCCCTTTACAGCAAGAATGCTCTTCACGAAAACAAATGTCTTATAAAGGTACAGTTTTGGAGGCCCTGGCATGTACCGTCAGCCTGTGGTGTCTGACCTGTAAAATCTGACAGCCATGGCAGCTCCCGGAGCTCAGGAGCTTCCGGTCACATAGAAAGACTTGCTGACATTTCAGACGGTCAGATGGCCATCATCACATGATGAAAACACAATCCCTTCCCCCCAAACTCCTGATGATTTCAATGACCATTCTCCTTCCAGTTCTGAGCACAAGCAGAGGAGGCTGGACGGTCCTCACTAATGCTGTCGCCCAGGCTGAGGCCAGATGAAATCAGGGGCCGAAAGGGTGAGGCACACTGCCTTGAGGAAGGACCAAGGCCCTCCCCACTGTATCTAGGATGAGCAAGTAATCCCTCCAAAAAGAATGGGTTCCAAAAAAGCCAGTACAAGCAGTAGGGATAAATCCTGGTTCCACTGCCAGTGACCCTGCAGTCTGCTCCAGCCGTACAACTGTCACCCTCATTCTGAGCACCTAGTTTGGTCCTATGCTGGTTCCTTTCCTGTCTGACCAGAGTTGGCGAGCTCCCATTAGCTCAGGTGAGCTGTTTCCATGTGTGTGTCCCCACAGAATGCGCATTGTTGAGCAACCTTTCCTATCTGTCTGTGCCCCTTAAACACATCTGTGCGTCCTGGTTCATAGTCTGTAACTTACTCCATTATCAACAAAGGACATTTCTTGCTGGTGTATTTGCCCTGTATGCTCCTTCAGAAGCTTTTGGGTATTTTGGAATCAGTAGGTGTGGAAAAGGCTTCTCTTGACATGTGATAAGAAGCTTCTATAATGCGATGGATGCGGAATTGCAATGGCGGCAACAGATGCCTGATGTTTACAGGTGTGACGAGTTCTGCAGGGCAGCAGTGAGGGGCCCAAGTTGGTTCTTTGTCTTGAGGGCTGGAATCACCTTGAGTCTAAAAGGGCTTGGCTTAGACTAAGTATCAACTCCTTTGAGAACCTGAGCAAAGCCACTCCGTTGTGTGCGCATCTTCCCTCATTTGTGAAGTGGGATCAGGGGCTTCTCACAGGTTGCTCTGGGGTTTTAATGAGCTAACAAGGAGACCATGGTGCAGGTGGTGGTTGTTAAAGACTGCTCAGAGAGAGATGGTGAAATGCAAGCGGGGAACCGGGTCTTTGGCTAGAGGGAATAGAGACACGGGTGCAAGTGTCCATTTGCTTTCACACCAGGCTTCTCCCTCCTTGGCCAGGCTGGTTGCTCATCTGGTTTGCAGGAACTTATTTTTGGTGGAGAACCTAGGAGACCCAGTTTGTGTACTTGGCATTCACTGCCCCTTGTAAGCTGAGTTCTTTCTCAGGTCCCTAGGACACCTTATATTCAGCCCCAGGAAACAAGGCTGCACAGTCTTATGGACTGTTTTCTTTAGCCACACCAGGTGGTGCTGAGAATCAAGTAATCTATCAGCATATTTTTAGGGTAAAAATTTCCTTTACGGGCTTCCTAGTAAAGCTCACCGAATCTTTCAAGTGTTAACTCATATGGAAAGATGTGGAAGGGATTGCAGATGCTTGCACAGACCTGGAATGTTATTACTCAGCAGCGTGTTGTTTAAAACCAAGGTCACGTGGGGCTGGGAAGATGACTCAGGGGTTAAGAGCACTTGGTCCTCTTGCAGAGGATCTGGGTTCACTTCCTAGCACCCCGATCAAAACTCACAACTGTCAGGAGGTCCAGTGCTGGTGGATCCAACACCTTATGGTTTCTGGGGGTTCCTGCTCACGCATGGTGCACTTAAACTTACACATGCATGCACTCATATTTATAATACGTTAAATGAAATAAATCAAGGATGTGGAACCATTAAAAAGACAATGAATATATTTAAATGATTCCCAATCTGACAAATAGAACTTATTTATTTTTCTCATTTTCTCAGGATGGGAATTGAATCCAAAGCCTTGGGCATGTTAGATTGCCATTCTTTCACTTAGCTACATCCCAAGATTTTGATTTTTGGGGGGAGCCAGGATCTCATACACAGCTTAAGCTAATTTTGAGTCCACTATGAAGCCCAGGCTGGTCTTGGGTTCATGATCCTTCTGTAGTTGGGAGTACAGCTTATGTTATTATGACCAGATTATTCATTTTTTTGTGTGTATCTGAGGTTTACAACACAACATGATAGCAGACAAGGACAGTAAGTAGTTACAGCGATGCGTGTTTGCATAGCTAGAGATTTGCAGTTATTTATTTTGGAGAGAAGAACAGCACAAGTCTGCAAATTTTGGTGAAGACTCCTAGTACAATACAATTTTATTAACAATACTCCCTTTGCAATCAGCTATCTATATTTACTGGCCTTACAAAGTTGACATGTTGAATTATCTGCCATACAGCTTATGTCCTGTCTCCATTTCTGCCTCTGGTCATTATAAAATTATTCTCTATGTGTTCTGCCCTCCTTCTTCCTAGCATGTGAGTGAAATCATGCAGTATTTGTCTTTTGGTGTCTGATTTATTTTACTTAGCAAAATTTCCTTGGGTCTACTCTTATATGGCAAATGGTAGAATTTTCCTTTTCATGACTGAAAAGTATCCCATTGTATAAGAGCATATTTTGAAAACTTCGCTCATCCATTGGCTGACTACTGGGTCTTTGCTTGGCCTACGGTGAACACAGCAGGAGAGATACTTTCATAAAGGGTGAATTCATCTTTCTCTTGTGTAAGCACCCTGGTGGGAAATGGTTGGGGTGTATGTTAGCGCTCTTTTTCTTTTTTTGGGGGGGAGAAAGGTCATATAGTCTTCAATAGCTATTCACTAAGTCATAACTTCACTATGTGTGCAACCCCCTCATAATGCTTGCTTTTACCTTTTTAGTAACATCCACCCTGTAGGGTGCCAGGTGACATACAGTGACATGCATGTCCTTCATGACCAGTGATACTGTCTAAATGTTATTCTTTTGATATGGATAGACTTCTAGGGAGGGGTTGCCAAAGAAACGTTGGCAATGCTCTATACTTTTTTTTCATGCTTTTACATCCCCAATAATTATCATAAACATCATTATCATAAAGTCTGAAAATTATCTGTAAAGAAATCTAACTTTTTACAGACTACCTCCTTCTTTTTCCACAGCACATGTCAACACACACGAGGACAATTTTTTTAGGATGTATTTTTAGAATTATCTAAGGGAGATTGGCCCTCTTCCTGCATCTTTGAAGCACAGGTTCATTTCTCTGTGATGTCCTGAGTGCCTTTGGGATGCTGTAGCAAGTTTCTAAAGATAATATGGTCCTGCAGATGCTACATCACCTTGGCTCAGGCTCTGGGAATGAGCATGGGAGGAGCCCCTGCTGGTCCTGCAGGAACAGGCAAGACAGAAACCACCAAGGATATGGGCCGGTGTCTCGGAAAATATGTTGTGGTTTTCAACTGCTCTGACCAGATGGATTTCCGAGGACTGGGGCGGATATTCAAAGGTGAGCACTGTGCCTTTCACTGACTAAGACTTCAGGTCAGGTAGAATTCCTTGTTAGGATTTATCTCTCGGGGCTGGAGAGATGGCTTGGTGGTTCTGATCTTCTAGAGGTCCTGAATTCCATTCCCAACAACCACATGGCAACCCACAACTGTCTATAGTGGGATCCGATGCCTTCTGTGGTATGCCAATGTACATGTAGATAAAACACCCATACACATAAAAGATATAAACAGCCTAAAGTAAAAGATTTATCTCTCAGGGTGGGTGATGCGATTCACTGGGAACACATGCTTGGCTTGAGGGAGACTTGATTCGGTCCGCAGCAACAACACCAGCAAAGGATTTGTTTACTTCTTCAAGAACTGGAAATATTTTGGTGTCAGTTTTCTAGGTTGTTTGGTTGACAAGCTCAGTCTTAGCAGCGTTAGGTGGACGGAATGCTCCTGTAATTTGCCTTTTGTTAGGCACTTGTCGTTAGTAATATGGCTTGGATGTTTACAGACAAGCTGCCAACTTGTCGGCGGTTTTGGGCCTCTTGATGCACCGTTTATTTTCTAACTTCAGTTTTGAATAAACTGATCTCCGGTTCATTTTGGCAGCTGCGTAATATCCGTGTTCTTGGTTTTCAGAAATGACATACTAATTGGATTTTCTGTTTAATTTCCTTTCTAAGGGCTGGCACAGTCTGGGTCCTGGGGCTGCTTTGATGAATTCAACCGTATCGATCTACCAGTACTCTCCGTAGCAGCCCAGCAAATCTCCATTATTCTCACATGTAAAAAGGAGCGGAAGAAATCTTTCATTTTTACCGATGGAGATAATGTGACCATGAACCCAGAATTTGGACTTTTTCTGACTATGGTAAGGAATCCCTAGAGGGCTGTAAGTCAGTCTTCCTGTCCCAGTGCCCCTACCGCTCCCCAGCCCGGTGTCACCTGTGCTTCAGGAATGGAAATTGAGATTGCAATTATCATTCCTGCTTGAAAACCTTAGTGCTAAACAAAGCTCATATTAATAACTCATGACATAGTCTGTCCAGCACAAGAAGAGTGGGCTATGCAAATGAGCTCCCCAATTGACATTCCAGATTTGCATTGTGTGCATAATGAATCTTTCCATAGCTCGCCAGGGTGGCCTAGTTGCCCCAGGAATGTGTCATTCATCCCTGGGCTTTGCTTCCATGTAGAACCCTGGCTATGCGGGGCGCCAGGAACTCCCTGAGAACCTGAAGATAAACTTCCGCTCCGTGGCCATGATGGTCCCTGACCGGCAGATCATCATCAGGGTGAAGCTGGCCAGCTGTGGCTTCATTGACAACGTAGTCCTAGCCAGGAAATTTTTCACACTCTACCAGCTGTGTGAAGAGCAGCTCTCGAAGCAGGTGTGTTATTCTGAAGGTTTTTTATGTAGTTAGTCACATTTTGTCTTTTTGTTCTCTAGAATATCTTCAGTTGTTTAAAAGAATTGTTTAGGATTTCATATATGCATATAACGTACTTTGGTAAGCACATTATAAGTCATAGTCTGTCCCCTCTAATTCCTCCTTTATCCCCTTCACGTCTTTTCTCTTCCAATTTCATGTGTTTTGCAAAAAATTCAACTGCGTTCACTTAGTGTTGCCAGTATATGTATGTGTGTAGGATTATCTGCTGGAGCATGGGTCGCCTTCCAGGCTGTATTCCTGTTCAAAAATCTACTCTTCCACATCCAGAAGTCACCAATTAGCAATGGCTTCTCAGCTTAGACTAGAATTCTTGACAAGGTACCTTTGATGCTAAGTATAAAATGACAAAGCTGATTGTGTGTGTGTGTGTGTGTGTGTGTGTGTGTGTGAGAGAGAG
>NC_022021.1:43691157-43698587 GCF_000317375.1 Microtus ochrogaster
TCTATCTATCTATCTATCTATCTATCTATCTATCATCTATCTATCTATCTATCTATCTATCTATCTATCTATCTATCTATCTATCTATCTATCTCTCCTACCTACCTACCTATTTTTGCACAGGTTTTCAGACTGTTGCCAGATGTCATGGTTGCATAGCAAGTACTTGAGCTACAGAGTTATCTCCCAAGCCTCCAACAACAAAACTTGATTTTCTCTGGATTTTGTTGAAAAATACATATGAACAAGTTATTATTTCTAATACAGAAGTGACGTGGTTGCCTTACAGGCTGATGTAGGAGCTACAATATGAATGGTGTTGCTGTTCGCCATTTACATAACCTGTGTATGAATCATGGTGTAACAGGTGACGACATAGTTTTCAGGAACTTATGAATCATTGACTCTTCTTACTCCCAAACTTACCCATATATTTAACCGAGCTTGGCTAATTATCTTTTCTGTTGCAAACCTCTTGATACTTTCCCATATGTTTGGGATAGCAGATAAAGCCCTCATGGGAGTTATTGGCTAGAAGACATGAGTTAATCACTTATTATATCTGTATTAATTATCTCTCACTGGATAGCAATCTTAGTAACAAGCTTAGAAACAGTGGACAATATTGCATAATGTCTGAAGAACCGAAGCCATCTTTTGGGGTTCTTTGTTTGTTCTAAGACACCAATGAAGGTGTTGGCCAGAGCTGTGGTTTCATCTCATAGAGTACAGAAGCAACAAAGGCAACGACCAGAGACAGTGACACGGAAAGTTCTCTATATTCAAGAAACTGGGTCTCTTTCCTCTTCCCAGAATTCTCCTAGTCTGGTTGCCTTACCTATACTTCCTGCTTGGCTACTGGCCAATCAGCGTTTTATTAAATCAATGCAAGTGACAATTTTTTACAGTGTACAAGAAAATTATCCCACAGCATTTTACTGGGATGTGGTATGGAGTGCCTTCTTCATGTGGCCAAACAGTATTCCACAGTGTGTAAATGCTGGGTTTTGCATCTTCATTCGTCTGCTGCAGGGCGGCTGGATGTTTGGGCTGCTCCCTACTTCTGTCTTTTGTGAATGGTTGAATATGAATATTACACATTCTTGTTCAAACATCGCTGTGAGACTGGTGGGATTGTTGCATCATACAGAAGGCCTACTTTTTAAGTTTTTAAGACAGTGTCTCACTGCATGACACAGCTTGTCCTGAAACTTGCCTTTCAGCCTTGAAGTTGAAATTCTCTTGCGCCAGTCTCCAGGTGCTGGGATTACAGGCCTTTGCCCATGCACCTGGCCTGCTTGCTCCATTTTTAATTTTTAGAACTGCCAGCTATATTCCACGGTGGTTAGGTAATGGAATTTTAATTATTCACCGCATATCTGCTAACATTTGGATTGTAGAACTTCCATAATTATTATACTAAGCTCAAAGCTGGGGCCTGGCTCCAGATTTAGTGAGATTTTTTCCTCTAGGTGATCCTGGGGTATAACTTCTTTTCTTCATGCTTAATATCCATTTTTTTATTAGCAAAAACTTGAGAATGTAGTGTCTGAGTTTAGCTCTGGTCCTGAATTTTAGCTGTAGAGACACAAATATATTTTCATATGTATGAATGATTAAGAGGAGGGAAAGGGATGTCGTGGTCTTAAGGAAATGTCTACGTTTCTCCCATCAAGACCCATCTTAGTTTTAATCTAAGGACTTAAGCTAATGATGATACAGGGAAAGACTCTCAGATAGTCTTCAGTTTTTCAAAAATCATACCAATAAAGGAATATTTATTCTACTGTTTGTTTTTTTAAAAATGTATAAATTAATTAATTAATTAATTAATTAATTTATTTATTTATTTTACATCCTGGCCACAGTTCCCCCTCCTTCCTTTCATCCCGTCCTTCCCATTTCACCTCTGTTCCCACCCCAATCCACCTTTCCTCTGTTTCTGTTTAGGAAAGGACAGGTATCTTATGAGTATCAACAAAACATGGCATGCTGTTATTTTTCTTTTTAAAGGAAATCAGCGTTAATTTATTATCATGTAGTGCTTTTCAGCCAAATTCATATTGTTTCCATGAGTAGGAAATAAGCCCAGCATTTCCTTTTCTTCAGGTCCACTATGACTTTGGTCTGCGTAACATTTTGTCAGTTCTGCGTACACTGGGGGCAGCAAAACGAGCCAGTCCCACGGATACAGAGTCTACCATTGTAATGCGCGTGCTCCGTGACATGAATCTTTCCAAACTGGTGAGAACCACAGGTGGAAGAATCCCACCTGCTTAAGGATGAGTTTAGTCAGATTTAGAGATATTTATTTAAATTTATTTATGCCTGGTTCTCGGATCAAATGCCTGAGAGCAGAGTTTAAATTATATGTTTTCAGAAGTTCCTTTTCAAATGGCTCACATCTACCCAGAAGTATTTCTATTTCAGTAGAATTGAATTAAGTTAGGAATTATAGACTACTATCTTCTGAATGGGGGAGTTTATGAAACATTTTAATGTAAGTAGGATTTTCTTTCCTTCTGTTTTTTTCTTTTCTCTTCTCATCTTAACTTTTTAATTATGGGAAACATGAGGAACATATTACTCAAATAGGCTATGCTTTATCTACTAATGGTCACCCTGGCTTGTGTTGAGTGTTTTCAAAATTTCTGTATATTCTGGGTTTGTGCTAAAATACTTGGTCTTATTTCCTTCTTTGTTCTTTGTAGATTGATGAAGATGAGCCCCTCTTTCTGAGTTTGATTGAAGATCTATTTCCAAATATTCTTTTGGACAAAGCAGGCTACCCTGAGCTGGAGACAGCGATCAGTAAACAGGTAACGCATTTCATGGCTGTGTCTGATTTATCTGAGTCTGGCGGGACTCAGGGGAACCGTCCTCACCGACCTCTGGCCTCAAGAATGATAGTGAGAGAGAGACCGCTGCTTCTTTACAGGAGAGGCCACTGTAGGCTGTTGATGAAGCTCCCCTGGCAGTCACACGTCCAGTGCAGTCACATCCAAATGGCCTCAGCATTAGTGGGAACCGTTCCACCAGATTCAGAAATAAAATGTCACAGTTGGCAGGGTCTGTGGGGACTCAGCTTCCTGCTGAACCTCAGCTTGACTCTGGCATCTGCCACAGTGGTCTCCAGGCTTCTGTTTCTGTGTTCTATTTGCAGTGATGTCATGTGACTTCTCCACACTCATTCTTTTCCTCTGAACACATAATGTAGTTTTTCATAGTCTCTGTGATGGAGGGAATTTGTTGTAACATGTCTAGTCAAGCATCTGGATTTCAGGACACTTGCTGCCATTTAATTTACCAGAGTCTTTCTGTGAGTGGGAACAAACTGTGTAAACCTTGTCCCTTAGTTTACCTTCCTCTAAGAAAAGTTTTGGGAAGACATATTGTTTTTATGCCATGGTCATTAGTTTATAACATGAAATTGATTTTCTTGAAAGTAATTGCAATATAATTAAAATGTGGTAGTATTTACTGTATATTTTTTTGCCTTAGAATTAGTATACCAAAGTTTGCATTTACTGATCAAAAAGAATAATAATTCATTTTGCAAAAATATTTTCTCGTCATTTTCTAAATTAATTATAGCTCTTTCTAAACGGCTAAGTAATTTATAAGATGACTTATGTCAATTGATGGTAGGCAGGGAACTTTCTGAAGAGTATATATTACATAAAGATACATGATCATTATCTTTAAAATTATTCTTGTTTTTAATATTTTATTACTTAGATTTATTGTATGTTAGTTTCATAAATGTATATGATGCCTTCTGATCACGCTTATCTATACTTTCTTTTATCTACTTCCCACCCCCATCCACTTCCATGTCTACTATAAATCCCCTTCCCAGATTTGTGTCTTTTTGTTTGGTTTTGCGACTTACTGAGTTTGATCAGGGCTGACCATGTGACCATGGGTCTGGAACTGTATGCATGCCGTCCTCTGACAGCTCAGTGAAGCTCATGGGAGGGGACGCAGAGAGAATGCAGGAACTGGAAAGTAGAGGAGTTGCCATCTTCCGGGCTCGACAGAGCCACTGTATTCATGAACTCAAAATTATTCTCCTCAAAATAAAATCACGATTTACAACAAGTTAAAGCATAATATAGTCATTTCATAGATATCGGATCATAGACCTGGATGTTTTGGGTTCAGATTCCAATTTCATGACTGTAAGTTATACTTCACGGAACATGGGTCAACCTATGCTTCCACTGTCTTACTTATTGATTGTGTCATTCTCATCATCTCGTTTTACAGATGAATCTCAGAACGGTGTTTGGAAATTCCTTACTCCATGCTTCTAGTGGGTAGAAGAATGCACAGTGTGCTAGCTAGTATTGGAATTCACATAGACTTTCCATCAATCTGATGTACTAAACATTTTCTGGCTATCCATATCATTGTTTAAATCAAATGTTCCAGATACATTTTGCTATTTCATCTTCTTGTTAAGTTTCTCCTCTGACTTACACTTATTCAAGTGCTAGTATTGAAGAGTCAGTTCCTGAAGAGAAGTGCAGGTACTTCTTCCTAGCTTGGGATGAGTGATGGTGTTGGCCCACTCTTTGTCCATGTTTGCATGCATTGGTTCTGTGTGGTAGTTTTCCCCCTTCTGAATGTGGTTAAATACACACCATACAGTTTATTCCTGTGACCGCGGTGAAGGAGGCAGTCTGACTACAGCCCGGGTCCTCTCACTCCTGGGCGTGTACTACGCAGTCACCCATCCTGTCCATTCTCTGATTGTTTTCTTTCTTTACAAACAGAAGCTCCCCGGTCATTAATCCACTCCCCCCCCCCCATTTCTCCTTCTTCCACTCTTCATCTGCCGTAAATCTGGGTCACGGTGAATGCTGTCTATTATGGGGATTTTGTTGTGCTTCAGGTTGAGGAAGCCGGCTTAATTGACCACCCTCCTTGGAAACTGAAAGTCATCCAGCTTTTTGAAACACAGAGGGTGAGGCACGGAATGATGACCCTGGGGCCCAGTGGAGCTGGGAAGACCACTTGCATCCACACCCTGATGAAAGCCATGACAGGTATGGGAGCAGCAATTCTGTTGCCCTGGGGGACACATCTCAACAGCTGTAGGACATCTGAATGCTCAAGAGAGATGTGAAGACACAGAGAAGAACACATTCTCTCTCTCTCTTTTTTTTTTTTTAGGAAGGAATACTAATTTACTACTAATTGGGGACATTTAAGAAATAATATATTGTGTTTAAGCAAAAAAGGAAACACTTTAAAGTGGTATTTCTGTGGTGTCATGTGTTTTACACATTTAATTTCCTCCTCATGTTGAGTTTGAGAGGAGACTGCTTGTTATTTACTATAAATATCAATGCTCAGATTCAGAAATTCCCATGGTCAGAAAATGACAAGTGATGGGACCGAGAGTTAGCGGAAGGGCACGTCAGCAAATTCCCAATAATATCACAGCACTTTCCCCGCGAAATCTATGATACAATGTTACTTTTGAGTAAACACACAAAATTGTCGTCTCAATTCTTAAATTCTGTCATGAAGAGTTATCTCTATTCTAAAGCACCTCGTATGCAGATATTTCTCTAGCAAAGTTGCATAAACAAATTTTATTTCCAGATGCCCCCTCAGCTTTATGGCCATTATTCTTGAGTTCTCTGGCTCTCACTCTAACACCAATGCCCCTAAACCTGTTAGCAGCCTGAGTGGTTGCAGAGCTAAATTACAAAATTTTATGAACTTTGTTGGAATGAAATAGACACCATCAAAATGGAAAAAAGGTGCTGCAGGGTTCCACCTAATGGCGCCCTGCTCGCTGACACTGGAACATGGTTGTTGGTTGCCGGAGCCTGACAGGACCTGCAGCAGGCTTCTTCACGTGATACATTGGCTCTCATTTCCAGAAAGTATCGGATGAAGTGAATTTGGTATGCAAGGGCTCTACCAGTTGTCCTTAGGTGGTGGCAAACTGTGCTCCTCCAAACTGAGAACTCACATCTTCATGGCTTTTCATAAATGCTGTGAACCTTCTGTTTAGGATTTTTATATGTCTTTAAATGATGATGTTTTCATAATTATGCTCAATATTTTTACTACAGTTGAAGCTGTTTTCTGCTAACAATCAACTGTAAATGTACCCGGTACAAAAGCTTGAACAAAATGAACTGCTAAATATTGAACAATATAAATCCATTATGAATGCTACATCTAAGTTGTATAATCCATTTGGTGTTGTGAGTTTGGGAGGAGTTCCTTGAAAAGACAAATCTATTACTAGATGATTTGCTGTTTATTAACTTACTCTTGGCTTTAGTATATAGAGTAAACATTAATTACATTAAGTAGCACATTGCTTCATATTGAAAAGCTTAATTATCCAAAAGACAAAGGAGATAATTGGGTGGAACCCGTATTAAAGAGGAGCGTGACCCGTGCTTGTTGTTTGCTGATTCACAATACAACTCAAAGTAATTGTTTTGTAACACTCTGTAATGTGCGATTCTGCCAGGTTTTATATTAGAACCAGGGAAACGGGCATACAAAAGCATGTAAGAGGTTAACAATGCGGTGAGGAGAACAGTCATAGACTCATAATTATAACTGAGCATTTAATTGTTATGATGAAGGTTTGCTATAATGGGAATAGAAGTGGCGGGAGGCGGGGAGGAGAAACTTTCTAAGTTATCCTAGAGAGTCTTCCAATGAAGGTGCAGCATCATCTAAGGGTTGAGCTGGAAGATAAAAGATATTTTCTACAAGAGCCCTGCAAAGGGTGAGAGTGAATGGGAAGGATATTATACATGGGTAAAGTGCTTCAGCATGGCTGAAACTCAATCAGTGGGGGGTGGGACCCTGTGTGTCTTAGGGCTGCGTGTAGCTGTGCAGTAAGTGCTTGCCATTGTAAATGGCTCAGCTCCTATGGTTTACCCAAGACATGTGCTATGACCAATGAGATATAACTCTTATAATTATTTCTTTTTGCCTTAAGCCTCCTGTAAAAAAATGTATTTCAGGTAGGTAAACAGAGAAGCAAGGGGGAATTGAAACAAAGAATTGAGACAAAGGAAAACTGGAAAGAATTAAAACTTAGGTGAAAATCAGAGGACGGAAAAATAGGCAGAAGAATAAATAACATGACTCGAACGGCACGTGCATGAATTAAGACTTCTTCCTTGAACTCTGGAGGTGGCCTTGAAGGGCTGGACTCTCAGGCTGCCATTACTAATTTGCTTTGTGATTTCTAAAGAATTAAAAATTTGTTTCTGTTTTCTTAAGTGGGTGTTTTAGTTGGAGTTCTTTAGGGAAACTGATACAGGAGGGGGTCATGCACATAGACATAGACACAGAAATACACACACACACACACACACACACACACACACACACACACACACGAGATATCTTGTAAGTTGGATTAATGGAAATAGATACCAAGA
>NC_022021.1:43703447-43724346 GCF_000317375.1 Microtus ochrogaster
TGTATAAATTAATTAATTAATTAATTAATTAATTTATTTATTTATTTTACATCCTGGCCACAGTTCCCCCTCCTTCCTTTCATCCCGTCCTTCCCATTTCACCTCTGTTCCCACCCCAATCCACCTTTCCTCTGTTTCTGTTTAGGAAAGGACAGGTATCTTATGAGTATCAACAAAACATGGCATGCTGTTATTTTTCTTTTTAAAGGAAATCAGCGTTAATTTATTATCATGTAGTGCTTTTCAGCCAAATTCATATTGTTTCCATGAGTAGGAAATAAGCCCAGCATTTCCTTTTCTTCAGGTCCACTATGACTTTGGTCTGCGTAACATTTTGTCAGTTCTGCGTACACTGGGGGCAGCAAAACGAGCCAGTCCCACGGATACAGAGTCTACCATTGTAATGCGCGTGCTCCGTGACATGAATCTTTCCAAACTGGTGAGAACCACAGGTGGAAGAATCCCACCTGCTTAAGGATGAGTTTAGTCAGATTTAGAGATATTTATTTAAATTTATTTATGCCTGGTTCTCGGATCAAATGCCTGAGAGCAGAGTTTAAATTATATGTTTTCAGAAGTTCCTTTTCAAATGGCTCACATCTACCCAGAAGTATTTCTATTTCAGTAGAATTGAATTAAGTTAGGAATTATAGACTACTATCTTCTGAATGGGGGAGTTTATGAAACATTTTAATGTAAGTAGGATTTTCTTTCCTTCTGTTTTTTTCTTTTCTCTTCTCATCTTAACTTTTTAATTATGGGAAACATGAGGAACATATTACTCAAATAGGCTATGCTTTATCTACTAATGGTCACCCTGGCTTGTGTTGAGTGTTTTCAAAATTTCTGTATATTCTGGGTTTGTGCTAAAATACTTGGTCTTATTTCCTTCTTTGTTCTTTGTAGATTGATGAAGATGAGCCCCTCTTTCTGAGTTTGATTGAAGATCTATTTCCAAATATTCTTTTGGACAAAGCAGGCTACCCTGAGCTGGAGACAGCGATCAGTAAACAGGTAACGCATTTCATGGCTGTGTCTGATTTATCTGAGTCTGGCGGGACTCAGGGGAACCGTCCTCACCGACCTCTGGCCTCAAGAATGATAGTGAGAGAGAGACCGCTGCTTCTTTACAGGAGAGGCCACTGTAGGCTGTTGATGAAGCTCCCCTGGCAGTCACACGTCCAGTGCAGTCACATCCAAATGGCCTCAGCATTAGTGGGAACCGTTCCACCAGATTCAGAAATAAAATGTCACAGTTGGCAGGGTCTGTGGGGACTCAGCTTCCTGCTGAACCTCAGCTTGACTCTGGCATCTGCCACAGTGGTCTCCAGGCTTCTGTTTCTGTGTTCTATTTGCAGTGATGTCATGTGACTTCTCCACACTCATTCTTTTCCTCTGAACACATAATGTAGTTTTTCATAGTCTCTGTGATGGAGGGAATTTGTTGTAACATGTCTAGTCAAGCATCTGGATTTCAGGACACTTGCTGCCATTTAATTTACCAGAGTCTTTCTGTGAGTGGGAACAAACTGTGTAAACCTTGTCCCTTAGTTTACCTTCCTCTAAGAAAAGTTTTGGGAAGACATATTGTTTTTATGCCATGGTCATTAGTTTATAACATGAAATTGATTTTCTTGAAAGTAATTGCAATATAATTAAAATGTGGTAGTATTTACTGTATATTTTTTTGCCTTAGAATTAGTATACCAAAGTTTGCATTTACTGATCAAAAAGAATAATAATTCATTTTGCAAAAATATTTTCTCGTCATTTTCTAAATTAATTATAGCTCTTTCTAAACGGCTAAGTAATTTATAAGATGACTTATGTCAATTGATGGTAGGCAGGGAACTTTCTGAAGAGTATATATTACATAAAGATACATGATCATTATCTTTAAAATTATTCTTGTTTTTAATATTTTATTACTTAGATTTATTGTATGTTAGTTTCATAAATGTATATGATGCCTTCTGATCACGCTTATCTATACTTTCTTTTATCTACTTCCCACCCCCATCCACTTCCATGTCTACTATAAATCCCCTTCCCAGATTTGTGTCTTTTTGTTTGGTTTTGCGACTTACTGAGTTTGATCAGGGCTGACCATGTGACCATGGGTCTGGAACTGTATGCATGCCGTCCTCTGACAGCTCAGTGAAGCTCATGGGAGGGGACGCAGAGAGAATGCAGGAACTGGAAAGTAGAGGAGTTGCCATCTTCCGGGCTCGACAGAGCCACTGTATTCATGAACTCAAAATTATTCTCCTCAAAATAAAATCACGATTTACAACAAGTTAAAGCATAATATAGTCATTTCATAGATATCGGATCATAGACCTGGATGTTTTGGGTTCAGATTCCAATTTCATGACTGTAAGTTATACTTCACGGAACATGGGTCAACCTATGCTTCCACTGTCTTACTTATTGATTGTGTCATTCTCATCATCTCGTTTTACAGATGAATCTCAGAACGGTGTTTGGAAATTCCTTACTCCATGCTTCTAGTGGGTAGAAGAATGCACAGTGTGCTAGCTAGTATTGGAATTCACATAGACTTTCCATCAATCTGATGTACTAAACATTTTCTGGCTATCCATATCATTGTTTAAATCAAATGTTCCAGATACATTTTGCTATTTCATCTTCTTGTTAAGTTTCTCCTCTGACTTACACTTATTCAAGTGCTAGTATTGAAGAGTCAGTTCCTGAAGAGAAGTGCAGGTACTTCTTCCTAGCTTGGGATGAGTGATGGTGTTGGCCCACTCTTTGTCCATGTTTGCATGCATTGGTTCTGTGTGGTAGTTTTCCCCCTTCTGAATGTGGTTAAATACACACCATACAGTTTATTCCTGTGACCGCGGTGAAGGAGGCAGTCTGACTACAGCCCGGGTCCTCTCACTCCTGGGCGTGTACTACGCAGTCACCCATCCTGTCCATTCTCTGATTGTTTTCTTTCTTTACAAACAGAAGCTCCCCGGTCATTAATCCACTCCCCCCCCCCCATTTCTCCTTCTTCCACTCTTCATCTGCCGTAAATCTGGGTCACGGTGAATGCTGTCTATTATGGGGATTTTGTTGTGCTTCAGGTTGAGGAAGCCGGCTTAATTGACCACCCTCCTTGGAAACTGAAAGTCATCCAGCTTTTTGAAACACAGAGGGTGAGGCACGGAATGATGACCCTGGGGCCCAGTGGAGCTGGGAAGACCACTTGCATCCACACCCTGATGAAAGCCATGACAGGTATGGGAGCAGCAATTCTGTTGCCCTGGGGGACACATCTCAACAGCTGTAGGACATCTGAATGCTCAAGAGAGATGTGAAGACACAGAGAAGAACACATTCTCTCTCTCTCTTTTTTTTTTTTTAGGAAGGAATACTAATTTACTACTAATTGGGGACATTTAAGAAATAATATATTGTGTTTAAGCAAAAAAGGAAACACTTTAAAGTGGTATTTCTGTGGTGTCATGTGTTTTACACATTTAATTTCCTCCTCATGTTGAGTTTGAGAGGAGACTGCTTGTTATTTACTATAAATATCAATGCTCAGATTCAGAAATTCCCATGGTCAGAAAATGACAAGTGATGGGACCGAGAGTTAGCGGAAGGGCACGTCAGCAAATTCCCAATAATATCACAGCACTTTCCCCGCGAAATCTATGATACAATGTTACTTTTGAGTAAACACACAAAATTGTCGTCTCAATTCTTAAATTCTGTCATGAAGAGTTATCTCTATTCTAAAGCACCTCGTATGCAGATATTTCTCTAGCAAAGTTGCATAAACAAATTTTATTTCCAGATGCCCCCTCAGCTTTATGGCCATTATTCTTGAGTTCTCTGGCTCTCACTCTAACACCAATGCCCCTAAACCTGTTAGCAGCCTGAGTGGTTGCAGAGCTAAATTACAAAATTTTATGAACTTTGTTGGAATGAAATAGACACCATCAAAATGGAAAAAAGGTGCTGCAGGGTTCCACCTAATGGCGCCCTGCTCGCTGACACTGGAACATGGTTGTTGGTTGCCGGAGCCTGACAGGACCTGCAGCAGGCTTCTTCACGTGATACATTGGCTCTCATTTCCAGAAAGTATCGGATGAAGTGAATTTGGTATGCAAGGGCTCTACCAGTTGTCCTTAGGTGGTGGCAAACTGTGCTCCTCCAAACTGAGAACTCACATCTTCATGGCTTTTCATAAATGCTGTGAACCTTCTGTTTAGGATTTTTATATGTCTTTAAATGATGATGTTTTCATAATTATGCTCAATATTTTTACTACAGTTGAAGCTGTTTTCTGCTAACAATCAACTGTAAATGTACCCGGTACAAAAGCTTGAACAAAATGAACTGCTAAATATTGAACAATATAAATCCATTATGAATGCTACATCTAAGTTGTATAATCCATTTGGTGTTGTGAGTTTGGGAGGAGTTCCTTGAAAAGACAAATCTATTACTAGATGATTTGCTGTTTATTAACTTACTCTTGGCTTTAGTATATAGAGTAAACATTAATTACATTAAGTAGCACATTGCTTCATATTGAAAAGCTTAATTATCCAAAAGACAAAGGAGATAATTGGGTGGAACCCGTATTAAAGAGGAGCGTGACCCGTGCTTGTTGTTTGCTGATTCACAATACAACTCAAAGTAATTGTTTTGTAACACTCTGTAATGTGCGATTCTGCCAGGTTTTATATTAGAACCAGGGAAACGGGCATACAAAAGCATGTAAGAGGTTAACAATGCGGTGAGGAGAACAGTCATAGACTCATAATTATAACTGAGCATTTAATTGTTATGATGAAGGTTTGCTATAATGGGAATAGAAGTGGCGGGAGGCGGGGAGGAGAAACTTTCTAAGTTATCCTAGAGAGTCTTCCAATGAAGGTGCAGCATCATCTAAGGGTTGAGCTGGAAGATAAAAGATATTTTCTACAAGAGCCCTGCAAAGGGTGAGAGTGAATGGGAAGGATATTATACATGGGTAAAGTGCTTCAGCATGGCTGAAACTCAATCAGTGGGGGGTGGGACCCTGTGTGTCTTAGGGCTGCGTGTAGCTGTGCAGTAAGTGCTTGCCATTGTAAATGGCTCAGCTCCTATGGTTTACCCAAGACATGTGCTATGACCAATGAGATATAACTCTTATAATTATTTCTTTTTGCCTTAAGCCTCCTGTAAAAAAATGTATTTCAGGTAGGTAAACAGAGAAGCAAGGGGGAATTGAAACAAAGAATTGAGACAAAGGAAAACTGGAAAGAATTAAAACTTAGGTGAAAATCAGAGGACGGAAAAATAGGCAGAAGAATAAATAACATGACTCGAACGGCACGTGCATGAATTAAGACTTCTTCCTTGAACTCTGGAGGTGGCCTTGAAGGGCTGGACTCTCAGGCTGCCATTACTAATTTGCTTTGTGATTTCTAAAGAATTAAAAATTTGTTTCTGTTTTCTTAAGTGGGTGTTTTAGTTGGAGTTCTTTAGGGAAACTGATACAGGAGGGAGTCATGCACATTGACATATTCCCAGACACACACACACACACACACACACACACACACACACACACACACACACACGAGATATCTTGTAAGTTGGATTAATGGAAATAGATACCAAGAGGTTGCATCTCCTGTTATTCACAAATTGCAGACCCAGGAGAGCTGGTTCTATACTTCTATAGTAAAAAACCAGGGGATAAGATGGTATAAATCCTAGCCAGAACTGTAGAAGATGAATAGGTGCATAGGCTCAGTTACAAAATAAAAAAATAAAAGGGAGCTTCCTCTCATCTCACATCTTTTACTCTGTTAGGTCCCTGCAATGGACTGGGTAATTCTTATACACAGAGAAGGTACTCTCATGGTTCCAGTATGGCATCCCTTTTGTCCCCAAAGCAAGATAAATTTATTTCATAGACAGCAAAGTGCTGTACTCAATAAAGGATGACATGCTAATTATAAGTTGGAATACAGAATGACATTTATTTTCGGGATAATTTTTCACTTTTCAAATTTTGACCACTTACTGACAGCATACCACAAATTAGTGCAATGTTGTTTCATGCCACATCTGAGATGTTGAAAGTTTGGATGTCTTTGCTGCAGATTGTGGAAAACCGCACAGAGAACTGAGGATGAATCCCAAAGCAATTACTGCCCCACAGATGTTTGGACGACTCGATGTGGCCACAAACGATTGGACCGACGGGATATTCTCTACCCTTTGGAGGAAAACACTGAAGGCCAAAAAAGGTAAAGGGATTAATATTATTTCAGACATGCACTTCTAAACAAAATCATAGATGACTAGATAGAATTGCTAAGCAGCAGTGTTGCTCATATAATATGTTAGCCAAAACTGAGTAAAAGATTTTACTATATTTATAATAAATATGAAGTGATAAAATTCTGACTAGTGTACTTAAACCACACCTTTGGCATTTTCATTGCGTTTATTTATTCGTTCACATTATTGTGTGGACACATGTCACAGTATGCGTGTTGGCGTCAGAGGACAGCTTTTAGGAGTTGGCTCTGTCCCTCTACCATGTGGGTTCAGGGATCCAACTCAGGCTTTGAGCGTGGAGACAGGGTCATTTATCTGTTGAGCTCTTTTGCTCCCTCTAGAAGCTTCCTCTTTAAGAAATGTCTGTTTTTAAAGTAATACTTATGCAACCTGGTAATATTTTAGAATAAATAGTGTAGTAATAGGAGCGGCGGGCTGCGTCCCGGCACCCGGCCGCCCACATGGCTAGCTTTACCCGAAATAATTACACGGACACTGTGTTCATTTAATCACCGCTTGGCCCTTTAGCTCTAGCCCTTACTGGCTAATTCTGATATCCCGATCAACCCATCTCTAATAATCTGTGAGCACCGGTCTTAGTGAGCACCCGTCTTACCGGGAGTGTATCTTCCCAGGAGCGGGGAGCATGGCGTCTCTCTGAGGCATCTGCTCCCGAGAGCAGAGCTGTGGAGTCTGAGCTCACTTCCTCTTCCTCCCAGCATTCTGCTCTGTTTACTCCACCCACCTATGTTCTAAGCTATGAGCCCAAGCAGTTTGTTTATTACTTAACCAATGAAATCAACAGATTGATATATGACACTCCCACATCAAAATAGGAAAAATCTGTTAAGGAAGTCTGATAGCCTGAGTAAAAGGATTTGCACTATGACTGTGTTCACTGAACAATTTAAAAATGTAACATTTATTTATATACAACTTGTTTTTAAAAACCATTTCTCCTATGAAATTTTGTAGAGAAATGAGCTTCTTTGGGCAGAAAATCCTATGTACCAAAAGCGAGCTAGCAAATCCTTCTGTTTGGGGGACACTAGTATCGGGTTGTTAAAGCAAGCATTTGAGGGCTGGCTGCTCGGCCTGAGTGGGCCCACTTGTGGACATTGAACAGAGCACAGCGTTCTCAGAATCTAAGCTCAGCAGGAGGAGACAGCGCAGCTCCCCTGGCATTGTGTCTTCTCACTGCTGAGGGAGAAAGGGGCACTGGATACAATGGCAGGGCTGAGAACCCAGGAAGAGCTCTTGACAGATCCTTCCTGCCTTTACAGACCCCTGCTGATACCCGTTTAGACAAGAGACAATGCAAATGCCCCTATTAGTAACAATTATTTTACTGGAAATTAAAACAATTGCTTCTGATTTGTTCAATTGCCCTACATAAACGTGGATCCAGTGATGAGAGCTTCCCTCCGACAATTGCTCAGCAGGCAGTCTTCTCTAGAGAAGAGTGAAGCTGCAGTTTCCACGGAGACCTGTGCCGAGGTCACAGTTTCACCGGTGGCAGCCTGAGTGGGTTTCATTAGGCATCCCGAGTCATTTCGCTAGACTAGAATACTCACAGTAAGACACAGCAAAGATTTGCAATGAGACAGTGATAGTGTTGGTGAGTAACACAGGCAGGCAGACGTGAAGAGGAAGGACAGATGAACCACATAACCTTCGCTTAGATCTGCCTTCTTGCTGAGCCTTTTTCTGCTTGTTGTTCCTTGGCCCCAATTATCTCCTTAAGTGACTCCTTTCAGGCTGGACCCCCTTGTCTCCTGAAATTACACTCCGAAGGGCTTTAGTGATTTCTGGCATATCAAATGCAGACTGCCCTTTCTTTCCAGTCCAGTTCTACCTTCAGTGGGCTCACAAATGGTCACCTCTCTTCTGAACCTTGAATGCTTGGTCTCAGAGATCCTTCATCCTTCCTTCCACATTCACTGGGTTGATTGAGATGTCTGGAAAAGGTGGGAAGCTTGAGGGGCAACAATGGAGTCCCTGATAGAAATCTAAATGTTACATTGACTCTGTTCCCAGACCTCCTGTCTCTCTCTACATTTTTTTTTTTAATCTAGAAGAAACCCATACAATCCCAGTGGCTTTAAATGCCACTTCTAAGCGGAAAGATTCTACATTCTAATATCTAGACTGATCTCTCTCTCAAACAACTCAAGAACTCTCTTGGGATGTCTGCTGGATATTAGCATATGCAAGACTGAATTTGTTCTTAACTCTGCGTGTCTCTCCCCATTGTCTTTCTTATTAGACTGATGTATCACCCCTTCTCATCTTGCTAATTAGGTTTGGCTAATTTTTGCCCTAGACTGTCTTATTTACTTCTCTTCATCCCTTCGGGCTATTGTAATACAACACAATAGACAAGCTGGTCCACAAACAGCAGACAGACATTTACTTTACCCTGTTTTGAACGCTGCCAACTTCTCACTTGTATCCTTTGATGGACAGAGGGGTGAGGGATTTCTTTCTCATACCAGGGCACTAACCCCATTCCTGAAGTCATTCCTTCATTCCCTAATCCTATACACTTAATCTTAGAGAATAAGATTTTAACATCTCACAGGGTCCAAGGCATTCAGTTCATTTTATCACCTGAAGCTTGTTCCTGCTCCAGGGTCTTTGCACTTTCTGTTCATAGATGGAAAAAATCACTCCATTCTCTGTGTAAAATCCTTCACTGACCCCTAATTCAAAATAATACCTGCTCTCCGAATCTGCTTAATATTTCCTTATTGTTTCTCTGATTGTCTGTGTGTTTTTTCCACTTAGAATGTAAGCTCTCTGAAGGTGGTACATTTTCTCACTCACTGTCATTATCCCAGCCCCTAGAGCTGTGCTAGTATAGAAGGTGCTTAGTATTTGTTCCAGAAGCAATGGAGTTTTGATTTAACTATAGTTTGTACGTAACTACCACATAAGGAATTTGGAAGATCCTTTGTGCTTATACAACCTAGTCATCATTGAGATCAAAGTTTTATTTAAAATTAATGGTCATTACACAGCTCTACTTCTCTCTGAAGCTCCACAGCTACTTACACAGGCATCTGTTCTCTTTGTCTCCTCTTGGGTGGCATTTCAGGGGAACATATCTGGATAGTTCTCGATGGTCCAGTTGACGCCATATGGATTGAAAATCTGAATTCCGTTTTGGATGACAATAAAACTCTGACTTTGGCCAATGGCGACCGAATTCCCATGGCTCCAAACTGCAAGATTGTTTTTGAACCTCATAACATTGACAACGCTTCTCCTGCCACCGTCTCAAGAAACGGAATGGTTTTCATGAGTTCCTCTGTCCTTGATTGGAGTCCTATTCTTGAGGTATGATTGAATTCCTTCGTTTGCATAATTAAAAAGGGAAAAGAGTCTTCAGCATTCTCTGTGAGCGTGCTGATTCTTCTGCAGCTGGTGGTGTAATTGCCTTTTTATAGCACTGTTTATGAAAGGCCCTCGAATGCACAGGGATGTGCAGACCCTGATTGCCCCTTGCGTGCTTCTCCAGTCCTCTTCTAATCACTTAGAACTGTGATTTCCAGGTAATTGTCAGGCTCACGTGAATCAATAATCCTGCCAAAGTGTGGCTGAGGCCTGAAAAGTGAAATTCAATTCATCACTTTGTGAATCCATGGCAGGTTTGAAAGGCACTTGTTCACGTAAAATTTGGGAACGGCCATCTTAGAATTTTAACTTAAAGACAATTTTAAAATTTCACATAAAGATTTTTTTTATGAGATTCAGTAGCTGTAATATTAATTTTACCTTTGTGGTTAGAAATAATATTTCATATGATATCACTTCAATTTATGACCCGGTATAGTAATTACTTTCAATAGATTCTAGTATCTTTTAATTATAGTTTGATTATATTTACATATTTTACATGCTTATGCGTTTTATCAAACCGTTATTATAAGATAAAAGTAAGTGCTACTGGATAATCCATGTGATGTTTATGACATAATTGTCTAGATTTTAAATTTTCCTTTTCCTTTATATTTTGAAGATGATTTTATTTTAAAACTTCCTAATTTAAATTAGGTAGCTATTATTTTATCTTTCAATTATATTTTTGTGCTTTTATCTATATAAACATATTCTAACTTTTATTAATGTCTTTTCAAAAGTTATGTGATCCTGGGCTACAAAAAGGTTTAGACTTCATAACATATACATAGAGCTAGAAAAGCGTGTTTGGTAGCAAATGATACTGACATTCTTGAATATGACTCTAAAAATCACTGTTAAAGGTTTCATACTGCATAGTTTTTATGTCCACTAAAAATGAAGCAAGGTGCTCTTAGATATGCAAAAGTACTTATCAGTGGTAATTTAAAAAGTACAGGTAATTGTGTCAGATCTGAGTCCTGTCAAGCTACAGTCTCCAGGGAGGGCACCAAAGGGTCCTTATGCTTAAGTCTCACAGTAGATCGTGTATCTGTGCTTGGTGATTACAGCCACAATAGAATGCAAGTAAATTGTAATTACATGATCCCCCAAATATTTAAATTCCACAAATTATTTGAAAAATACACATATTGTATTAACAAATGTTTAGCTTGCTCCTTCTAAAATACACTTCTATTGTACCCTACCTGGATTTCTACAGAATTCCCCACTTAATCACATCTTCATATGCTTTATAACAATGCAGTGTCCTCAGACATCAGGGGGGCTGGCTGTGAGGCTTTGTCTCCTACTGATGTCAGAAGATACACCAGAGAGTCTCACCAACTAGGACAATAATAAATAGTTCCGAGTTGGAGCGCGGAGGCCACTACACAAAGTGCTGTAGGTTACTAAGGGATGCGGAGAGCTGGAGAGATCTTCCGGCGGAAGAGTGCTGCCTTTAAGACCAGCTTTCAGCAGCCCAGAGAAACCGGGCAGGCGGTGACAGAGCTGCTCTCACACACAGGAGACTTTGTCTGAGCGCCAAAGCTTAATTCCTCATTTTATTTTTCTCTCTACTGGATGTTCTTTTTCTCTTTTACAGTCCTACATTTCCCTCTCATCTCTTTTATATCACCCAAGACAAAGACTTCTGTATAAGAAAAGATTACCTCATAACCACAAGTGATATATTTTCTAAAAACTAATTAAACTCTTCACATAAGAAGGAATTACGTTAAGATCACAAGTTACATGTTTTCCTTAGAAGCCCACAAGTAGTTAGACATTATTCCTTGTATTAATGTTCCCACCTTAACATCTTCACCCCAAAGCAATGGTTCTTTTATTGTTGATTAACAAAGTTCTAAGCAAGCCACATTATTTCAGGCAGTTCCTTTGTTCTGGCAGGTGGCTGTGCAGCTTCAGCATGGCGGATTCCTATTCTTCACTCCTGAGAGACTTTAAATGAGGGCTTAGCTCACCACCTATTTTCCTTTGCACAGAACAGGGTCATTTAATTTCCTTTCACAACTTTGTTTTTTCCAAGTGCCTACCAGGGCCCGTGATTAATTCTGTAAGTTACATGACCGAGGAACTCAGGGCTAACCTTGGGTTTAGGGGCATAACTGCTTTCTTTGGTCATCAGCCCCCTTTCCCACAGGCAGACTTCGTGGGTCTGTAATGCATGAAACTTCCTTGTTTTTATTTTCCATCTTCTGCAAGTCTCACATCTAACAAAGGGGAAGTTAACTTTTAGCCTGTATTTACCTTCTTTTGTATCTCTTATTGGAGCATTTGGCAGAATAACCTAAATCCTGTCCCTAATCATCTTTACTAACTATCCTAACCACCCCTATCTTTTTAGGCTAACTTAGAATGTCTGGTTAAATTGTAGGCCTAACTAATCATCACTGCTCTTAGAAAAATTATCTTCATTATTATCTTCAAGTAAACTGGCCAGTGAGTATTGGGATATTCCCAAGAAATAATCACACCATACTAGATACAGTGGGATTCCTTCATGTACTAATCATACCATGCCACATACAGGAGGATCACGGCAGCACCAAGCAGAAGGAAGCACAGCAGAAGCAAGGGGCATCCCGGAAACAATCCTCCCAGGGCTTTGCTTCCCCAGGATACACCCAGAGTAGGCTTGTTATCCTGAGTTGTGTCCCATTGCTGTCTGCAGCTCCTCTGACATGGCCACCAGCAGAGGAACACACAACCGGCTCTTCAATGCCAAATGATTATCCCGGGATACATGCGTACAAGTAACATTATGCAGATTGAGCAGGTTGTGTTTATGTACTTAGACATGTATATATGTATATACATATATGCATGTAATGCATATAGCAACCATTAGTGAAGAAAAGAGATCATGAATTTGAAAGAGAGCAAGTAGAAGCATATGGGAGGGGTTTGGGGGGAGGAAAGGGAAGAGGGAAATAAGGCAGTTAATATCTCAAAAATAATAGCAATAATTAAAAAATTATTAGCAGTATTCTCTTGGACGTGATCAGGAAGAAGCAGGGTTTACCGAGAACCAGACTGAAGATGTTAGAAGAGGGTGCTGCGGCCTAAGAAGCTAAGGAGGAGTCAGGCCTGAGGAACCCTTCCCATAAAACAGTTCTGTGCCATGATTTTGTTATTGTGGAATCATGGTACATTCATGATTCAATGACTAATTCAGAGTTAAGATTTTACTGCTTTCTTGAGTCCCTAATTCTCACCCGGGATGTTGAGTTGATGGGTACACTCATCTTTCTTTCTCTCTCACTTTTTTTTTTAAGATTTATTTATTTATTGTGTACACAGTGTTCAGCCTCCACGTATGCCTGCAGGCCAGAATAGGGCGCCAGATCTCATTACAGATGGTTGTGAGCCATCATGTGGGTTGCTGGGAATTGAACTCAGGACCTCCGGAAGAGCAGTCAGTGTTCTTAATCTCTGAGCCATCTCTCCAGCCCATACACTCATCTCTTGACCCTGTGAGAATTACCCGAAGAAAATCTGGCCCTGTCGGCCAGCAATGGAGTGCTCTGGCTGCCTTCCCAGCACTGACCAGCAAATTTTTAAGTAGTGCTTTTCTCTGAATGACACACCTCCCTTATTTAGTCCAAAATGTCAAAATTGTCCAGTTTTCTGAATACCTTTTTTTCTACATTACTTACTAAGTTAGAAGAATTTAATGGAAATAGCCAACTGTGGATAAATTTTTGTTTCTTGGTTTTTTAAAGACTTGAGTATGGAGTTTCCTTCGCTCCTCTTTTGTTGCCTTTGGCCATCTTAGCAACCCACTGTAAATGCCCTCCCATTTTCTTGAAGTACATTTTAACTAGTGTTAGTTGAGGGCTGTTTCTGCACACATGGCATTGGGGCTGAGAACACTGCAGACAGACTCATTGGGTGTTAATTCTTGCCACAGACTGCATGCCGGTTGTGGGACGCTGGTGGATTACTGAAGCTGTAAATGTCGGGGGATGCTAATAGTTCCCATCTCAGAGAGTTGCTTTGAATATTTAGACGAATCCTTATATGAAAGAGTTTGTAGACAGGCTTGGTATACAGCTCAAGCACAATAACCCTGTGCATAATTATTAATTGTTAATTAATGTTTATAAATTTGATAATGCTGTAAAAATGTTTAGCCCTCAATGGTCCTTTTCCTGGTTTCACCAATGCACAGATGTGTTGAACCCACAGGGTTTCCTCAAGAGACGGTCTCCTCAAGAGGCAGAAATCCTGCGGCAGCTGTATGTGGAGACTTTCCCAGACCTGTATCGTTTCAGTGTTCAGAACCTAGAGTACAAGATGGAGGTGCTGGAAGCCTTTGTCGTCACACAGAGTACCCGGATGCTGCAAGGGCTGATCCCTCCAAAGGTGAGGGGCTGTACCTTCCTCCCGAGCACACTGTAGAGAGCGCAGGATTTGAAACTAGACTTGATTAGGGTGGATGTGATTGGGGGTTTGGAGAGGTTTCAGACACACTAATTTTATTTTTCCATAACTATCTTTGAATTTTGTTGCTGGTTAGTATAACTATATAACAAGTGTCATTTTTTTTTTAAAAAAAAATATTCCGGGCGGTGGTGGCGCACGCCTTTAATCCCAGACTCGGGAGGCAGAGGCAGGTGGATCTCTGTGAGTTCGAGACCAGCCTGGTCTACAGAGCTAGTTCCAGGACAGGCTCCAGAACCACAGAGAAACCCTGTCTCGAAAAACCAAAAAAAAAAAAAAAATTCCTATTATTTATTTATTTATTCTGTGTACTTGAAGAAGTCAGAGGATAAATTGTAGGTTGTTGGTTGTCTCATTCTACCATGTGGGTCTGGGGATCCAATTCGTGCTGTCAGGCCTGGAGTCAAGCACCTTTATCCAAAGTACCATCTTGCCTTCTTGCTTTTATTTATTTTATAAACCAGTTAGTACCTGTGTAACTCCATTTCTCATTTTCTCCTCGGTTGCATCCATTCTTTTATTCTTTTGGGCATAGCTAATGTCTCCTTTCTCGGTTTATTATTTTTATTTAGTAAAAATTTAGACGAAAGCTGAGAACCAAGTAATTAAAAGGGGATGCTTGTGCCTCCTCAGGAGCAGGCTGGAGAGGTAGGCCCAGAGCACCTGGGGAGGCTGTTTGTCTTTGCCATGATGTGGAGTGTGGGTGCAGTCCTGGAGCTGGAAGGTCGCAGCAGGCTGGAACTCTGGCTGCGCTCGCGGGAGGTGCCCACTCTGCCCCTGCCACAGTCGACGGATCCCGGGGACACCATGTTTGACTACTACGTTGCACCAGATGGTGAGCGTGCCCTGTATTCAGGGTGGAAGGAAAGGGTGTTTGGTCCAACTTACTTCTGTGTTATTATAGTGAGAACTGAAATGCTTGCCGGTAACACTGAATTAGGAATTTTAATGAACAGAGAAATCTAGTAATTGTTATTTCCCCAAGCTTTACTTCGGGTTCCAGGTACAAGTTCCACTCGCTTAGCAGGTGGGACCTTTAGTGACCTGAACAAATTGAATCACTTTCCTACTCAGATATACAGCAGCCATTCAATGGAACCAAATGTAAAAAAATTGTATTCAAATATAGACATCCATATCTACAGATGTCTATTCACTCATTTATATATCTCTATATACATTAATATATACTTTAAAATAACATATATACATAAACATGCATAATGCATAGACACATATATGCGATAATACACAGAAGCAACTTTGTATTTTTATGGTGTTCATACACATGCCACCTAGTACCTTTCCCCATATGAAAAGCTTGTGAGATTTGACATTTGACAGTGATTGATGGCTTCTGGTACATTGCTTCTGTCACTCTCCTCGGTATTTTTATGTATGCTGTGTTGTTGAAGAGCTACATACTGAGAAAACAGGTCGAAGATATTTCTGAAGGTGCCCAAATAGAGGACTCTATTTGGAATGGTTCCTGGGGGAGTTTTGATCAAGCTAACATGTTCTGAGAGTTAACTCTACTGGATATTTCTTGGGTACATGGTCTTAACATAGCTCAAACAGGACTTTAACTTGGTATGTTCTTGAAGATGGCCATGAACTTCTAATTTTTCTGCTTCTACGTCCCGGACACTGATATTACAAGCATGTGCCACTGTACCTGGTGTCTCATTTAGCTGTAATTTTCAACTTGGTATATCCCAGAATTATCTGAGAGGAAAGGCACAACTTAAGAATTATCCAGATCACATTACTCTGCATACAAGTCTGTGGGGAATTGTCTTGATCATTAAATGGATGTCGAATGGCCCAGACCACTGTGGGAGTCACCATCTCTAGACAGGTGGTTCTGAGCTGTATATCAGAAGCTAGCTAAACATTAGCCAGAAATCAAGTCAGTGCATGAGCCAGCAAGCGGCATTCCTCCATGGTTTCTGTTTCATGCTCCTGCACTGAATTCCTGTCTTGACTTCCCTCAGTGGTGGACTGTGACCTGGAAGTATAAAATGAAATAACACTTGTTGAATTAACACGAGTTGAGAAATGCCAGGCTAGCTACAAGATAAGCCAATTATATTTTTCTTGATTATAAGGGGCAAACTCACAAAAAAGGAAAGAGAAGCCCAAGCTTCTCGGGAACAACAGAGATAGAGCGAACCCTGGGCTGCTAGGTGTTTTTCTCCTAGTACCCACAAAGATCATCCCTTAACTTGGTTCCACCTCTTAAAGTTCATTGGCTGACGGAGATTCCCTTCCTCTCTAGGTTGAAAAGGTCAGAATTTTATTATTGCAACAGAAAGAAAAGTAGAAGACCCTGTTTTATGCCGTGCAGGTCTTTAACCCAGGAAATTGTTCATGGTAGACAATCACTGTACCAGCTGGGCTATAGCCACATCCCCTTAATAATCTTTGTTTTATGGCGAGTATTTGAAGATATCTTCATGATGTTTTGAAGGTGTCTGATCATGACATGGATGTACACTCTTAACTGGAGGGTGTGAATGCCTACTGTTCTTCTCAGGTTCCTGGAGGCATTGGAGCCTGTGTACCCCGGAATATGTGTATCCACCTGATATCACCCCAGAATATGGTTCTATCCTGGTGCCGAATGTTGACAATGTGAGGACTGACTTTCTAATCAACACCATTGCCAAACAAGGCAAGGTATGACTTTCTAACTGCTATGGAAAATAGTGCATGTTGCAGGGGCACATGAAAATATAAAAGTACCCAGCATTTATCTCCCACTAGCTTCTACTTAGAATAAGGGAAAACACTATCTAAATGAGTGATCTCCTTTTGTTGTTTCTCAACAACAACCTAATGGGTCAAATAGGCCTGGCTCCTAGTTTACCATTCTAGTTGAAGGAAGTGAAGTTTGCCTTGTTTTTGCTAAGACCATCCCTCCCTTTTTGGTTACTGACTTAGTTTGCTATGGCTGTCATAACAAAATGCCAGAGCTTGGACGGGTAAACCACAGCCGTTTCTTTCCTCAGTGCTGAAGGCTGAGAGCCCCGATGAAGTACTGTTGAGGTTGGTTTTTCCCCAGGTCTTTCTCCTAAGCTGAGGGACAGCAGCTCCTCCCTGTGACTTCCCAAGGCACTTTCCTGAGTGTTTACTTCTCCCGTGTTTCTTTGTGTATCTAGATCCTGTGCTGTGTAAGACATCATTAGGCAGCATCTACCACCTTAATAACCTCGTTTGGGCAGCCAACGCTGTAGAGTTCCTTTTTCTAGGTACAGTCACATTGGAAGATACTGGGCATCCGGGCTTCAGTTTAGGAGTTGACAGGTGGGAGGGGCACAGTTCAACCCATGTTGTTTGTTTTATTTCATTCCATCTGAATTCATTTTAGGCTGTGCTGTTGATTGGTGAACAAGGGACAGCTAAAACAGTCATAATCAAAGGATTTATGTCAAAATATGACCCTGAAAGTCACATGGTCAAGAATCTGAACTTCTCTTCGGCGACCACTCCACTGATGTTTCAGGTACCGCCTTTGATCTCGCTCACAGGTGTAGGTCTGTGCCACTCCTGGAGGCTCAAGGTGTTTCCTGTGTCTGTGGAACCTTGCCAGACCTTCCGTAACCATGACATCACACTAACACTGTCTTCTATTGTGACTGTCATTCAAATGTAGTAAATTCTCTTTTTAGTTAGCTTATACTCTATCATCTTAAATTATGGGGAAATAAGAAATTCTCTGAGAACTAATAAAAAAGGTGGGCAAATAAGGTGCCACAGGCCTCAGTGGTGTTTAAAATATTTGTGTAGAAATGTAGGAAAATATAGGAAAACCATTTTAAAGCTGAGACACAGAGAATCACTTCCTGACTAGACACGAATAGCTCAGAGGAATAGAATTACTGGCAGGATTTCATGAAATTAGATATCTGTACAGAAAATTATCAAGTGGAAAGAGCCTACAGAATGCAAGAAAATCTCTGCCACCTACTCATCTGATGGGGAAATACTTCAGAATGCAAAAATCCCATTGTTTAAATCCAAAATCACCCAATCATAAAATGGGAAAATGTTATGAACAGACACCTCTCAAATACAAAAATGCAAATGATGTAAAAACATGAAGAAAAATGTTCAAAATACTTTGGAATTAGCAAAGTACAAATAAAACTACACTGAACCACTTCTTACCCTCATCAAAAATGGCCCTAATCATTTAAAATTTTTAATTTTTTATTAGAACATTAATAAAATTTGAAAAAGATACTTCTCAAAAAGTATAATTGGAAGGCAAATATTTATGAAAAAACAAGCTCATAAATTTTGCTTCTGATGAACTTTGCTTCTCTCTGCTTATTGAAATCAAAATAGTAGATCGATGAAAATTGTTGAAGGCATGGGTAATTCATGACTTCTCATTGCTTAATTTAATTGGTCACATCAGAGCACTAATACACTAAGACTACTGACTGAATTTCTGAATAAGACTATCAACTTCATCATACTCCTCTGCTGGAGATGAAATTTCCAATACCGACTAGCCCTCAGCAAACAAATGACATCTATACAGTGTCTTGGCATGGAATTCTAGATGAAATGTCAACCCCAAATTGAAGATACTTAGCAGTGGTGTTTTGTATTATTATTATTTTTGTATGGGTATAGAATAGAATATTGAATTACCTTAGACTAGTAATAGACATATAACTATACATATATATCTGCCTTATATACACACACACACATACACACACACACATGCATGCACACACACACATAGAGCGAGGGAGCGAGTGAGCAAGAGAGATATTCACACATATATTATTAGCACTATACACATATATTATGATTCTGCATCATATTTAAGTAGTTTTTTTTAGTTTTACTTTAGAAGGACAGTTCTCTTTAATGGTTATAATTATAGTCTTATTTGAGGATGAATATTTAAAATTATCTCAGTGTCATTTTCTTTTTATTGCGTAGGGCAATTAGCCACTTTCCTGAGAATTCCGTACATCTTTGGCTTTTAGTATGACTGGGGCATCACTGTTAGAGATGGATGTAGGGGTCTGGCAAGCAATCACTGGAATATCCATGTTCTCAATGTTCAAGGACAGGAAGCTTCCTGTCTTTTGTTATTTCATGACATCATTGTTTCTTCTCCTGCCCAGAAACACCACAGCACCACCTACTCTGCTTTCTGCCCAGGCCTACCTGACTGCTGACCATCAACGCTTTTTATCAAGCTGACTCGTTAGTTTGAGAAAGCTTTCAATTAACCAAACTCCTGTAATTAATTAACTTTCTCACTATAATTTCCAATCATTCTTACTACACAGAGCCAACGCAGCAGAGGGCATTTGTCTGTTAGTCTTTCACTTACATGAATCCCAAGTAGATGAGGAGGTAGCTACTGCCCACCTCCTGTTGGCTGCCATGATACCGCACAGTCAGATGGAGGACATTGGTCCTGCCAGCTGCTTCATGACAGTTCCGTGTGGTCCAGCCAGTGGAAGGTTTATATGTTTCTATGTCCCTCTTTGTTTGGGACACTCAGGTTTACACATACTGTCTCTTGTTCATAATTAATCATGTCCCCTAAGGCTATCCAAAGTGTTTAGTTTGGAGAAAAATTTTATACTCAGCCCCAATTACATTTTGTCCAAGAGAATTTGTTTATATTCTTTAGAAGACAACCCATTTTTCTCCTAACCTAGAGTTACCTTATTTTTTCCCATTTTTAAAATTATTGATTCATATATTTGTGATTTAAGTAATCCAAAAATGTGAAAAGAAGAAAATGAAAATTAAGAGAAATTCTAAAAAGTTTGATCTCTTTCAAAAAACGATCTTAATGTCTTTTGAATATAGCAACTATCTTATATCCATAAATTTTAACTTTCAGAAATGAGAATCATAAGGCCTGGCAACACACTTCACATCTTTTCTGGCACTAGAACGAACTGTATAGGCCGTGTGCAGCCAAACCATGATCTATAAACAGGAGAGCATGGGTGGCTTTGGTGAGCATGGAGCCGGGTTTTTCAAACCCTTCAAACTCCTCTTTGCTTCTTTCAGTCATCTCTCCTGGGTAAGAGAGAATTCTCGTGGCTTCTCAGAACAACATGGCACTAGTTTCCAGAGGAGAATCCTCACAGATGAGGAAGCACGGTTAATACGTCAGGTTTCACTGTTTATACTAAGTGTTCATTGGTGGCCAAGTGTGAGCTAGAAGACTGGTCCCATCACCTGCTGTGCTTTTCCCCTCCCTCTCCCGCCTACTTCCCGTGGACTTTCTTTATCCGCCTTAACACTCACAACCGAATGATCAATAGTGTGCTTATTTCATTTTTAGCTTTTAGTTATGCGTTTCGATATTTCCTTGTCAGTTCTCATATCAGGTTTAAGTTTTAAATCCCTCATGGAAAGTTTTATGTCTATCCATTTGTCTGTCTAGCATCTATCTTCATTCATTTTTTTCTTTATCTTTTCTTTTCTTTCTTGTTTTCGCTCTTTCTTTCTTTTTGAGACAGGATCTCACTGTGTAATCCCGAGTGACTTTTTAAACTTTGCCAATGTAAGACTGCTTCATAATTTACAACAAAGTAGGAAGATTCTATTATTTAGGCTGTAGATTTTTAAATAAAGAGCAAAACCTCTCAGTTTTCATAATTTTTAGATATATATCACATGTAGATAAAAACCAAGTAAGTAGCCGGGCAGTGGTGGCACACGCCTTTAATCCCAGCACTCGGGA
>NC_022021.1:43724446-43774850 GCF_000317375.1 Microtus ochrogaster
CCAAAACCACAGAGAAACCCTGTCTTGAAAAAAAAAAAAGGAAAAAAAAACCAAGTAAGTAGATTTATATTTCAATTTAATTGTATGTGATATTTATGAGAAATGACTCAATTTCTTGACTGCCATTCACATTGAAATAATAAATTAACTTTATATTATTTTTACAATAACTTTAAACTTCTAATTGTTTTTTTTTCATATATCACTTAGGTTTAATTCTCTATCATGTGTGTATATATGGATTCTGGGCTCAGAAATATTAAGAGATAGATGAAAATCACAAAGCTAATAAGTGAAAGAAGCAGTCGCTTAACCTTTTTTATGACTCTAAGCTTGGAGAGAGCTGTTACATAAAGCCTTGCAAATTATGCAGACTTATGTCACGTCCCACTCACAAGGACAGCTGTGTGAATGAATGGTGATTCTCGAATAAACAATTTTTTGATCAAAGAAAGCCCCTCCAGCAAAAAATTTTTCTCTCTTTCTGGCTAGAGAAACGGACACATCTATAATGCCAAGTTTAGCTCATGCCATAAATACTGCTTAAGATATAATGTAAGGTCTATAAATTGCTGAGGATAAAGGTGTTATTTCTTTAGGAAATCTCTCATAAATGAGGATAATAGAAGAACTGACACACTTTATGTTTCTGTATGAGAGGTGTTAGCATATGTTTTTAATGATATTTGGAACTATGAAGACAAAATTGTCTACTGGGAAGTTTATTTAGAAAACCAAACTGCACTAAGCGTTAGGTCTCTTATTGTAGATGGAAGGACGAGAAATTTCCTCACTCATTCCTAATCACCTAGTTTTCTACTCACCTAGTTTCCAACTATTGAAAACTCACTTCTGTGCCTGGAGGCAATGCTGGTTTCCAATGAAGCATAGATAAACAACGGAATCAGAATTTTGTTTAGGACCTATAGATTAAAAGGTGAAGCCACAGTGGCTATAACTTCCAGTTGTTGTACTTATTATCAAAGAAGCATCCAGCCTTCTGCTAGAGATGTAAGATTTTTAATACTCAACAGCTGGTTGAAGACAGTAGCATTTCTGGAAGATCATTAATCTAAGATTTGTTTTCATAAGGTATTTTGGACAGTGCCTGGGAGTTGCACATCCTGGGAGATGTTTTGGGTCATATTTCTAGGGAGTGTAGATGAAAAAAAAAACCTGTAGTAGCAGGTTTTTCTAACTTGGAAATTTTTTAGAAAATTATACGGTGGGAAGAAATCTTAGAAATTTAACAACATAGCTCCACATTCACAAACTGTTCCGTTTCTGTGTTCTTTCTGTTTTTATCAGCAAAACCCTTCTTATGATATGTAGTGCATTTATCATTTCCTGCTATCTAGAAAATTAAGGTCCTAATGATAAGGGAGAAGGTACAGGTATGTGCTTCTTACTCTGTATTGTTCTAATTATCCCACCTATGGAGTTTTAGCTCTCAGATGGTCCCATAAGACATAAAATTTTTACATGACAAAGAGTTCTCATTAATAGACATGGGATGTCTGGGAGGTTCTGCTTTGCCATAGGGGGCTGTCGGGAGGTTATTAATTGGCTTATGCATTTAAATTCATTGAAAAGCAGAGCTAAATTTAACCTAGTGCATTAAACAGTGTCTTTTTAAGTCAGGGGAATATGTAATTCTCTTTTCTATCATATAATTTCATGGGAGATTTGTTTTGTAATTGAATGAGTTGTGATATATTTACATGTATTTCTGCTGAAAATGATGAAAACATTTTCTCATCTTTCCCCATTGCTTATTAAAGTGATGATGGAAACTTACAATTTGCAATTAACTCTGAAGATTTCTGGAGGCAAATCTATAGCCATTTCCTTAGTGCATTTTATAGTTATATAGTGGTTTAAAAATAATTTGAACTGCTTTACTCTTTATATGATGTAAGAAGATATTTTTGGATAGGAGAATTCACTTTTACTTCAGTGTGCTCTCACTCTCTTGGCATGTGTACAGCTTCTAACGAGATTTACGAGCATGCAAGAATTGATGCTACAATTGCAGCAATAACTTGAGGACTTTAGAATTTCTGAGCTTGTAGAGTTGAAGAACTTTGAATTTCTTGTTTGTTCTTGTATGCTAAATTGCAGTTACTTGGCCTATGCTTTTTTTTTTTTTTTGATTTTGGAGACAGGGTTTCTCTGTAGCTTTTGGTTCCTGTCTTGGAACTAGCTCTTGTAGACCAGGCTGGCCTTGAACTCACAGAGATCTACCTGCCTCTGCCCCCAAGTGCTGTGATTAAAGGCATGCATCACCATTGCCTGGCTTCTATGCATTTATTTTAACTTAAGTGCAGCTGGTATTTATTAACAGCAATACAAAAGAAGCTGAGATTGACAAACACAAATGATTATTGCTGTAGTTTGTCACCTGGAAAGTTCTAAGATAGAGGCAAAGACCAAGTCACTAAGAACCAAGTAAGGGGTGAATTTTGATAGTTTATTTCTTTTGGATGGAAATTACCAATAATATTTTAATTTGATAGTTTATTTTTAAGCGGACCGCTGTGGAAATAAACCACGGCCATTGCTGAGAGTCTGAGATTCTTTTTAAGACAGAGAAAGAACATGAAGCTGGGAGTGTAGGGAGTGGCATCTGGAAGGAGTTTGGAGTTAGAAAAGAATACGATAAAAATTCCCACAGATAAAAAAAAAAAAAAAAGAGTTCAAGATCTTTCTCAACCACTCCACTCTTTCAAAGATTCCTTTTAAGAGGTTCAGTATTCTTTACACTGCCTTGGATTTGTACAGCACAGTATGACTTCCTCTCCTACCATTGGGGAGTGTGGATGGATGAGAAGACAGTGGGCTTTGTTCTCTATGCTGTTTGGGGAAAGACTCATGTGGTTGCATCTGCCCCACAGCAGGGCATATAGGGCTCCTGGACCCAACTGGCATTGTAACCACTTTAAATTAAGTGCAGGCTTTGCAGCTCAGTCTATGGACTTAAACCTACTAGGTAATATCCCTGTTTAACAATATCACTGATTTTGACAAAACTTTTGCAGAACTGAGGTTAGGAATCACTGGTATAGGCACAGGGAAATGAAAGTAAATCCTCATAAATGGACAGAAGATCATCATATACTCAGAATTTACTTCCCCTACCCAGGAGGATAGCTATATGTTTTTCTTTGGGTTCACCTTCTTATTTAGCTTCTTTAGGATATCAAAATATAGACTCACTGACCTTTATTTGTGGCTAAAAACCAATTATGAGTGAGTAGATGAAACCAGAATTTTAAAGGTTGTAAAAATTATGGAAAATAATATAGGTACTAATTAGCTTGCCAGAATTAATGAGGACATTATGGCCTTTTATAATGAAGTAACTACTGTCATGTGAAAGGTTATAGTCTTGCTTGTTGCTTGTTTTCAGTAGCTGACCATGTCTTAAGGAAGACTTTTACAGGTGTTTCTGTTGGCATTCTTGTTTAACAGAGGACAATAGAGAGCTATGTGGATAAACGTATGGGCACAACATATGGTCCTCCTGCGGGGAAGAAGATGGCTGTCTTTATTGATGATTTGAATATGCCAGTAATCAACGAATGGGGTGATCAGGTATATTGAGCCAACTATATATTTTTATTTTGGTAAATTGTGGCTGATTTATTCTTCGAGGACTAAATTTTCTTTTTATGTTTCTTCAGCATGGGTTTCTGAGTTCCAATAAACTCTCTTCTGTAGAGAAACTTAAGGAATTCCATACTAGGAATAAGGTGGTCTGTCTGTGTTTCCTCTCCTCCCTCTGTGAGTGGCGTGTGTAGATGCGTTCTCCCCCAACAGTGGTTGTGAAGGCAGAGGTTGTCATTTGTTGGCTTTCTTGAGACAGATCTCTCTGAGCCTGGGGCTCACCATCTTGCTGGTTAGTCATTGAGGCCCTGGAGTTTGCTTGTCTCTACCTGAGTTATCGGTGTGCAAAATCACACCTGGCTTTTATTGTGGGTGCCGGGGAATCTGAACTTAGGTCCTCATGCCTTAGCATCAAACACTTTACTCACTGAGCCTTTTCTTAATCTGAGGAATGGCATTTTAATTCTGAGTTTTTTTTTCCCCATAGGTTACTAATGAGATTGTCCGACAGCTGATGGAACAAAATGGATTCTATAACCTAGAGAAACCTGGAGAGTTTACTAGCATTGTGGACATCCAGTTCTTGGCAGCCATGATCCATCCTGGGGGTGGACGCAATGACATACCGCAGCGATTGAAGAGGCAGTTCTCCATATTCAACTGCACCTTGCCTTCAGAAGCTTCCGTGGACAAAATCTTTGGTAAGATGGTTGTTAGAGGAAAAAGGAAAAAGAGGGCCACCTGCTCTCAGCAAGTGTCTACTCAGAGGGCAGTGCAAAGCACAGGAGGCCTTTTAATTTGCTTCCTTATTACTATTTTATTTTATTTCCTACCATGATTTTTTATAGGTATTTATGGAGGTGGATGACCTCAGTCTGAATTTTCTTCTTTGTTAATATTATTGTTACTAATTATTTAAGTAGCTGTTACTAGCTTCCCAAGCAAGAATGTTAAACATGGCATATACATGAACTTGTTCTCCCATGGGCGGCCTATGTATTCCCTATACATTCTTTTGTTAAGAACATGTGGCTGACACTCTAGTACAAACAATGAATATTTTGCCATAAGAATGACAGTGTACAGAACAGATAAGAGTTCTCCATCCGACAATCAGGGTAGTCAACATAATTGTAATAAATTACTGATGGATCAAACATGTTGTTATTCAGAGATAATTTGATTGAAGAGCTACTAGCTCAATATATAGCCAAGTACTATTTAATTGAACAATGAAAATATATTTTTACTTCTTTTGGACTTACTCTTTACAGAAAAAAGTGTGAAGTTATGAACAACTCTCTGTTAGGTATTAATTTACAGTTTCTGAAACTGCCACCGACACAAAACTCATTAAGATCACCCTAATTAATTTCTGGCAGAATAAAATGTCATCTCATCACCCCAGGCTAGGAGAGTGTGACAGAGTTCTGCCTTGAGTCACAGCAGTGAGAAGGTTTGGAGACCAAATGACATTTGAATTATCTCAACTTGCGGAAAGAGAAGTACATGAGAAGGAATGACTACTATCACTTTTAATTATTCTTTGGTGCCAGGAAAATGTGATGCATAAGGGAATTATTTTATAATGCTTGGAAAGTCAACAACAGAAGAAGGAGCTATAGAGGACTTAGGACTGTTATCTAATTATAAGTCAATTTTATATATTTATCACTGTTATTTAAAAACACTAAATTGTATATCTAATGTTTTCAGTGATATTTGTTTTCTTTAATAACAATATAAAATAGCAATTATAATAATTATAATTATAGTTTTACTTTACTATAGGTGGAATCCAAAGCTTTGCACACATTAGGCAAATGCTCTGCCAGTGAACAGCTTTTCTCCAGTTCCTTGGCAGTATTTTTGAGTCAACACTCTGATATTTTGAATGCTGACTTACTTAAACTTATCAATAGTTTTTCAGTATTTGAAAGATCAGTAAACCATTAATTGATGTGATTGTCTGCACTGCTTGGCTCCCTTATCTTTTCAGGGGTGATTGGGGTTGGCTACTACTGCTCCCAGAGGGGTTTCTCTGAGGAAGTGAGAGATGCCATGACGAAGCTGGTGCCCCTGACACGCCGCCTGTGGCAGATGACCAAAGTGAAGATGCTCCCTACACCTGCAAAATTCCACTACGTGTTCAACCTTCGCGACCTTTCCAGGATCTGGCAGGGCATGCTGAACATAACCTCAGAGGTCATCAAAGACACAGGCGTACGTGATACCTAAGACATAAAAACAACTCACATAACTATTTTCTTATCTAAACATTTAAATTTGATTTTATGTGAAGTCTGAAAGAAATGTGGATCCTTTTGTATACTATTGATTTTTTTTTGTCTGTGTCTGGCTAACATCATTAAGAAAAAAAACTTCTAAATATTATATTAGAAAATTTGAGTTGTATTTTTCAGTTAAATTAATTTATACTTAAGAAAAATAGTGAACGGAATTATTATCTAAGGGGGTATGTTTTAGTTTCTTTTTCTAGTCCTGTGATAAAATACCCTGATAAAAGCAATTTAAAGAAAAAAAAAAAGACTTATTCTGGGTCTTTCTTGGAAGGTATAGACTATCCTAGTGGAGAAGCCATGGTGAAAGTGTAGGCAGCTGATCACATGGCATCCCAGTTGGAAGCAGGCTGCAGCATAAGCTAGCACTGAGCTTGCTTTTTCCGTCTGCACCAGTCTCTGCTTGTGGAATGGTGCTGCCTACCCAAAGTCAAGGTGGAGATTCTATCCTTCCCACGAACTGGCTGGTTCTAGATGATCCCACGTGGGCATGGGACTGTGTTCTAGTGACCTCAGTTCCTGTCAAGCTGATGGTCAATATTCACCATAGGCTAGAATAGAAGACACCATTGTTTATTTTTCTTCATATCATGCTTATCTATAATAGTCCTGATACTTTTTTAAACTTAAAAAGGTGTAATTATATTTATAAATAAGCAATCAGAGGGAAAAGAAACCATTCTGTTGTTAATCACCCTTGATTTTTCCTTGCAACTAGTTGAAGTAAGTAGCATTCACTCTGCTGCAATTAAAAAGAGGCAGCAGAGTAGAAAATTCATTTAATACAAACCCCAAAAAGAGTACTTGTGGATGTATATTGATGTGTCAGTTCCCATGTGGTAAGAGTTTCCTTCAAGCTAGAACAATACCTTAAAAATCCAGTATGTCTGCTCCCCCCCAGAGCAAGACCCTGTGCTCAGGCTAAGTCACAGGTGGCCACTTCCCCAGCCTTTCTGGAGCTGGGGATATAGTTTGGTGACTGGCATCAGGAATGCCAGTGACAAGAAAAAACAGAGGGTGGAATTAGTAGCAAATATTGGTGGGAAATAAAGGCTCACTATCATGTCCCCTCATCTCTCCTCCAGACATTCACCAATAGGCAGCCACACTGGCTAACTATTTTTTTCAACATCAGTAAAATTTTATTGAATCCATTCTTTTATTTTAATTTTTTTATTCATTTTACTTAACAATTACAGTCCCCTACCTCCACTCCCCACTGCCCCCCTGCCCACTTTTTAGAAAGGGTAAGGCCTCTCACAGGGAGTCAACAAAGCCTGGCATATCAAGTTGAGGCAGGACCAAGTCCCTTCCCCTGTATCACAGCTGAGCAAGGCATCCCATCATAGGGAATGGGTTCCAAAAAGCCAGCTCATGCACCAGAGATAGATCCTGGTCCCACTGCCAGGGGGCCCACAAACAGATCAAGTCACACGACTGTCACCTACATGCAGAGGGCCTAGTTAGGTCCTATGCAGGTTTCCCAGCTGTATGTCCAGAATCAATGAGTTCCCAGGAGCTCAGGTTAGCTGTCTCTACAGGTTTCCTCGTCATAATCTTGACCCCTCCCTTACTCATCTAATCCTTCCTCCCTCTCTTGGACTGGACTCCAGGAGTTTAGCCTGGTGCTTGGTTGTGGACCTCTGCAACTGCTTCCTTAAGTTACTGGAGGAAGGTTCTATGATGTCAATTATGGTAGTAATCTGATTATAGGAAAAAGTCAGTTCGGGCACCCTCTCCACTGTTTCTAAGAGTCTTAACTGGGGTCGTCCTTGTGGATCACTGGGAATTTCCCCAGCACAAGGTTTTGTCCTAACCTCGTAATGACTTCCTCTATCATTGAGTTTAGCAATAGTGAATATTTCAAGTTGATTTATAAAATTTAAAATTTACCATTATTATGCCTGTATAGGTGTGTGCATGTGCAAACACACACACACAAAGACAAGCATGCCATGGCACCCATGTGCAGGTCAGAAGGTAACGTTGTTAAGTAGGTTCTCTCTTTCCACTTTGACATAGGCCCCAGCGGTCAAACTGAAGACATCAAGCTTTCATGGCAAGCGTGTTTACTTTCTGAACCAACTGGCCTGCTCTTGAGTTTTTTCTCTTAGTGTTATTAATAAATTGATGGAATTGTGGAAATGTGATGCTTATCTGCTATTTTTCAGTAGCTATTCTGGTCACTTATTTTAAGTCAACACAAACAATTTTAGCAATTGATGCTATAGTAAACTTTTTCTTAACAGAAACTTTTATATTCTGGAAACTAAATAGCCTTTTTATCATTAGTATTAAAATCTGACTTGTAAGGTAAGAAATTTCTATAGTATTTTAAACTAAATAATGAGCTTCAGTAAATATTTTTCTTGGACTAGAATCAGACTGTTGTCTAATTAATTTCTCCAACTACCAGTGAATTTTGGTCCCTGAATTTTTTTCATTCATATATTCCAGATCTATATTTGTAACAAACTTTCTTTATTTCTGCTAATTAAATATGCCTTTGTAGATCTCAAGTGCATACATATAAGAGTTTCTCATCCATTGTACATTATACTGTAAATGGCCCATGAAAAGAAACATTGCAACCGATTTAATAACAAACAAAGACCTTTTCACATAACACCAGTTAGTTTGTTGACTGATTTGATGAATTTGTAATGTTTTCAAATCTGGGAACTTTTTTTTAAAATTAAGACCACAAAAGAATATATTCAATTTCCATTTATTTACCTGAATAAGATCAACTAAAATTAAATATGGACATGTTGTATGTAGTTTTAAATGTATCTGATCTGAAAGCCAGAGACATGGAACTCTATAGTATCTCTATTTGAAATCTCAATTATGGCCCAGTCGGGATTAACGATGCGTTCAATTTATGCCTTCAACAGGAACTGCTCAGGCTGTGGAAACATGAGTGTAAACGTGTGATAGCAGACCGCTTCACCACATCAGGTGATGTGATGTGGTTTGATAAGGCTTTAGTCAGTTTGGTCGAGGAGGAGTTTGGTGAAGAGAAAACACCGGTGGTGGATTGTGGAGTTGATGCTTATTTTGTGGATTTCTTGAGGGATGCACCGGAAGCTACAGGTAAGTACCGAGGAGGAACGTGAAGTCCTCCAAAAGATGATCTTCAAAGGGAGAGCTGACGGTAGAAGAGCTGTACACTTTCAGGGCTGCAGTTCCTAAAGGTGAATTACCTTTACATTGATCCCAGGATTTGTAATCTGTCAGAGGAACAGAGAAGGATTCAGTATTGATTGGCTGAATGTCTTTTGACCCTCATTGTCTTCCTGTTTGCAGATAGAAATGTGACTATCCCATCATGGGCATTGGGGGAATCAATAAAGTATTCTCTATGGGATCTGTAGACAACTGCAGGCCATAGTCACTGTCTAGGAAAAGGCAACAAGAGTGGCAGTGATTATCCTTACCCAGGTCATGGGAATTCTATGAGACACCCGGCACATGTAACAGAAGAAATGAGTGCCATGAGTCAGCCTTTTGGGGTTGGTTCCATGAAAAGAAGAAATTTGTCATTTTTATCGATGAAAACAGACAATGCCTGGAATTTCAAACCAAAACTTACTGGTTTTAAAATGAGCATTATTATTCATTTCAAAACTGTTTCTAAAACTGAGGATGTATTTTTGGTCAAATTTCATATTTAAAGGGCTGTTGGCATTGGGCATATAGCTCAGTTGGAAGATATATAGCTTGCCCACCACTCATAAAGCTTTAAACTTCGTAAGCAAGAAGTGGCGGCACAAGCCTGCTATCTCAACAGTTGGAAGGCTGGGGGAACTAAGGCCATCATTGACTTACCAGGCATCCTAGGCTAATGCGGTTGTGTCTTCTAAATGGTTGAGAATGACTGCAGCATCTCTGATTTGTGTGGTAACGAAATGTGTGATTCTGTAAAAGTTTCTGAGTGACAACTACAAATGGACACCTCTTCATCCTCTGCAGTTGGAAGGAAGTGGGCACATTTCTTGTAAATCAAGTCAGACACATACAGGAGTCTGGCAAGGTTCTTTGAAGAATGACTAGAATCTGTCCTGTGTTTATCACTCCTTTGTGTCTCATACCCTCTGAGCAGGATTGACTAGAGGGGTTGCGGTTTTGGGGGAGCAAAGCCAAGCTGTCCATCTGGGGAGAGGGCAAGGGTCACAGGGAAATGTCTAACCTCCTGTGACTTCAAAGCACTTTATTTCCTGAAGCTTGAGTTGGATATTTATGGGAGGGTTTCTTTACATTTCTCCTAAAAATTCCTCCAAAAAAATCATGATCTCTCAAGATTTTAATGTTGAGTCCCTATTTATTTTGATTTTCATCTTAAATAGTCTTAAAGATCATGTCTCTAGCATAATCTTTAACATAAAATGTTTAATTGTGAATTATCATTAAATTTTATGAAAAATGTCAGTTGAAACTGATTCTTTCTATAACAGAAAAAACTCCAAGCCTATGATTATGAAAATCCTAATACTTCTTCTATTGTCTGCCTTTGTTTCTTAAAAATTATAATATTGTATTTTGATGAAAAATATTAACATTAAATTATAGCACTTTGAGTGTGCTAATTTGGGCAGTGGTCAGGTTCAGCGATTTGATGACATTTACTGTCTCTTGCCAAGGGGAAACATCTGAAGAACCTGAGGCTGAAATACCGAAGCTTTACGAGCCAATCGAATCCCTTGATCACCTGAGAGAGCGCTTGAGTGTGTTCCTCCAGCTTTATAATGAGACCATCCGTGGCACTGGCATGGACCTGGTGTTCTTCACAGATGCAATGGTCCACTTAGTCAAGGTACAGTAGCCTCAGCAAGGCGTGCGTCACAGGCGGCAGACACTTGGTTTCGCCCTGAATCCCCTTCAGTGTCACTTCCTAGGAGAACACTCAGTTTAAAAGTGAACTCATTGTTCCATCCCAAGTGAGTTTCTAAGCTGAATGTAACATGTCACACATTATGGGCTTAAAATAAGTGCATGTATATTTTCAATATGCAATGTGAAAATTTTATTCAGTGTTGGTATTCAGCTTTTGGCTCAGTGTTTTTTGCTACACAGGATGTGTGTGGTTTATTTACATTCAAAGAACAAAGTCTGTTTATTTCTACATCACCTAAAGAATAACCCTTTGAAGTAGTGCCTAAGCCCAGAGGACATCAAATGAAGTAAGCAAGGCAGGCAACGCCACAGTGCTTCATATACATTAGGTACTCGGATTAGTCATTCCCAGGGAGCAGGATGGATGGGGAAGGAAATGCAGTGTCAATGTTTAGTGGGAAGAGTTTTAGCTTTGCAGGAAAAAAGAGATTTGGAAGTAGATGGTATTAATGTTGTGCAACAGTGTATATATATGTAATAATATTAAATCATACATCTTCATTAGTTATAACAGTAAATTTTGTTGTATGCATTGGTGGTACCATCTGCTCTTCTGGGTGCTATGACCAAATACCTGATAAAAGTTAGTTTAAGGGATGATTTCTTTCTTTCTTTTTTTTTGCTAATTGTTTAAAGGAATACAGTCTGTCATGGTATCAAGAACTTGAGGTAGCTGGTCACATTGTGTCTGTAGTCAGGAAGCAGGGGGTAGAAAGGAATTCTGGTGTTTAGCTGGCTTTCAAATTTATGCAGTATAGGACCCAAGCCTATGGCATGATGATGTCTAGATTTAGGATGGTTGTTCTATCTCAATTAGTCTAATCTAGAAGATCTTCCACAGTAGACTTACAGGTGTATTTCTATGATTGCTATAAATTCATTCAAATTACAAAATAAAGATTAGCCATTGTATGTATTTTATAATCAAAACTAATAATTGTAAAAATTAAATCAAAACAACAACAAAGCAAAACAGTGCAGAAAGAGTTGATCTTGAGAAGGTGAAAAATGCTGTTAAAATGAATTCCATCAGGGAAGTAGAATCCTACTTTGTCATATGAGAGAGCCGATCATTTCTCAAATGTTGGAAGTAATATATATCTAGAAACTTATACGACCTAATTTATCTATGCCATTAGGGTTGTCATTTAACAGATTTCATCAATTTCCTCACTTTGTTGACTTCGGTTACTTCTCAGCCTACATTCTTTCCGCTAGAAAACAGGTGATTTGGGCTTGTCTTCCATCATCTAGGTTTAAGCATGAAGAATGATCTCATAAACGCAAGTTTCCTCCTCTAACTGTTATGGCACCCGAGCAGCGGGGTTTGAGAGCCTAGCCAGTGAGCCTTTTCTGTGAATTGGGGTTTGCTCACCTGTTGATTCTTTCCATATGAGGACAACAGTTTTTCTGCAGGATTGAGGCAAGTCTGAGATAAAGAGAAGGCAGAGGAGTTATTCAAGAACAGGATCTCCCAAGCATGAAGGACTGAGCTTGGTGTCTCTGTGAATTCTTAGAATCTGAGACACGTGTCTGGACTAAATGATGAAACTCAATGTCCTTCCAAATCCTAATATAAATAATAGTGTGACATGAACTTCAAATTTACAGTTGGTTAAAGTAGAATGTTTCATTAAGAGTAGAACTTCTGCCATATTGAATAGTTAGAAGAAAGGGAGGGTAAGGAAATTTAAAAACAAAAAAGCCCAACACTTCATGTTTAATGAATGAACCCTGCCAGTGGTGACATCGTGACTGTCTGCTGAAGACACTGGCTGTTTTGTCTGTGACTGCCCATCACTAAAACTGATAATGAGTTTATTTTTGCTAGTCTTGTGAGATTGCTTTATCTTCTGTTTTACAACACAAATTACAAACCTTTCTCTATCCATCTGAGTATGCCATTGCAGGCAGAGTGCCTCAGCTCTGAGGGTATTTTCCTTGGCTCTCAACGTTTAGCCTCGCTGCTTTGGAATTGGTCAAGGAATACATATCCAGAATATTTGAGACAAAATTGTGCATTCCGTACTGTGTTCTAGAGTGACTCTTCCTTAACACTTGTGTGTGTGTCTATGTGTGTTGTGTGTGTGTGTACATGACAGAGTCAGAGATAGATGGAGGTAAAATCTGCATTCAAATGGATTGTGATCTGAGGTCCCGCTCTCTTACTCATAAAAACACACAGATTATGTCTCTGTGCTATGTATCTTTATTAATGTTATTTTTTAAAGTTTGAGATTATATTACATTTATATTATTTCTTTCTTCTCTTTCCTTTTTCTAATAGCACCAGTATATCCCTTTGGTCTGTTTCAAATTCAAGGCCTTTCTTTATTAATTAATTAATTTTATTATTTGTTATTACATACATATATGGATATTAATATAAATCTGTTCAGTCTGAATAATATTACTTGTATGTATGTTTTCAGGACTGGCCTTTTGGTGTTGGATAACCAGTTGGTGTGTGCTTCCCGGAGGAAGACTATTTCTTCCGCTCTCATCATTCTCTAGTTGCCCGTAGTTCTTTTCAGGATAGAGGCCTTGCCAGATTTCAAAAACAATAAACAAGCCAAGTATATATATATATAATATATATATCTTTTTTGTGTGTGAAAGTATAATATATATTATCAATGGCTTATCAAATGATATATATATATGATATATTATATATATCTTTTTTTGTGTGTGAAAGTATAATACATATTGTCAATGGCTTATCATGACCTAGGTCCTGATATTTCAATCAACATATAAACAACAGTTTACCTAATATATAATTTAAAAAAATGAACTCTTTGTGGTTATACATGTCTGATTCCAGAACTCCTCATTAGTGTGAATTCCGAGCCACAAATCTGGGTATCTATTCACTATGAGCTCCATGGAGACATACTTCCTTTGAGTCACTTCCATCTTTCCTGACAAAATACTTGGAAGATGTTCACATATGAGATGCTGACAAATTATCAATTTTAAAGAAGCCGCCAGTGTGGCCCCAAACAATACTTTTCAGCCTCGTCCCCTTCTATTTCCCTACTTCAGGCCTTTTGCTGACTTTGACTCTGAGAATTTGTCTCTCAGCTGCTGTTGAACATCTTTCCTCCCCTCCCTCCCTCTCTCCTTCCCTCCCTCCTTCCCTCCATTCCTTACTTCCTCCCCTCTCTGGCATGTGTTTTGCTTTTGGAGACATGGTCTTTGCTGTGTAACTCAGTTGGCCCTGTAGTCAACTATATATCAAAGACTAGCCTCAATCACTCTATTCTCTTGATAAAATTAAGGGTGTAAGCCTCCATGCTCAGCCAACAAGCCAACTTCTTTGTTAAACTTGTAGCCATCTTTTAAGACTTAGGTTAAATTCAGTCCCCACACCCGACCTCGACTCTCTGAGACAGTGAGTTCTTTGGAGTTTCTTGTTCCCCTTGTTGTCATTGATGTCTCTCTCGGACATTCTCGCCTTCCTTCTCTTGGGTCTCTCTCCCCTGTGGAACATGAGTGCCATAGGGCACAATGGGCACCATTGAGTTTTACAGATTTGCTAAAGAAATTAAAACATGAACACCTTCATCTTAGTTCACACCTTGGAAAAATGAGCCACATTTAAGGGTTTCCCTTGAATGCTCTTTCTCCAATCATCTTCGATTTTTAACAAGATTATATATGTTTCATTTCCCCTTTAGCATTAACACATTTTATTTGCTTGTTCATATATATATATATATATATACCCATCTTTCTAATGTTATGATGATGTATCCTGTGCCAGAAACTGGAATGAAGATATTAATTTAATACCTTAGCCGATTGTAGCTAAAAATACAAGGAAGATTTCTTAAAACCAAATACATAAAATTTACATAAGCCTCTAATATATTCATACATTTCAAACAAAGCGACAGGATTGTCATTGTAAAGTGGCAAGCGAGGGAAGTCAGAAGGTCCTAATGTGGTTCTGGTTGCTCCTCAGTTGTCTTGTTTTGGCATTTTGAGTTACACCAAGGTATGGTATGGGGAGATACATGGTAGCTCACTCTACCCATGGCTAGCGAGTTACAGAGACAGGTTGAGAGGAGAAATCTGGGGAAACTGAGGCAAACATCTCTCGTCAGGTTCTAGGTCCATATAGAGGCAGGTCTCCTTTTTCACGTGTTCTAATTTTGGAGATTAACTGCAAACCCAGTGGTATTCCAAGTAGAAATGGAACATGCTGAGCTAATAGAGGAATATTTTGAGGAAGGATGCTTAGTAAAATCTTTTCATAATGCAAAGCCCCAGGGATCCTAGCCAGAGTTAGAGAGAATGTATCTTCAGCCCTCACCTCTTACGTTGTTGGACTTAGAAAAGCCATTTTTTATAGCAATAATCTAGGAAGTGTGTATTTTAAGAGGGAAATAGCACACAGAGTAAAATCATCCTGGAGAGTTCTATGACGCTTCCTCTCTAGAAGGAGCGGGAAGTCAGATGGGAGTCCATCATTCCATACCAGGAAAGCTAAGTTAATGAGCTACTGCAAAGAGGGAATCTGGGGATGGTCTCTGTCTACTGGGCAGGGTGGTATAGACTCCGGATCCATGTTTCATGTTTCATGGAAGCCTTGTGTATCATCATCTTGTCAAAGAGTGGATGTTTACACATATTTTCCTTCCATTGTCGCTGTTATTCTTAGGTAGGTTTCTTCCCTTTGATTTAAGCTAAGCATTTTCAATGTGGAGCGTATTGTGGTCGGTGGCATGGTGTGGGTTCTGAGGACAGGCATTGTTCTAACATTTCTGCTGTCTTTCCTAGCATGCTGCCTTAGATTGCACATACTAAAAGGGCATCTGAAAGTCTCCTTTAGTTTTCTCCTTGTAAATAGAGCCAGCCACAGTCAGAAATAGTCAGTACCTTGTGTGATCTTCAGGGCACACCCCACAGTTGCTACCTGGTGGTGCAACCCAAGTGCTGTGGTTCAGAAGTGCCCCATTCTCTTAAGCAGTATGGCTCTCTATTCTGACCTCAAGTCATCTTTGTCTTCCAAATGACTATTTTGCCTTTAAAAATTATTTATTACTTTTAAAATACATTTTTAGTTAAAATTGAATCATATCATTTTCCATTCCTTCCATATATCCCTCCCAGGTACTCTCCTACTCTTTCCAATGTTTCAAATCAACAGCCTCTTTTTGATTATTATTACACATATAAACACACAAATACAAGATGCTAAATCCATTGTGTGTGTGTGTGTGTGTGTGTGTGTGAGATTTCAGAGCTGACCATTTTCCATCACATAACCCATAAGATGTCTCATTCCAGGGAGAGGTTAATTCTCCCTCTCCCATCAGTTATTACTTGCATTTGGCCTCACTTTTAAATCAAGTGCATAATATAATGGCGAATTTACATGTTGGGAGATGTGAGTCTTTTCTACATTTTGTTATAGATCTCCCGAGTCATTCGCACTCCTCGGGGAAATGCCCTCCTGGTTGGTGTGGGCGGATCAGGAAAACAGAGCCTGACAAGGTTGGCTTCATTCATTGCTGGCTATACCTCTTTCCAGATCACTCTGACAAGGTAAGAGCTTTTATGTTACCCTGAAATGGATTTTGAAGAAAGGTTCTCAGAGGTCACCAGCAGTTAAGAATGCATTTTCTTATGTATGCCAAGAATCACAATAGTTTTCACAATGCTTTTCCTCCTTGAATACTGACACGTCTTCCCCTTTCAACCTTTGTCATGGACCAGAATGTTTTCTGTTAGTAACCTGCCTTTGAAACAGCCCAGGCTCTCACTACAGAGCACCAAATGCTTCTTTGTGTTTATGTTTTATGTAGTATGAGCATTAAGTGTATCCTTTGTATCTTTTAGAAGTCATTTATATATCATAAGTGTTAATGCAGAGTTCAGCAATATTAATATGATGAAAAACAGATGAAAAATTTCTACCTAAAACCCTAAAGTAGTTGTTGAATATTGAGTAGATACTGAACACTGCCCACGGGAATACAAGGGGAAGCCTGTGTGAGGCTGGAAAATTGCCAAATCTCCACACGGAAGCTCTGCTGTGGTGTGGTGGGGTTTGGCAAAAGACTGCTTAGTAGGAGAAATTAAACCAGGAGGGTGGGAGTGGAGGACCTTCTGGGACACAGAACTTTCGGGCCTTTTTTGGCTTACACCTGTAGGTGTGGAATTGGGATTCATGTGGTTACCAGATGAAGATGGAAGTTATAAAATATTCCCTCGCTAGCTCAGAATCGAATATAATAAAGTGTTATTTATTTAGGTGTAGTCTCATAGATCACAGTCCTCTGCATCAATGGGGAACAGGAACTGAATGCAGAAGCTAGGAGAGAGCGTGAGCATACACTTTATGTCAGCTTTTAGAGTATAAGAGGCCATGCCCAAGTGGGCTCATATCTTAACGATTACTGAAGGAGTTTCTACAGCAGCATATGAATAGGAATTCTAGAAGAAAAACAGTTTGGGAGTTCCCAGGCAAAAGCATTGGCTCTTTGAAGTTAGCATCAAGGCAAATTAGTTTTGACCCCTGGCCTGGAGGGATTAAATATGGCTGAGTGTAGAATGTGAGGTGACAAATGGGAATGGGTGGAGACATTTGAAGGTACAGTAAGGAATTGGTATATCACCAGAGAGTAATAGGAAAGCACTCATGGGTCACCAGTAAAGGGGTGTGTGTGTGTGTGTGTGTGTGTGTGTGTGTGTGTGTGTGTGTGTAGCGAATGGATGGAAAGGACAAAACTCATACAGTTATAAAGCTATCTTAGGGGTCTAGACAAGACATAATATTACCAGGAGGAGGGGCAGTGAGAAGGGAGAAATGAAGGAGGATGGAAATCTAGGACATTATTAGCAATCTCGAGCTCTTCTTGGTTATATATGTATATTCCAGGTGACTTGTGTCAGGTGTGCATGTGTGTGTGTGTGTGTGTGTGTGTGTGTGTGTGTGTGTGTTATAGGTAGAAAGAATTAGTAAGAGAAGAGTTAACATGAAGAGATAAGTAGAGGTGACTCACAGAAGTCTAACAAAGTTTCATAAAGCCAGTTTGGGGAGTTCAGTTGAGGTGAAATCATTAGCAGTTAATTCAGAGATGGGGGGTAGGAAGTCCTGCTCATTTGACATCCGCATGAACCATGCCACTGGCCTGTCTCTTTGAGGGAGACCCATTCGTACCTGCTAGCGTGGAGGCTGAATGTTATTAAATATTAGAGTTGGAGATCCTGTTATTCAAGCTAAGGTTGTCGTACTTGGTCTGAATTATAGGACTCTCCTTGAAGAATAAATCCAAAGATTACTGTTTAATATGTGTAGTAGGATGACAGAAATAGCCCTAGTTACCATGTGTGCGATTCTAGTTCATGTGTAGAAGCCAAGTTAGGGAAGCAGATAACCTGCACAGGAAAAAGATTTGATCCATACATTTGTCATCAACATTAGTATAAAATATCACTGTTTTAAAATCATTTTTTGCATATCTGAGCTAATCAAATTTTCAAAAGAAGCATGTTAGGAGGTCAGGCAGCAATAGTTCATCTTGCAGTTGGGTTCAGAGAGCCTGAGAATTGCTTGACATCAGACAGTGTAGGGGAATTGATTGCACTGCAGCATCTGCAATCAATCCAGGTGTCTAGTCAAGTGTAACTCCTACTGCAACCCAATGGCTCAGTAAACACCTACAACTCTCACAGTGACAAATTGGTTCCTCTGCACGTCACACTGAAAATGATCCATTACCAATGAGAGGAAAGGCAAGGTCTTCTTCACCTTCTCTTAGCCTTAGAGACACTATTTAATTCCATAAGCTGCAGATGTGTGGCCAACGCTAGCCTGAGCAGCCTCCCAATTGGAAAGCACAGCTATTGGTCATATTAGAGGACAGTAATTTCCCCCTTTTAGTCAAGAAGCTGGATGAGATAAAATTTGCATTTTCTCTAATTCGCTCTTGTGTGTGTGTGTGTGTGTGTGTTCCCATTGGAGACCAGTGGTCGGTCTTTGGCATCTTCCTCAATGCTTTCGTTCTTAGATTTTTGGAGATGGATTTTTCTCACAAACCCAGAGGCTGTCAGTTCAGCAAAACAGGATGGCCAGCAAGTGACAGAGCTCCCAACTCTGTCTCCTGAGTACTAGGATTGGAGTTCTATACCCACTCTTCTCATTTTTATTTTAAACATGGGCTCTGGGGGATGAAGCTCAGGTCCTCTTACATTTATCTATAAGCACTTTACTGATGGTGATGTCTTCCCAGCCCCTCTTTTTAAAGGGAAGACCGAGTCTTTAAAATAGTTTTGTTTTATGATCACTTAGCCCTGGTTTCTCGAGAAGTCTTCTAAAACTATTGCTATCTGATTGTCCTGTTTAATTTTCTGTCAATTTGACAGAAGCTTGAGTTGTTTGGGAAGAAGAACCTCAATTGAGAAAATGCCTCCACCTGCCTGCTTGTAGGCAAGTCTATAGAGCATTTTCTTAATTGATGTGGGAGGGACCAGCCTACTGTGGGTAGTGCCACTCATGTGCGGAAAGTGCTGGATGTTTTTTAAAAGCAGGCTGGACAAGCCATGTGGAGCAAGCTTGTAAGCAATATTCCTCCAAGGCTTCTGTTTCCATTCCTGACCTGCTTTGGTCACATTTTTTTTTATCACAGCAATAAAAATCATCACTAGGACTATGACTGTAGATTTAGTTTATAGTTATTAAAAATGGATATTACAAGTTTAGGTGTTATTTATTAATAATCTTTAAAAATAAGACGAAGTGGCTATTTTATCTTGTACTCCTAGTTCTGTTTTAATCACACACATACACGCACACATGCATACACACATCACACACACATATACACATCACACTCACATACACACATATATGCACATACATACACATACGCACACATACACACACAGAGAGAATAATTTAATACATCTAAATCTCCAGAAATGTATTGTTTTTTTTCTACTCTTGGCAGTACTATACTACTCTGTGTGGCGACTGCTCTAGCATTTCTTGATTATAGGATGATTTTCATCTGAGGATTGCTTTGGGGAGTGAAAGGAGGTTTATGGTAGGGAGTATTTCAAATGTTCCCAGCAAGTCTGATACAATGTACTGATTGCTTCGAAACTAACTCCTTTATGTGGAATCCAAAGATGTGAGGATAATGGTGATTTTGAGAGATGAGAGGAGCTCTGTGGGTCAGGATTTGGCTTTTCTTTCCAATATCATGAAAGCTTGAATCAATTTAGTCTAGTTTGTTCAGTCTATGAGGCAATTTCTAATATGTCCTCTGCAGATGGGTGCTTAGTTTTTTCATAAATCTTCTAATCATTATATCCAACAAATATTACCCCTGTCAACATGCATTTTCAAACTGGTCACTGTATACAGACACATGATATATATGCATGCCAACGGTACTTGCTTGTGTTAAATTGTGTTTGCTTCAGGCTTAACAATCCATTGGGGGATGTTCTTTGTGTACCCAAACACTAACTACGATATCTGTGAAATATGAAGTTAAAGGACCAGTTAACTCACACTCATTGATAGTATGTCTCCATATGATGAAATAAAACTAGCATGGTTGGGTTGGTTATATACTATATGGCACTTGCCTTCTTATGGGAATAATTTACTGTCTGACACATGATCATGGTTCTTCAGATCCTACAACACAGCAAATCTGATGGAAGACCTGAAGGGTCTATACAGGACTGCCGGCCAGCAAGGCAAAGGAGTCACATTCATTTTCACAGACAACGATATTAAAGACGAGTCATTTTTGGAATACATGAACAACGTTCTATCATCAGGAGAGGTAGGAGCTCAGTTATCATCGTACCTTTGCCTCTCTAGATTCCTTTCAATGTAGAAAGCTTCATTTTTTTCTTTCTTTAGAAATTTGAGTTAATGTTTGTAAAAATCTGGGAGGATGGCTTTTTCCATTCGGTCTTTAAAGAATGAAACTCCCAGTAAGATGTGTAACCAGGCATTTAAAAACAGTGAAATGAAAAATGAACTGAGTGGGAGGGAGGCTCAGGAGGCTGTGCTTTTCGCATGACCATTCACCTCTTCCTAGTTAGGTGGCTTTGCGGTTAGTCACAGAATCATCTAAGTGCATTAAGGCGTGATGTCTTTCATCTTGAAAATTTTAAGTTCATTTTAAAAAGTTGAACTTAAGAGCACAAGTGGAGGAAAAAAAATCTTGGATCTTTTGAGCACATATTTTGGTGGTTTCATGTGTATATACTGAATTTATATACTTGTGTTTCTTTCTGAGGTATCCAACTTATTTGCTCGAGATGAAATTGATGAAATTAGCAGTGACCTGACCTCAGTCATGAAAAAGGAGCACCCCAAGCGTCCTCCCACTAATGACAACCTGTATGAGTATTTCATGAGCAGGGTCAGAGGGAACCTTCACATTGTGCTCTGCTTTTCACCCGTTGGAGAGAAGTTTCGCAATCGAGCTTTGAAGTTCCCTGCCCTCATTTCGGGATGCACAATTGACTGGTTCAGCCGATGGCCCAAGGATGCTTTAGTTGCCGGTTAGTGTGGTGGAAATAACTCTGTCATGTGTTCTCGCTCACAGGGACTTCCTATTTATTCATTTACTTTCTCTGCTACCAGGTATCTCTGCACTGGGCTGAACAACTTCTGCCCAGTGTTGGAGGTGTTTTGGGTAAGACGTTACTCTTTTTAACTTGGTAGTTTGTTTTTTCTAAAGTGTGGATGCCAGAGAGTGAAGCCTTCCATTTTATGTCTCTCTGATTAAATATCCAGTGACTTCAGTTTTCCAATGATACTCCAAGGCTTTGCCTTGGTTACGGTTTGGTTTGTGATTTATACTTAGTTGGGTGTTTGTTGAGTTGTACTTATTAGTCTTATGGGGGGGGGATACCCCACAGTGCCAAGGATGATGTTTCCTTGTTGACAATTTCAGCAACTGTCCTTGTATGATATGATGTTGATGAATAAACCAGGCCATGTTAGCACTCATCATCTTCCCTTCATTTTGCCTTAATTTGTTCATAATCTTTCTTTATTCTGATGTGTCATCTCTCCTGTCTATAGAAATGTCCTGCTGTTCTTTAAAGCTTCTACAACTCATCACCCATATTGTTTATTCAAGTACTTAAGCTAGTCAAGACCCAATCATATCCTTTGATAATTTTATGTTGTAGAGATTTAAAATTACTTTTAAAACCTCCCCCTTTCTTGACCTTCTTTTGTCAATAACACCTATATTTAATACACTGACATTGAAATAGTTTGAAACTTTGATAGCCAGTAAACTCTTGAGTTGATTGCTTCAAATGAGTTTAGTTATGTTTATGACTTGCATACTCTCTGGATATTAAATGTCATATAAGTTCTAGTAACAGGTAAAATAATTGCAATGACACATGCAAAATGATTCATTTCTTGTTGAAAAATATAAAATTTTGCTTTGGAATTTAATGATTAAACACTTAATAATACCTTACCTTACAATATTTTGGAAGAATTTCATCAACAGGTATTTGAAGTATAGGTATTTTATATAAGTACACAACAGATATTGTAATACACACAGAGATTAGGTTGATATTTATTGTATTTTGAAAGTTTGGGCTTTAAGATGACTCAGTGGCTATGGGAACTTGCTTTAAGAGTGTAAATGATACAGGGAAAATCTGGCTCTCCTCTTGCAGATCTTAGTCTCATTAATAAAAAAACTTACGAATGGACTCAAACAGAATCTTAAAGACAATTTCATTAAATATTAAAAGAAAACTAAGGGGGGACTTTGAAGAAAGAGTTAGGAAGCTGAAGATGTTGGCAGAGCCTGGAATGTTAGGAAAAACATACTTAGAGAAGAGATGGGAAGAAGAAAGGGAGAAGTCACACTTCTGGGTACTTTAGAAAATCAGGCAGATTTATGGAGTTGTGTGGCTGTGACCCAGGGCTGGGGGTTGTGGGAGGGAAAACTACATCATCTAGTTAAAGGACTAATTATTCCTCCTCTCCTTCACCAAGCCTTAAGATGCACACACCTTCTTATCTTTAGATTAACTGGTCCCATCTAAACTATCAGGTCTCCACCTAGGCAATAGATTTCATTCTTTTGACCAGAAGAATTTTCTCTTAAAGGATTTTATTGCTGCTATGTGATAAGGACCTAAGAGAATCCTCAGGATTCACTTAAAAATCTAGGTACCACCATCGTATGTGTGTGTGTTTGGAAGAGGGAGATGAAGGAGCCACCTGGGCATGCTGGTTGCCAGGGTCTCTCCAGCTTCAGTGATAGATTCTGTCTCAAAGGAATGAGACATAGAGTTATAAAGCAGGACTCCAATCTCCTCCTCAGCCTCCTACACTGTTCTTGAGTGTGTGAACCTGCACATAAATCACACACACACACACACACACACACACACACACACGCACACACTACATGTACGTATAAACCCAAAGAAAATTAAATGACAAGGTTTCTAGAAAAAATATTACTTTAGTTTTCTTAAGGATACTAATTTTAAATTTAGAAATATCTCTAGCCAAAAAATTTGGGAATAAAGATTGAGCATTCTTAATCTGAAAATCTCCAATGCTTTGAAACCTAAAACATTTTGAGCAACTACGTAGCCTTAAAAAAATTGGTTCTACAACAAGCATTTTAAATGAGGGACACATAACCTGTTTTTCACTTTTGTATTTTTGCTAGGTAATATTGCCAACAAAAAAAACCATTAAATGATTGTGCTTTTTTTCCCCTAGTCTTTTTATTTTCTTTAATGCCTGTCATATTTTACAAGCTCAGAAAATGTTAAAAGAATGGAAAAATTCAGCCATGACATCTTGAAAATAGCGAATTTCACATGGCAGCTAATGTTTACTGAACATTGTGTCTGAAACTGTATTAGTGTCAAGAACTGTATTAAGATCAATTACCTCCTTTAATTCTCAAGTTTAATAACCTGGTCTAACCCTCCTCCTCTTCCTCCTCTTCCTCATCCTCCTGCTTTATGAACTGGGGACTAGTGTTCTAAAAGTAAACCATGGCTCCAGGACTCAGGACGCATTTGTTTTGTATTCTGAGACAGGATTTTCCTAAATTGTTCTAGCTGGACTTGAAGTTGGAATCCTGCTTCCACCTACTGAGTAGCTAGGACTGCAATTCTATATTGCCAGGCATGGCTTGTGTCTGCTTTCTTTCTTTTTTTTAAAATTGATTTTATTGAGCTATACATTTAGCTACCTCTTCCCTCCCCTTCAACACTCTCCCAAGGTCCCCATTCTCCCAATTTACTCAGGAGATCTTGTCTTTTTCTACTTCCCATGTAGATTATTAGATCCATGTATGTCTCTCTTAGGGTCCTCATTATTGTCTAGGTTCTCTGGGATTGTGATTTGTAGGCTGGTTTTCTTTGCTTTATGTTTAAAAACCACTTATGAGTTAGTACATATGATAATTGTCTTTCTGGGTCTGGATTACCTCACTCAACATTTCAGGCCTAACATTGCAAAAAGAAATAAGCAAAAATTCTGTTGTAAATAAGAATCAATGTTTCCAATGCCTAGACTTAAACTGATTGGAATTTGAGCTGTTTCTTACAATACCTGATTAACTTATGTGGGAAACACGAGTCATAGGTAACTGAATTGATTGCCTTTTAGTATTTAGTCCATTTTATCTTCAAGCAATTTGGGGAATGTTATCTTCCACTGAGAGCTTAATTTACTTCTCAGGCCCTAGTGATGAAAAGCCAATATTCTGTATGTCTGTGCTGTCAGTTCTGGGCTCATTAGACTCGCTTTCTTTCCCTCCTGCTTCTAGTAGTCATATTTCTATTTTCAGCTCATACATATAGACTATTTCTTATAAAATACTTAAAATCCTCGTCATCATTTACAGGTACATTGTGCATAATCTTGAAAAATTCTGTGGACTTAAGACTGTATTTTATATTTCTCTCACACCTATCCATGCCAGCGATGGACAGACAGTGAGACCACAGCACATATATGACAACAGATTCGACCTTACCTTGTAGCTCCATTCTTTCTGGTAGTTTTTATTTGAGACATGGGCTCACTATAGTCCGAAACTCTTCATGTAGACCAGATTGGTCTTGAACTCAAGAGGTCTGCCTGCCTTTGCCTTGTCAGCACTGGGGTTTAAGGTGTTTGCCACCATGCCCCCAAACTGGCTTGTTCTTCTAATGGAAAATGTGTCTTAGAAATTGACTCACTGTTAAACTCTGTGGGCAAGGTACAAGTCTCAAGTAGGTGACTTTTTACCCAAGCATCTCTAAAAGATGCTATAAATGAGGCCTGATCACAAATGTCCAGTCACTGCTTATAAGAGGAAGATGACTATCATTAAAAAGCAAAACAAGCAAAACAAAAAATAAAAAAAAAACATAGCTTTGAACATTTCCATGTGACTAATGCAGCCAGAATCAAAAGGAATTAAAAGATCAACACGTACCAAAGTAACAAAAGGATAAATAGTCTGAGTGGCAGGTGTGCACTGATGTCTGTTGTTTGAACCCTCTTGTCCTTAAAACCCACAAGACTGGCTGGCTGCCACTGGACCCTGTGCAGAGGGGACTTCTCTACACAAACTCCAGGAAACAAGGGATGATGATAAGCCTAAAGTTTTTTATAGTGTTATGTATGAAAGGCACAATATAATTGCTGATTTCTAAGGTTTGGGGTCCAAAGTACTGAGAGATATTTCAACATGGGGCAACAAGATTGTGTGTGGACCTAGGAAATGACTGTCTTTGAAACATGGTCAGGTAAATCTGGAAGTGATGATTCACATGCCCACATCACGCACTGTCGTCTTTATTCTTCCTAGTGTCGGAATATTTCCTCTCATCCTATGATATCGACTGCAGTGTGGAAGTCAGGAAGGAAGTGGTCCAGTGCATGGGCTCCTTTCAGGATGGGGTGGCCGAAAAATGTGCTGACTATTTCCAGAGGTTCCGGCGCTCTACACACGTGACGCCCAAGTCCTACCTCTCCTTTATTCAGGGCTATAAGTTTATATATGGAGAAAAGCATGCAGAGGTGCAGAGCCTGGCCAACAGGTGAGTGGGAAGGTCAAATGAAAGTCATCTGGAAGCCCCGGCTGTCATCCCTGAGCCAAACTGTTGGATGGATACATTTTGAAATGACCAGCGACATTATTGGCTGTCGCCAATGGGGTTCTAAAGTTACGATGGTGTAGGGTTAACACTATTGGCATCTAAAGGACAGTGCATCTGTTTAAACACATTCCTCGCATTGGTCACCAAACTGCATCAATTCACATGCATTAATAATAGCCTCAGTGTCCCAAAAATGCATCAGTGTTGCATAAAAACAAAAATCAAGCAACCAACCAAACAAACAAAAATCCAAAGCATTTCTCTTTGGAGTAATTTGGTTAAAAAATAGCAAACTCAGACTTGAATTCTCTACTTTGCTCCCTGTGTCTCCCATTGTCTCTCTTGCCTGTAATCTATCTGCTATTTGAGTCTGAATCTGTGCCTGCCTGAGTGTTCTCTTGTCTGTCCCCGTGTCCATGATTTTCTCTAACAAAGGGTTTTCACTCTGTTTATTGAATAGCACAGGGAGAATCAAATGGGGAAAGGAATGTGAGATACTTTGCCGAAATCTTTAATAGAGTTTCTGTTGCATTAAGTCACTGATTCCAACTGACTCCAACTGACCCAGATAACATACAAATAAATACTATAAAATAAATCTGTATGTTGTTTCTAGCATTTATGGTGAATATTTAGTGTTGCTTTCAAAATATTATCTGCTTTCAGCATTTGTTACCCTAACACAGATACACACATGCATTTTTCTGTGGTTCAGGGGCATAGAAAAGTATATATCTTAAGATTAAAGCTATGCCCTAGTTTAGATTGTAAAAGTTGATTAAATGCAAAATCTAAGATAAGGAAGGTTTGTTGTTAAATTTTGCTTAAAGGCAGGTTAAACAAACAGGCAGATTCCCCAGTAGGATATCAGTCTTAAGTGACCTCAAGGGGTATTATTAACCCTGACTGTGAGGTTCAGCAAAAGTTCCAGTCTCTTAGAATGGATGAGATGTTTTCATAATGTTATATCATCAAAGGAGAGAGGCCAGGGCAGCCCCCTGAGCAAAGATCATCCAGTCCGAAGTCACTAGTGCTGAGGTTGGGAACGTTCTTCTAGATTCCTGTGGAGGACAATTCTGGCCCCCCTGGAGACTTTATTATTATTGCCTGATGTGATGAAATTTCCACTGCCACTTTTATGATATTGATTGACCTAATTATGTAATAGATGTGGAAGGGAGGTGGGAATAGACTCCCATCCTGCGGTCTGTTATCCTTTGCCTCTTAATCCCCCACGTGACCAGGGTAGAAGAGTCGGGTTGAGGGTTATGGTCACTGCAATGTGAATATCCTGTGTTGCTGGAGTTGGAATGCAAATATTCACATTTTCTCCCAGAAAGGGGTCAGAACTCATTAAGATTACCATGTGAGGGCTCCTTGGGTAGGAGACGAGATGATACACAAAGGATCCAAGAGCGGGTGACTAAATGACTTCAAGGTCTCTCATTTTCTAGAGAATATTATTGCAGGTCTATGCAGGTAGCTAGTTCATGCCTATTCCCTTTCAAATCTTATTTTATTTTTTGAATGCAAATCTTTCTTCTTTTAATTTCATTGGACTATTTTGAAAAACGCAAGTTATTTTCCTTCCGACATGAGCTTTGGACCTTTGATGCGTATGTATTGTTATTAGGTCCTGGGTGCACAGCCTGGATTGTGGTTGTTGCTCGGCTAGGTACATGTTTTGGTGTATGTGCTTCCTATATGTGGTTGATGAAGAGCATGCGCCTGTGAGTGCCGAGCTAAACCTAAATGCATGTCCTCGGTGAGGCCCTCTTGGGTTTTCTTTATTACGTAGTCTCATTCTTTAAATATGACCCCACCGCTATTACTAGTGAAATAGCACTTGAAAGCAAGGGAAATTGCTACACATTTTAACGTTGCTGGCGTGGCCTTTTCAATCCCAGAATGAATACTGGATTGGAAAAGCTGAAAGAAGCTTCAGAGTCGGTCGCAGCCCTGAGCAGAGAATTGGAAGTGAAAGAGAAGGAGCTACAAGTGGCCAATGACAAAGCTGACACAGTAGGTGGATGGCTGTGGGCTGGCAGAGGTGTATTTCTGTCACAGTAAACAACTGATTTTCTGTATGAAAATTGGACAAGCAGACAAAATCAGTACACCAAGGCAAAGAATCATGCATTGCCTGTAAACTTCGATGATTTTTTTTTTCCTATTCAATTAGGTCTTAAAGGAAGTCACACTGAAAGCACAGGCCGCTGAGAAGGTCAAGGCTGAGGTCCAGAAGGTGAAGGACAAAGCCCAGGCCATTGTAGACAGCATCTCGAAGGACAAAGCCATCGCCGAAGAGAAACTAGAGGCAGCAAAGCCGGCTCTAGAGGAAGCAGAAGCTGCGCTGCAGGTGCGTCTGGGGGAAGTGATGTGGGCCAGACCAAAGCTCTAGCTGCAGAAACCCTCATCCTTGTAGACCTCACAGAGACAGATTAACATCTCAGGCTCATTTTCAAGGGATCATAAGTCCCATCACAGAGAAGCAGCCAAGAGTCTTGGGTTGTTACTTCAACCTTTTCATTAATAGCCCGTGTGACAGTGGAAAAGTTGCATGACGTTTACAAAATGTTCCCTGACTCACTGAGGACTTTGAAGCATGTGGTCTGTGAGATGAGGCTTCCTGAGTCTGTTTGTGAATCATCTGAATAGAGACTGCTGATTGAATGTGGCCCGTTAATGACAGATGTGGCCCCTTAATGACAGAGGCAGGACGGCTTCCAACCCAGGCAGTGCAATGGTGTGGCCATACCAGAATTTTTTCCCCCTGAAATGAAAAAAGGAGGTGATATTTTGAGAAATATACTATGTTCCGTGAGCTAGACAATGACTTATAGAGCAGGTGAGTGTTGAAGGATCGATTTAGGATTCATTTTTAAAGATTACTTTTAATTTACATCGATTCATCTATTCCCTTAAGCTATTGATCCTTGGCTTAGAAATGAATGGAAAAAAATACCAAGAATTATGCTGTATACTGCTCTCTCAAGTTACATGACCTCAGTTGGGCATGGATCATTTCTTGACAATGAGAGTCTGTTCCCTTACCACTTTCTTAGTATGGTGCTTGAGACATTTCCAAATCCTTTTAAATCCAAGTCTTTAGGGTGTTTATTTTCTTTAGGCATTTCTGACCCAATGGTATAGTTTAGCCATAGAGTACTTGCTTGGAATACATGACGTTTTTGTCTTAATTCCCAGTATCATGAACAGCAATAGTAAATGTTACATGCTTTTCTTGTTTATTGAGATATACTAAAGATATTGGTGTCTCTTTTTCTCTGGCTTTCTATACTATACTTGCCTTGAGGGTGTGTTCTCTCATTTTTTCTCACTTTCCTGTGCTTTGGCTAACCTATCCTCCTCCATCCTGCAAACTCTCCTGGGTCTTTAGCTCCTAAGATCTGTGGACATGGCAGACTTTCCTGTCCCACAATTATATCACTTTGGCTGTAATGAGAGAGTCTTTGATCAGCATAGGGAGGATAAGAAGGGCACGGAACCAGAACTTTAAACCCATGTTGTATTCAGGGTACCTGCAATCATAGAACTAGATCTTAAAGCTTCTCAGGTATTGTTTTTAAAAAAGAAGGCCAGTATTTCCCTAAGAGTTAAGAGTTGGCATCTTCTTTTCACATTGTCAAATGTTTTTAATATCCCTTCTTTTCTGGCTGCTTAACTGTCAGAAATGCTGGTAGGTTGAAACCCATCTCTTCATAGCGAACCACCAACTTCAGTGTGAGTGGGTCCTTCATCTTCAGAGGAGGTTCTCCTTCTGACAGGGACTGTAGGTGAGATGGAAGCATTTCAGACACAGGCACACAGGTGTGTCCATTGTGTGTCCTCCAAGTAAGCCTGTGTTAGACTCATCTTTTCCCTAATACCGATTACATAAAAAGTTGGGGGGGGGGTCAGTGTTACCAAGCAAAAATAGTCTGATTGCTAAGTAATTTGCTGCGTAAGAATATCAGTGCTAGAACTGGAATAGAATTCTTCCTGAGATCTGTGTGAACTGCAGATTGCCCAAGTCCCTTCATTTAAAGGTCAGCTCCCAGCTAAGAAACCTCTAATTATTTAATCTGTCAGCCCCAAGGCTACCCTCTGGTGTCAGTCCACGGTGACAGCCTGCATTGCGTTAGAGAGAGGCAGATTCTTGACCTACATAGCTAACGAGCCAAAAGCCACAGCGAAAACAGTATTTTTTCCCTCACTCCAAATCCTGATAACTACTTAAGTGCTGAGTATCTTGTTTTAGAGTACTTAAAAAGAAAACACGAAGTCTGTACGCTTTTAGGGAAGTCACAACTCCTTATCTGCTGACCAACATTTCTCTCCTCTTACTGCTCGTTAGAACTGTAAAAACTTGGCCGTTGCGCACCCCAGTCCCACATAAATATATATATATTCATGCACTCTCAGATTCAGATGCTAGCTGATGATTTATATATAAATCATGAATTTCTAAGCCCGGGCTATCTCACTAAATACAAACATTTCCAATTTCACGTATTAAAAACTGAGGTTTTTAGGGAATAAAGTGGGGAGCGGATGGAATATGTGTTATATGAATGTGGGAGCTGGATTGCTGGATGTGTGGATGTTCAAGAGGGGGACAGGAAGAGTTGGGGAGAGGAGGGAGCTAGGAATGGCAAGGGTCAACCAAAGTGCAGTATATGTGGAAAGTGCCATTAAGGAACCTATAACTAGGGTGTGAAGAAATGGCTCAGTGGTTTAGAGCAGGTGCTGTTCTTGTAAAAGACTCCTTTCCATTGCTATCACACCCATTGGGTGGATCATAACTTCTCAGCTCTAGCTCTAGAGGAATCTGGTGCTAGAGGAACACCTGCACTGGCACACACCTACCACTCCCGTTAAACAATGAAAAACCAAATAGCTTAGAACAGAAAAATGAAACCTTGCAGGTTTTTAAGCTAATTCAAAAATAAAAATTATAAAAAAAATTGTAAAGAATTTTGACTTCGTAGGACATTCATTTCCTTGGGTATAAGTGTGCATCTATACCTAGTGATTCTTAGTTTAAAAGCTTTATCTGTCCTCTGCTGAAATAGTAGCATGTATTCATGACAGCTTGCTTGAATTGCTTATCTAAGCTCGGATGCCCCCCCCCCTCCAATCCTGCAGACCATCAAGCCCTCCGACATCGCCACAGTGCGCACACTGGGTAGACCCCCTCACCTCATCATGCGGATCATGGACTGTGTGCTGCTGCTGTTTCAGAGGAAGGTCAACCCAGTGAAAATTGACCTGGAAAAAAGCTGCACCGTGCCTTCCTGGCAGGAATCTTTAAAACTGATGACGGCAGGGAACTTTCTCCAGAACCTACAGGTTGGCCTTTCAGCGCTAATGGACAAGGAGGGGGACCCAGTTGGTTGAATCTTTTGATAGAATTCATTTCTAAAAGTAACTCATTCTACATATGTAATTTGAAGAAGCATGTGAATACTCTTGTAGTAGAATTTTCTCTTTCAAAGTAAGGCATGAGTGTGAGATCTTTTCTGGATATGTTCAGCTATGTTGACATGCATACTACAAAAAAAAGTGATCAAGTTGTTCTAATGAGACTAAGTAGATGTAGGTACTGACTGAATATAAATACAAATGCAGTTATCTCTCCCCATTTTCAGGACTCTCGGTGGACACAGAAAAGTGAGGATGCTCAGGTTCCTTATGTAAAATGACATAGGCTTTGTATATACCCTTGCATAGCCTCCGGTATGCTGCAAATGACTGCTAGATTATTTATGATCCTATGTGACAGTGTAAATGTTCCATAGATGGTTGCTATACATTCAGCCCTTGTTGTTAGATGATCTATATCTCACTCTATAGCCTACTTGAACTCATGATCTTCCTGCCTCAGTCTCTCCAGGGCTGGAATACAACCATGTGCCACCATGTCTAGTTTGTTATGATGTATTGCTTAGGGGAAAATGACGAGAAAGAAGTCTGTACATGTTTAGTACAGACATGGTATTTCTCACGAATATTTTGGGTTTGTCTTTGGAGTCTATGGAAATCAAGGATCCACTCTGTGTACATATTTGCAATTTAATGTCCACAGCAATACTATTGGAGGAGTAATTTGTCTATTTCTAATTTTGTTGTATTTTTAATGTACACATTTTAAGTAAATCACGTGATGAATGTGTATATACCTATTAGTTAATCATCACTAAAAGCAAAATACATATATTTAGAATCTCTCTCATGTTTAAACCCAGTCAGTTACCTGCCATAAAGTCACTATTATTATTTTCTCCTATTCATCTTCATTGTCTGTGTGGAAATTAACACATGCAAAGTCACAAACGAAGCCTTGCTTTGACCTTCATTCACTGTATAGGCGAGATTTATTTCTGTCATGGCAAAAGGCAACTTTCCATTCCTTTTTAGTTAGAGTTTTCCAGTATATGAATGTTCAGTGCTGTGTGGTAAGGCTATAATAATTAGATTTTATTTGGAGGAGGAAAATAAGAAAGAAGCAAAGACATTGGCTATTAGTCTTTGCGTAGTATAATTACTCCCTGAAAGACCGGTTTCAAACTCCAAAAATGATGCTGGTGGCACAGAAATAAGAAGGTATTATTTCTTATCATCATGGCCTCCTGTAACAATACACCATGCAGGTGCTGTGAGCACCAATGACCTACAAATTGTAGGTGATAGGAAGCCCTGGAGAGTCAGTAAAACTGAGTTCTGACCATAGGCTGCCTTTATTTTAAATAAAACTGTTTAATTGAGAGTGTATGCAACAGGCTTTAAATAGGCTTATCAATCAGTGCTTCATTTTCTGAAATGTTTACCGTCATTTTCCATAAGACCCTTTGGAAGATGCTTCCATTTGTCTACCTGACCGTTGTAGTAAAAACAATCCTTGGGGTTGTTACTAAGTTTGGACTATTACAAATGAATCTGCTGTCTGTACTGATGCACAGGATATTTGGGGGCTGTATGGATGTATTTCTGTTTGTCATATTTTCAGGGGTAGGATTTCTGAGTCATATATTATACACTTTTAATTCATTTTTGTAGATGGTGCAAGAGAGTTTTTTAAAAGCCCCGCCGTTTTCCACACTCAGCCCGTGCTGCGCTCCACATCCTCCTTATTTCATGCTCTTCATTATCCTTGTGTGCCTGATGGTAGCAGCTTCTTTCTGTTATGGGATTAGTTTGCATTTCACTGACAACTATTGCTGCTGGAAATCTCTTGGTGTCTGTGAACCTTTCAGGAATTTCTGTGTTAAGTGAGTATTTGGACCCTTCTCTCTCTTTATTTCTTTTTTATTTTTTTGAACTTATAAATTCATCATCTCCCCATTCCCTTTCTTCCCTCCAAACCCTCTCATTGACCCCTCCTTGCTCTCCTTCAAGTTCACAATCTTATTTTCATTAATTTACATGCATATATGTATATACACATATATTCCTAAACATTAACTTGCTCAGTCTGTAGAGTGTTATCTGTGTATGTGTTTTCAGGCTAACCATTCAGCATTGGATAAGAAATTGGAATGATCTTCCCCCAGAAAAACTGTTCCTCCCCCTCTCAGCTCTTCGTTGCCTGTAGTTTTTCATGCAATGTTGAGACCTTATGGTGTTTTTTTCCCTATCGACTTTAGCACATCTATTAGTGTCCTTGCTTAGCTCACATTTGAGCGTTCATGTGGGTAAGACTTTATGGGTGTAGTGTCTGGCATTCTGAGGAGATATGATCTCACAGGAAACTTTCTGCTTCTTTTTCTTTTCACAATATCTCTTGCCCTCTTCTGCAATGTTCCCCTAGCCTTCAGTATGGGAGTGTTTTGTAGATGCTTTTGCTTTATATGTATGAGTGGAGTGTTTGCTTGCATGCATGTATGTATGTACGTATGTATGTGTTGGTACCCACAGAGACCAGAAACAATCTAATATTTGGAACAGGACTTGCAGTTGGCTGTGAGCCACCAGATGGTTGTTAGGAACTGGGATCCTTTTCCACAGCAGCAAGTACTCAGGTACTGAGCCATTTCCACAGCCCATTGCTAATGCTGTTTGCCTGTTGGATTCAAATATTTTATGAATGCTGTAGATATCTCCAGTTGCTTCTTGGCTTAATTGTTTATTTTATTAATGCTGTCTTTTGCTAAGCATGAGTTCTTATTTTGAATATATGTCTTTTTTTATTGATATTCTACTTAATAGCACTTTTGGTGTTCCATTTAGGTCTTGGCTTCCCCCTGAGGAAGAACAAATCTTCTTACATTTCCTTCGAGAATTTATACTGTCTTATTTCCCAGATGTAGATCTTGAGACAACTGATTGGGAATACCCAACCCCTGCTCACTTCACAAGCTGCAACTTCAGTACCACCTTTCAATTCAGCATCATTCAGGCTGCTGAAGCTATGACATTGAAAGGTGCCTTCTACCTGCTATGGCAATGAGTAGCTTGTGACATTAGTGGGCCGTAGACTTGTCCAGGTATGTGGACAAGTAACAGTGAGACTATGTGAGACTGCATGAGACACGTATGGCCACACACCAGTGCAAATGGACTTTGTAGAGACTCTTTGTGAGTGACTCCAGACTTTTCCCTTGTGCATATGATGGAGAATTCACTCTGTCCCCACTGTTTTCTAAGTCTCACAAAAGAAACCTGTGACAAGCAAGGTCTAAAAGAGAGGGGGTTCTACTCTGCTATCCAGGTTCTATGAAGGTTTATTTCATGCAATTATTAGTTGCATGGATTTTTTTTTATTTATTTCTACTTGGAAAACAATCATCCTTTTAGAAGAGGAAAACCATCTTTTAAACATCCAATTTCATCTTTGGCTGGGCTTCCTTTCTGGATGCAGGAAGGCATTCTACATCCATTTCCTGCTGTGTTTTAAACTGAAATTCTCCAGGAGATAATAATTCTCTCATATTTGTGATAGTTCTATGATTAAAATTTAATTCATCATTCTCAAGGTGCAGTGTCCACATTATTACTCTCACATTTCGTGTGAGCTTAACAGGACTTCTGTCGGGATCTATTAAGCATTTAGTTGCTGATAAATGATAAATCTATCTATCCGTAGCCTGACTATAGCTGCGTGCATTTGTTTCTCATTGTGGATATCATGGGTTTGTAATTCACCTATTTAGCATTAATGGAAAGAAATTTTTATGGCTTTTGAAATTCTAGTAACTCTATTAGTGTTCACCACCTAAATCCTTTACTCTTTTGCTGGTGTCTGCACTGCCAGAACAGAGTGAATGCTGACAGACTTCTGCCATCACTCCACACTGCTTTCAGCTGTGAAACTTTCAGCCAGTACCCCGAGACCCTGACAAAAGCCATACCATTCATCCAGCTTACTAGTTCCAGTTACGCTGAACACAGAATGTGAGTTTGGATATACCCAGAGAATAAGTATTCTGACACGATTTACTCTCTCTCTCTCCTTCCACAGCAATTCCCCAAAGACACGATCAATGAAGAAGTGATCGAGTTTTTGAATCCTTACTTTGAAATGGCTGACTACAACATTGAGACTGCCAAACGCGTATGTGGGAATGTAGCTGGTCTTTGTTCCTGGACCACAGCCATGGCTTCCTTTTTTTCTATAAACAAGGAGGTGCTGCCTCTGAAGGTAGGGCTCTTAGAGGGAGCTGTGTGGCCTTGACTGGGAAGCCTCCGGGTTAGTTGGTCCTGTCTTTACACAGCAGCTCAGGCACCTTGGCAGCTGGTGTCTTTGTCCTCAGATCCACAGGGAGAGTGGGGTTCTGAAAGACAGACACAATGGTGTTTCTTTCCTCTATAACCCAAATCTGAAGGTGCAGGAGCTTTAAGCACGAACCAGTTCTCTGTGAAGACACAGAGTCTGTTGTGAGTTGCTTAAAAATAAAACAGGAAATTAATAGCACAGAACTTTCCAACAGTGTTCAAGATCTTAAGCAAAGGAATCCTATGAATGAGACAGGGTTAAGATATAGACACTAGGGCCAGAAAAATGCTGCTCTTTGATGAAGGAAGATGTAGCCTTCCCCTTTCCCTTCTTTGCATCTCAGGCAAGAATGTCAGCTATTTGTAACGTAATGTGGTCTTGAGACTAAGCCTCTCTTTCCCCAAGTCGCTGAATTTATGTACATCTTCTCTATATTCACCATCACTATTAAAGACACTCAGTCTGGAGCAGAGCAGTGAGTACTTTAAATACACAAACCCTAATAGTCATGTCTTAAGGACCATCTCCTGGGGCTTGATTTTGGTTTTGTAAATTTGATCTTTTCCAACCATAAGCCAAAACTCCCTTGTATGTGTCAGCTACCCAAGAAATGAAATAGCTGTGATGAAATAATCAAGAGTATCAAGGGAATAGTTCAGAATGTAGAGGGTGAGTCCCAGGGTCCCAGAACTCTGTAAAGGATCAAAGACTCATTCACATCAGAGAATCTCATAGCAAATAATTGATGTCATGCTCACTGACATCACAGAGAATCTGATCACTGGAGATCCCAGCATAGCACAAGATTGTTCCTGAGAAGTATGTGGCACTCTTTCTATGCTTTCCACACAAAAATATTTTTATTTTGTTTTATTGTGGCTATTTTAAGAATAGGGAACTGAAACCATTAAACAAAGACCTCCAAAAAAGGCAGAACAATGAAAAACTTTTCTCCGGGGTTCATATTTCAGCTCTACTGAAGGAAAAATCTAGCCTGTCATCTATGCTAGTGGCTTATGAAATGGTTTTGAAACAAACATGTAAAAGTTTTGATTTTGTCTTTTGGCCTCTGTAGCCTAAGATAACTTTTAGGCTATTTTGCCTATAGAAAATAGATTATCTGACTGGCATTCTAATGGTTTATAATTAATTTATGCTTATAAACATGATGACAGATTCACGTTAATCTTGGTTTCAATGCAAATAGAGGCGATTGTAGAGGTAGAAAGGTCAGGCATAAGCTTGTGCCATTGTTGAACTTTTACCATTTAAACTGTGGGTGTTTGGGGGACTTCCTGCTTTGCCCTCCTCCTGTGTCCCCTGCAGGCCAACTTGGTAGTGCAAGAGAACCGCCACATGCTGGCCATGCAGGATCTGCAGAAGGCCCAGGCAGAGCTGGACGACAAACAAGCAGAGCTCGATGTGGTGCAGGCCGAGTATGAACAGGCCACGAGTGAAAAGCAGGTAGCCAAGGCGTGGCACGGGAGGGATGTCTGTCCCTTCCGCTGGCTCCTGTGAGCTCTCATTCCTATGCTCTCTTTATTTGACGGCTTGGTTTTCTGTAAGAATTCACAGAGTTTTATGTATAATGCGCACATAGCACAGGATTCTTCACTGAGCTCTTGGCTTCATTTCTCCATCCCTTTGCATGCCTCCTCTGCCCCTGCACCCCCCAAATAAAACAAAATTTAAGAGACAAAAGGGGGAAAAGGGAAGAAAAATATCATCAAGGAAGCTGCAGTGTGACACAGCGAGTCATGCAGCAAACCCCTTTGTCCATATAGTTTACTTGCAAGTGTCCATTGCAAAGAGTCATTGGCCTGGCTTGAGGACTCTGGTTTCTACTACACTCTCTGATCTGTTGACTTTGTTTCTCACAAACACCAAAAGCTGTTGATAAGCTTCAGGCTGGCCCACTGACAGAATCTTCTTGTAGGACACAACTATGCCAGGTCTCCTACGCAAGTGGATAGAGATGATCCCTGTGCACCCTGGGTCATCCCAGGATCCCCGTACCGTTACATTTAGTCTTTCAAACAGTTTTATAGCCAGGTGGGACAGATACTTCATACAGTAGGCAAGACACAGAGATGTCAAGGGAGAGTTCTGGGTTTTAGCCGGCCAGTAAAAGCCTTGAGTAGACTTGGATATTTTGATGTTGACTTAAGGCCTTCCTGTTACATGGATCTAGTTGACTACAGGAGCATGCTCTAATTACAGTGATTGTCTATAAATTTCTCAACACACACACACACATACACCCAGACAGAGACAGAAACAGAGACAGAGAGATAGAAAGAGAGAGGCACATGGGGGTGGGGGAAGAGAGATGTTTGTACTTGTTGAAAGAACCTAGGTTCATATACTTGCAATCAATTATACAAAACAAAGTTCCCCTAAAGACTCCCTTCCTTCTGAAATCCACACGGATTTAATGTAGAGTTCACGCAGCTGAAACCTCAGGCTTCCTCACTCATGCAGGAGGCTATGTGTGCTCGGGTCACCAAGACTGACAGTCTTATGGCCACAGGAGGCTGGGTTGCGCTCTACAGATACTTGCGTATTAACATTCGGAGAATATGCCTGAAGTGATTCAGAGAAAAGACACTGGAGTGCCTAAGTCACAAAACAATTCCATGATTCTCCTCCCCCTGTTTTAAATACCTATGTATCTCATACTTGAAGAAGATCTATTTTTAAAGCCCTCCCCATACCAATGACATAAGCTTTCAGCCCCACTTAGACTGGCTCAGCGAACCCTGTATTGTGTTTGACAGATGGGAGCTGTATTGACTTTCCTTTGAATATTTTATGGAAGTGGCCCCTGTCCAGATTAAGACACCTGCTCGTGACTCTGAGGTTTCATTGTGTGCAGAATACATGCTGCTTCCCTTAAAGAGCAAAGTCTCCTGGAAGCCGTGTGAGAGCATCTCTAAAGACATTTGCAGGAGTCAGTCAGTAGCACCCGCATGGGTGCGCATATTTATACCCAGGGAGCTTGCTTGCCCGAGGAGAAGGTTAACACCGCAGCTTCAGATCCACTTTAAAAAGCAGGAGGGAAGAGCATGAATTTCTGTCTTTCTGGATAGTCACTTGTATGCAGAAGCACGCATGAATAACAGATTCCTTTCTTCTGTTATTGTGTTTGCGTTTTAGCAGGGTTGCATTTGCTCATCCCAGTCCTTGTTATTGCTGCTCTGGAGCACCTGTTGTTGGCCTAGAGCAGGAAGGGTCTCACCCTTCCTAATGCTGCAAACCCTTGACACAGTTCCTCATGTTGTGACCCCAACCATAACCTTATTTTATTGCGACTTCAGCACTGTAATTTTGCTACTTTGTGAATCACAGTGTAAATATCTGTGTTTTCCGATAGTCTTAGGTGACCCATAGGAAAAGGCTGTTCGACCCCCAAAGCGGTCATGGCCCACAGGTTGAGAACCACTAGTTTAGACAAATGAACACCTAAGAACTGTAAAAATATGACCATAGCTTGAAAACTTGAGTTTCAACAAATTTCACATTTCTTTAAGTTAAAAAAAAAAAAATTAGTTCTCAGTAGTCCTCATTGTCCGCTATGTTCAGTGAGTCCGGTTTTATCCCAGGCTTTTTCAGACCCAGTCCAGCTGGCCTTGGTGAGTTCCCGATAGAACATCCCCATTGTCTCAGTGTGTGGGTGCACCCCTTGCGGTCCTGAGTTCCTTGCTCCTGCTCCCTCTCCTTCTGCTCCTGATTTGGACCTTGAGATTTCTGTCCGGTGCTCCAATATGGGTCTCTGTCTCTGTCTCCTTTCATCGCCTGATGAAGGTTAATATTCAGGAGGATGCCTATATGTTTTTCTTTGGGTTCTCAGGAACAATGGCAATGGGTTTCTAATCCTACTGCATGTACTGGCTTTGTGGGAGCCTAGGCAGTTTGGATGCTCACCTTACTAGACCTGGATGGAGGTGGGAGGTCCTTGGACTTCCCACAGGGCAGGGAACCCTGTTTGCTCTTTGGGCTGATGAGGGGGGGACTTGATTGAGGGAGGGGGAAGGAAATGGGAGGCGGTGGCGGGGAAGAGACAGAAATCTTTAATAAATAAGTAAATTAAAAAAAATTAGTGTTGAGTTTTCTGCCACGAACTTCCGAATAACCTTCACTCATTCCTGCCGCGTTTTCATCATTCCTAGGGCTGGATGAAGCTGACAGGGGCTCGTGGGCCTCCCAAAAGGGCTCTAGTCTGCAGTTCATTGTAACCTCGGCCTGCTTGGTTTCTTCAAAGAGTGCCCTGGCTACTGTCCTTAAAGGACACAGTACCTTGTTGTAGGGAGCAATTTCTCTGGCCTTCTGAAGAATGAACCAGTTTACTGGCTGGTGAGGAGAGACTAGACCACAGAGCCGAACCAAGGGGTTTCTGTACTCGACCTTTAGTTGAGACCACAGGAACAGTCTGCCTGTCAATCTCACAAAGTGCTCTTGGCCTATGTTGCAGCATCCAGAGAAGGCTGGGTACCGAGAGGACAAAGACAAGCAGGGAAGGCCTAGAATTTTTTTTAAATTGGTTGCGTATAAGTAGGGATGAGAAAATGCAATTAAGAATATCTTTCAATTGAAAACATTGTTTTAAATAAGTTACATGGAACCAAACATCATGCAGGCGGTATCTTTATTCTTGGGAGGAGGCAGATGGACATATGTAGTGGAGTTATGCTGCAGAAGTGGATTGTGGATTATTTTTCATTCACTAAAGGGGAAGACAAAACTCCAGAAGGAAGGTGAAAACAATTGGGTTAAGTATCTCCCTTTTGCCAGACACTGTATTGTGTTATTCTTACAACGGCAGTCTATTCATTACAGAAAATGTATTTAGGCAGTCCCGGAGAGGAATATAAATAATACTTGGCTCTTGGACCAGAACATATGCTATATATTTTGCATATACTTTAAGCCCATTTAAAAACAGAGCCCTCAGTGCCAACTGTTTAATTATCGAAGGTATTAACTTCATAAAACATTGTGAACTTTTTCGGTCATAAAAACTTGCAAGATAGTTTTAATCAGTTTAGAGTACTTATATCAGCACACTCTAATAATTTAAATGGTGGTTGAAGTTATCCCACTAAAAAAAAGTATTGAACAGTTTAAACTTTTCATATTGTTATAGATATTCCCATGAAACTTATCCTGTAAAAAGGTACAGTATGGGTTTGCTGTAGATGGACATCTACTGATCCACATACTTTATTTCCTCTGTTTTCACATGCAGCGCTGGCAATCATCTCCTAAACATAGACTCCAAGAAGTATTTGTGTTGGGAGTGTGGTGCAATAGCACAGTACATATCTAGCGTGCCTGAGGCCCTGTGCTCCATCATCAGAACCAGAAACTGGGGATGGGATTGAGTTCTGATTGGCAGTAATGTATGGAAGTCTGCCTTAAAGTTCTTTTTCTGGCTCAAGGAAAGGCTAAATAATACATATAAGTTAAATGAGGTTCAAATTTATGCAGATACCTTGGAGTACAATGAGGAGAAGATTACGGGTAATCTAAGATTTTTTTTTTTTTTTTTGACGTGAAATGAAGTGTTGCTTTAGATAAGGCATGGATGACCCCAGGGTTCAGCATGAGAGATATTCTTAATTGTATTTTCCTGAGAATTTATATTCTTTACGTATTTTGTACTACATGATGCTACCCTGTGTGATTTTACTAGTGAGTGTCAGGAATGTCCATCTTCTGTTAGTGACACCTGAGAGGATTTGGATGCTGGGTTCAAGGTGCCGGATAGAGAACTAGAGACTGAATGGGGCCAACACAAACACTTGGAGGTAGAATCTGTGTTTCCTGTGAAACGGGCCTTCCATGTCCCAAGATAGGCAGGCAATAAATGCTTTAACGCTCCATGTTTGAACTAGATGCTACTTTCTCTGAGCAAATGTTTCCTTCTGGTTTTCGCCTTCTTCAGACCTTGCTGGAAGATGCGGAGCGGTGCCGGCATAAAATGCAGACAGCGTCCTCGCTCATCAGTGGCTTGGCAGGTGAAAAGGAACGCTGGACAGAGCAGAGCAAAGACTTTGCTGCACAAACTAAACGGCTTGTAGGTCTGTAGCTTCTTTTATTAATGAGACTGTGTGTTGACTGGGATGGAGTCAGAAGCCTTAAGCTTCAATCAAACAACACTTGCTTGTTTCAAATTCCTCTATGTGTTTGTGTGTCTAGTAAAATTTCAAGGAGACAGGTAATTGTCTGGTACATATGTATTCTGATTTAATGGGTTAATGACCTTCACACTTCTTTGTAGTTTACTTTCAAATGCTTTGATAACTGTGGGAATATTGATCAAGGGCATTTTGATGAAGACTCTTTCTTCTCTGGATTTTATTTATTTTTTAATTGTTTTTTACTGAGCTAAATGTTTTTCTCCACTCTCCTTCCTAGAGGTCACTGTCTTACAACAAACTTATGATGAGCCAGTGCTTGAATTCTGACATTGTTTCTCAATTGGAAAATTAGACCCTGTTCAACTTCAATCAAACTCACACTTATTTATCAAGCCATGTGTAGCCCATGCTTACAGGTTGATTTGTGTAATTTAGTTTAAAAGAATAGCTGCAGTTTTATACTACTTTTTCAATTTTAGTGACTTACACAATTGTATGGATGGTCACAGAATATTTTAGGGGTGCTTGCTTTCTGTTTTAGGGGATGTGCTGCTGGCGACAGCTTTTCTGTCATATTCTGGTCCATTTAACCAAGAGTTTCGAGATCTGCTGTTAAATGATTGGAAGAAGGAAATGAAAGCCCGTAAAATTCCATTTGGGAATGATCTAAACCTTAATGAGTTGTTGATTGATGCCCCTACTATCAGTGAGTGGAATCTACAAGGCCTTCCAAATGACGATCTGTCTATCCAGAATGGGATTATTGTCACAAAAGCATCTCGCTACCCTCTGTTAATTGATCCACAGATTCAAGGCAAGATCTGGATTAAAAATAAAGAAAGCCAAAATGAACTCCAGGTGATTTCCTCTTGAGCACATTTATATACTTCTGGTTGTATTTCTCTATAGATCTCCTCCAAAAAAAAAGTGTGTGTGTGGGGGGGATATTTGAATGTCTTACAGGTTTTGTTTGGAATCCTATGTAAGATATAAGCTTATGTGTAATAACAAAGTCTTTTCCATAAACTTATTGTTTCCATTTCTGGTCACACCTATTAGCATCATATCTCAGTGACTCATGGCTCAGACTCTTATCTGTCAATGCTATGGCTTTCTTTGAGAATCAGAAAGCCATATGGACAGTGGCTTATGGACAGACTTCTAGTTGTCTACCAACAGGGATAGAAAGAAGCAGCGATGTCCCACACAGCTTTCAAATGCTTCAGGGCAGGGGCTAATGTTTGTCTACTGAAGGCAACATGAAAATGTTTAAGCTTTCCACATTACTTCATGTAGCATGGTTTCAGTGCCAAGGCTTCTCATGTTCTTGTTTTGTTTCCTGTGGCAAAGTGTTTAGAGCTCACATGACATCACTGTCCATTGCATCATGAGCTTGTCCCTCCAGAGTAACCTTGTGACCCCATTCTATTTGTAGATTACATCTCTAACCCATAAGTACTTTAGAAACCACCTGGAGGACAGCCTTTCCCTTGGACGGCCGCTACTTATAGAAGATGTTGGGGAGGAACTTGATCCTGCTCTGGACAATGTTTTGGAAAAAAACTTCATTAAGTCTGGATCTACCTTTAAGGTAGGCTAAACCCATTGGTAGCAATATGTAGAGCATATTGCATTCCAGTAGATGAGACACAGTTTTCTCAAGAGGCAGCAATTGGAGTTGGTTGGGGTGGGGTGGGCTACTTTTCTGCTCTTCTTGAGTTGGGACTAAATCTTTTTTGTTTTGCTATACAAATTAAATTCATTAGCAAATTGATCCAATCAATAACTGATTAAAAGGACTCAGGTGTATTTCTCTGCTGTTTAATTTTCTTTTTAAATAAAGGTGAAAGTCGGTGACAAGGAAGTAGATGTTATGGATGGCTTTAAACTCTACATTACTACCAAGCTGCCGAATCCAGCCTACACCCCAGAAATAAGTGCTCGGACCTCCATCATTGACTTCACAGTCACTATGAGAGGCTTGGAGGATCAGTTACTTGGGAGAGTCATCCTCATGGAGAAACAGGTGGGGAATCAAGACCAACTCTGTTTTTGCACTGTCTTAAATTGAGAAAAATAATATTAAAACAGCAATAGAATTAATTCCTCTTTTATCTGTGGTTTCCCTGTGTCCTAAATCTTAGTTATAGCATTGGCATTGCTTTAGAAGCCACTAATCTGTGATCCTAAATTCACATTAATTCTTCAGTATTTTCTTTTTCCACGTAAGGAAAAGTATTAGCCAATTATCTACATATGTATTTCTTTGCATGCGTGTACTGGGCTGTGGTGTACACATGTGCATGTATTTCTATGTGCAAATGTGTGTAAAGGCCAGAGATTGACACTGGGTATTTCTCCTCACCTTTTTAATTTAAACTTTTATCATCATCACGATATAATAATAATAATGATAACGATAATAATAATAATAATAATAATTTTTGTATGTGCTTTGCCAGCATGAGTATCTGTGCACCACATACGTGCTGCTGCATGTGGAGGTCTGAAGAAGCCATTGAATCTTTTGGATCTGGTGTTATAGAGGGTTGTGAGCTGCCTTATGGGTGCTGGGAATTGAACCTGGATCCTCTGTGAGGACAACGGCTGCTCTTAGGTCTAAAACCATCTTTCCAGCTCTTTATTTTTTAAGATGTGACCTTTCACTAAGTCTGGAGCTGGTTACATCAGCTCTGCTGGCCAGTCAGTCAGCTTCAGTGATTCACCTGTTTCCCCATCACATCTTCCAGCGCTGGGGATGCAGGCGCATGCCACAGCGCCCAGCTTTTTACATGAATCCTTGGGTTTCAAATTTAGGTTTCCATGATTTTGTGGCAGGCACTTTACAGAGTCGTCTTTCTATGTTGGGACCATTTGGAGTCCTGGCCTCCAGCTGCTCTTCCCTGCTAGAAACCTTTACTTTCCTTCTGATTTGAGTTACTAAAGGCTGTTTCAAAGTTGTTTACCAGCTCTGCTTCACGAGCACGTGTTGCCTTGCCTTGAGGATCAGAGGATAAGGTTTTCACCTGTTGGCCCACCTGACTGTGGGGTATATAAGCCTCCATGGTGCTGTTGAATAAGGGGCTTCTTACCAGTGACTAGAGGTCCGTGTCTCTGTCTGTGTGTCTGTCTCTCTGTCTGTATGTGTTTGTGTATTTCAACCTCCAGCCCCTGCCCGAAGCTCGCGAACTGCATGGTAGCCCATTGGGCACTGCATCCCTACCCTCATGTTTTATAGATTTTCTTAAATTATGCACATCACTGATAACTTTCTCAAAATCAACAGTGTAACTCTGAGAATATAGTTATCATTTTATTTTGTTATTCTGTTCTTCAACTGTCTCGTTTCTATGAAAAGCTTCTTGTTTTGTGAATCCTATTTACCCATTTACCTTCAGTTTTCTTGTCCACTTTCGTTTTGTTATGATTCTTCTTAGAATATAAGATGTAAACGTTGTTCTTGGGCCAAAAGCAACCTCAGTTTTTGTTTATCTGATTATTATTTATGTGAGTATATAAACACACACTTTTCCTCTGTGCATTGATCTGTACCCCATGCCTGTAGATGCCTACAGCGCCATAAGAGGATGTCAGATCTCCTAGAAACAGAGTTGCAGGCAGTTGTTGCCACCCCAGCATGAGTGCTGGGGCCTGGATCTGGGTCCTCTGCAAGAGCATCATTCTTTCTTAGACACTAAGCCATCTCTCTGGTCACCCAGTCTAGTCCTGTTATCTAAAAGAGATCTGTGTATGTGTAAAACTTTCATAGCTCTGTGGCGGTTGAGTTGGTTTAGTGTATCAAGGCTGCTGGTGTCAGGCGTGTTGACCTGAATTTGTTCCTATTACACACATGGTGGAATTTGTGAACCAACTCCTGCAAGTTGACCTCCACATGTGTGTGTGACACATGCTTCCTCCCACAAATAAATAAATGAGTACAATATAAAGAAGAATTCATGTAGCCTCTCGACTCTACTGTTCCGGGTTGATCTCTGTTGGGACAGATACTCTGAACAAAAACAGTGAGGGGAAGAAAGGTTTCTTCTTAGCTTACAATTCTATGGCACAGTCCATTGTTAGGGGCATCAGAGCAGGAACTCAAAGTAGGAACTTGAAGGCAAGCCTGCTTGCTATTCCACACATTATTAGCTCTAAGAAAAGAACTGTCTTCACAGCCAAAGAAGACAGAAGAACCTGGGAGGGGGGTGCTGCTTGCTGACTTGCTGGCCAGCTTATACTCAGGTAGACGCTGTATGCAATTCAAGACCACCTGCCTAGGGATAGGACTACCCACAGTGCGGACATGTATGCCTTCCCATATCAATTAACAGTCAAGAAGATCCCGCAGAGATATGCCTGTGAGCCAGTCTGATGTAGACAATTCTTAAACTAAGGCTCTCCTTTCAGATGACTCTAACCCGCATTAAGATAATAGCAAAAGCTAGCCAGGACAGCCACTGACTTAATGGAGCCCTAGAAACATAACCCAATGGTGGCTTCCTTTGCTACTATTTTTTTTTGAGCGGGGGGTATAACTATCTTAGTGCTCAGTGAGAAAATGGCCCATAATTTATAAACCCCCCTTTTGGGAGTCAGCATTTCCTTTGGGAAGTGTGTGAAGCTTATGCAACAAGATGTAGAAGGCCTTGAGGAGACTACCATGGTGAGGCTGAGGATGCTCTTGACTTTCTCATGGGTTCGATAGCAGTGAGTTTCTTTTACTTCATGGCCCATGCTATCCTGACCTGAAGATTGATTAGGTTAAGATCATTGGCAAATTCCTTGACTCTTCACCTCTTCCCGTCTCTAATGTTTTCTGCACGCTGCACCAGGCTTGCTCTTCTGAGCTCTACAGCTGGAAGAGAAAGGGAAAATATCTGCCTCTTTCTTCTTCCTCCTCTCTCTCCCCCATCTCTCACTGTGTTTTTAATTACAACACAAAAGTGAAATGCATGAGTTCAGAACTTGCTTAAGGAGCCTTTAACTCAGCTTCATAAGTTCATATGGGCAGTTAACCTCACTGTGAGAGGAACCGGTGTTGGTTCTGGCAGAGTAGCTGTTGAGGAAATAACAACCTTTGCCACACACCTGTTACTTTTTAGGAGGCGATTGGAGAGACGCAGCAATGCCACCCCGGTACTTCAGTAAAGATTGGGGTTTGAATCACCAAAATGTACTGTTGAGCATATGAAATCGCAAGAGTCTTTTGGGCCAGCATTCAGCACAGCAGCCCTAGGCTCTGATGTCACCTGTAGCCTTGGTGGCAGGTTGCATAATGTAATTGTCTTTGGTTTTCTTATATTTGTATTTGTTAAGACAAATACAATTTCCCTGGAAGAAACAATTTGGTCTGACTGATGCTGGCTGAAATAAAACAAAGCAAAGGCAACAACAAAACCACCAGTACCCAGCTTCAGTGGCAGGGGAGGCTTACAGTATCGAGGGGTGATTTCAGATTCTTAGAGACTTTCATCAGCCTTACAAAAATAAGTGTGGGTCCAGGGATAGCTAGTGTTTCCCTCTTCTTGAGAAAATCATCCCCTTACTAATGTATCATTGGCAGGACACATGCTCACAACACAGTTTTTTCAACCATCATGGCCAGGGTAGCATGACAGTCTATTTGCTTGTATTTATTTTTTCAGCACCAGGGGATTATCTTACTATGTACATCAATATAATAATTATAGTTATCTTTTCCTTAGCTTTGCCAAAATAAAATGTAAAGATGAAAGAAATAAGTTGATGGACTTATGTGAGTGAGTGTGTGTGTGTGTGTGTGCGCGCGTGTGTGTGGTCAAACTCCAGTGTTGCTCCTATACACCATCCACTATGTTTTGGAAGACCTAGTCTCCTAATGGCCACATACTTACCAGCTAGGTGAGGTTGGCAGGCCAATGGCCGTAGGATCCTCTCCTCTCCAACTTGCCAGCATTAGAATTACAGGCACATGCCACACACCTGGTGTAAACAGAAGGCTTTTCTCTGCCTTGCCTGGTTCCACTGGGCCAATTTCTCTCTACCCACTGGGTCTTGCTAGTTCCCGCAAACACTTATGAAATAGCCATTGTGAAGCTCACTATCAGTTACACTGTTAAGCCAATGTCTTAGGCTTCTTATTGGCTAGCTCTAACAATTAAATCAACCTATTTCTATTAATTGTGTATTGCCATGAGGCTGTGGCTTACAGGTGTGGCATGTTACTCCTTTGGCAGCGACATGGTGTCTCCTTGACTCTGCCTACTCTCTCTCTGTATTCCTGTTTGGACTTCCCACTTGGCTTTGCTCTGCTAAGCCATTGGCTGAAACAACTTTATTCATCAACCAATAAAAACAAGGCATATAAAGAAGGACATTCAACATCATACCTGGCTTTTCTGTGTGGGTGCTGGAGACTGAAGTCATGTGAGCACCTGCTGGCTAACCAATCTTTCCAGTCCTGTGACTGACTGTGCACAGATTAACATTGTCTATTTTTATCAGGGAGGTTCTCTTTTCCCCAGTATCTCTTCTTTCCGCTATATAGTATCTTTAAATTTTCTCATGTGACTGAGATTTCTCAGTCTGGGTGGTGAATCAGGGTCTGAGCTGATCTGTTTTATTTTTTTTTTCCTGAGCCATTTGCCATAATCTAGTTACTGCATTTAAATGAGTCATCTCTATGTGCTTTAGGAACACAGGATTAGAAATTGACATCCGATATTCAAGAAGATAGTGTTTTTCAACTAAGATGTCCCAAAGTGAATCAGAATAATTTTGTCTATAAACCTTTCTCATCAAAGAGAATATTTTTTGGCAAACCAAGATATTTAGCTATATAGATAGGCACATATACAGAAGTATAAACATTTTTCTCACCTATTCTGCATATTAAGAAATAGTCTGCTTGCTATTTTGAATAGAAATAGACATATTTCTAGGAGAAGGAGAGATAGCCTGAGCAGCCATGCAGTTCCTGCCTTAGCTACAGGATGCCTGTACCATCCTTATGTGCTAGTTTCGTGTACATTTTATGGTAAAAGCCCCGAGGCTTGTGTGACGTCATAAAATGGTCTCTGTGATGCAGATAACCATCCGGGTATGTGTCATTCTGCCATCCTAGGTTCCTTTCCGAACCTGTTATAGGTAAAGATTTCACAGTATCTCCCTCTAGGAGGTCAGAGGCCATACTATGTGATGTTTACACATTTAAATGTTTTGTGACCTATCACCACTTTTTTTCCTACTGATGCCACAAAAGACGGTGTTTTCTGAAAACTGCTGAAGGAAAGCAACATTAGAGCAGCCCGTAAATGTCACCTGTTTGTACTAATTTCTATATTTCCTGGTTTGAAAATCTTATTTAGTGAATAAATGAATGTAAGCAATGACTAAGGACATTTCAAATGCTGCACAGCAGATGGCAGCGGTGATGGGGAGAATGTGTTTCCCTTGAGTGGCTACAGCTCAGCAAATTAAAAATAGTAAACGTGTAGACTTTCTGGATTTATGCTTTTCTTAAAGACGGGTAACTTTCTAACTGGGATCAGACCATGAGTTTCAGAATTTGGTGGGGCCCTTCCCACCAAAACTACTCAACCAATAAGAATTCATGAGCTTGAATATAATGTAGAGTCAGTAGTCTGCTGTTTGCTCTTATGCAGTTTTCTTTCACAACAGCCCTTCTTTTTAACTTTGGGGTTTGCAGAGAGAGAATGTTCATGTTTGTATTTACAGCACGGAGATTAGAGTTTTCAGCTCACTTTATGGTTCAGTCTACCTGTTAGGGACACAGCACCTGATCATTTGTTCCATGATATTAATGGTGTGTACACGAGGTCTCAGGCATCACTGTCAGAATTGGAGGACTTTAATAAATGACCAAAACAGACCAAAACCCAAACCAACAAATCACACTTCTGGCTATCCTAAGGAATGCCATATACATAAGCATTCATGCTTGTTAGAAGGTGTTAACATGCTCCCAAAATAAATAAATACCAAGCCTCACAAGACGGAGAACTGGGGAGCCAGGTGGTGGGAGGGAGGAACCTCATTGAGAAGGTACATTTAAGAAAGACTTGTAGAAGGGAAGGCAATTAACTTTGTGGGAAGAATAAATCTGATAAATCAGTAGCCAGTGCAGAGGTCTCACGAGAAGAATGAAGCATGTGTTTGATGTAACAGGTCTCAGAGTCCTACATGGAGACCAGCTGTATCCCCCACTGTCTCAGAATGTGTTAGAATTCCAGATCCTGGACCCTGCTCCCGATCTGCTATCCAAGCCTCCCCACCTGATTCAAATGTGCCCCGATGTGGGAACTTCTCACTTAGGAGTTTAGACCAGAGTAGTGTCAGTGAGAAAAGACTAGATTCTGATGTAGAGGTGGTAGGCGTTGATCATTAATTTATTGTGGAATCTGGGGAAAGGAAGCAACTGCAATTTATTCTGGGGGCTGTGAGATGACTCATTCAGTAAAGGGGCTTGCTGTGCAAGCTGGGAGATCCTTCTTCAACCCTTGGAACCCACTTAAATATGGAGGAAGCCAGGCGGTGGTGGCGCACGCCTTTAATCCCAGCACTTGGGAGGCAGAGGCAGGCGGATCTCTGGGAGTTCGAGACCAGCCTGGTCT
>NC_022021.1:43775005-43782214 GCF_000317375.1 Microtus ochrogaster
GAGTTCGAGACCAGCCTGGTCTACAAGAGCTAGTTCCAGGACAGGCTCCAAAACCACAGAGAAACCCTGTCTCGAAAAACCAAAAAAAAAAAATATATATGGAGGAAAAGAACCAGCTCCACAATTGTCTTCTGACTTCTACATCCATACAGTGGCATGCACACACACACACACACACACACACACACACACACACACACACATAACCTACTACTACTATCCCTTTTAAAAAGTCAATACTCAGAAGCCTTGGCTTGAGAAGCTGAAGTATGGAGTTCCACTTGCTGGGATGAAGAAGGCTGATGTTGGCAGAGTTTCAGACAGATTAGAGCTCAGTTTTGCTGACAATGCTAAGGAACATTCATCTCTTTGAAGTCTCAAGTGGAGACACTGAAAAGTTATACAATGAGGGACTGACAAGAAGCTGGGACACAGTTTGGCATATATTATCTATGTATAAATCTATCTATTGATCTATCACCTACCTCTGTATCATCTCTCTACCTACCATCAATATCCATCTTTATGTCACTATTGTCGTCTCTCTAGCTATCATCCCTCTCTTTCTCTATCATCTATCTACCTACTTGGAGTATCTCATCAATTTCATATCTTCCTGGAACTATGTACCATCTACCAATGTTTATCCATCTATCTATCTATCTGTCTGTCTGTATATCTATCTAAGTATGTATGTATGTATGTATGTATCCATCTTATCTATCTATCTATCTATCTATCTATCTATCTATCTATCTATCTATCTATCTATCTATCTATCTATCTCATCTATCTGTCACATTTCATCAATCAATTTCCTATGTCCCTGCCTATGAACTATGTACCATCTATCTACCTATTGTATCTATGCCTCTCTCTCTCTCTCTCTCTCTCTCTCTCTCTCTCTCTCTCTCTCTCTCTCTCTGTCTATCTATCTGTCATCTGTCTATCTGCCTATCTTCTCTCTGACCGTCTGTCTTCTTTTATCATCTGTCTTTTATTTTCAACACTGAGGCTCAAAGCCAGGACATTGTGTGTGATAAGGAAGTGATACTTAATTAACTGAAGGACATCCCCAGCTGAGTGATTAGCATATTGAAGGTGAACAAAACAAAGCAGAATTTGCAGACTGCTGTGTGTTTCCTTTCTCACAATCATAAGATAAATCCTAGAAATGAAGAATTATATTACCCATAAAAGAGAAGGGACTTGAATATTGGTTAATAAGACCTTTTTTGTAGGTATGACTTTTGTCCTCCTGAGGTTTGTATGAGCACTAGATCCAAAGAGACAGGAGATAACACCATCCAGTAATTAACTAGTACCTCTATTATGTAATATTAGTCCATAGGGTTTGTTGCTGCATAGACTTAGACCTCTTTCAGCAGGGAGTAGAATTTGGATGTACTGGTGAAATGCTCTCTTCTGATGCCTCCCTAGGAATCTGAGCAGCGCACAGTGTAGATAGACTTGTAGCTGCCGTGAGTCACGTTCTAAACTGAGAAAGGCTGTCAATGTGATTTTGCTGCTGATCTCACATTTAACCCTGGGTTTCCCTTGATTGCAGTTATGAGGATTTATACCTTGTTACATTTAGTCACATCATTAATTGGTACTGTATTTAGGCTTTTCAAGTAAAAATCAGGGGTACACGTTTCTTTTACCAGTTACAAGTACTCTTTACTTACTGTCCTTTCCAGTTTTGATTATTTTCTTTAGCTTCAAAGTCTTTGGCATAAGTGCTTCACTTTCACGCATAACTTATTTATCTTCGTGTCAGTGTATTTTCTCTGCTTTCCTTTGCCTCTCCTGTGGCTGGTTCAGTGTCAATTGTATTGCTTCCTTTCGCTCTCTGAGCTTCCAAGGAAAGAAACACCATTGACAATAATCTCCCAGAGTGTTGCTCTCCTGAACTATAAAGCTTAAACAATAAAACTGGTATCTCAGAGGAATATATGTGTGTGTGTGTGTGTGTGTGTGTGTGTGTGTGTGTATGCACTATATACCTAATTCTTTGAAAATTTTATAAAATGTATTTTGATCATATTCTACCCAATTTCTCCCCTTAACTCTGTCCAGGTGTACCTCAACCACCAAATTTGTGTTTTTTCTTTCTTTTTTAAATTTAATAATTCATCCCCTGGAGCATGGTCAACCACACCCTTCATGAAAACTGACCCTTTCTCCCCAAGAAGCCATGAACTAACATAGCTTCTCATCTAAGACTGTGATTTCACGAGTATGTTCTCATCCCATGCTGGGATGTGAATGTGGACTGGCTTAATCCTGTCCAGATCTTGGTCTGGCAGGGATAGTGGCTGTAGTTCACAAACACAGGTAATCTTGAAGTGTCCAGAAGTCATGATTTCACGTCTGGCTGTTATAATCTTTCTGTTCACTTTTATATGATGGTCCCTGAAAACATATGTGTATATGTACTTATATAATATACATACATACATACATATTCATGTATGTGTGAGTACATCACCTATCTATCTATCTATCTATCTATCTATCTATCTATCTATCTATCTATCTATCTATCTATCTCTATCAACATATAGATATAGATATATTTTAAGATAAGGTTTTTAGTACACAGGCTGGCTTCAAAGCTGCTTTGTGAGGATGACCTTGAACTTTGAACCCTTTGCCTTACCTCCTGAGTTCTGAGACTACAGGCATGCAAACTATACCTGATTTTGAGGGTGCTGAGATTTGAACCCAGGACTTTATGCATTTTAGGCAAGCATGCTACCCATTGACTACCCCACCCAACACTATATTGTTAATTTTTGGGGAAAAATAGTACCTTTTCAGGTCAAGAAAAGTTTTCAAATGAAAAAAAAATTATTTTGCTATTTTTTTCAAACGAACTCTTACTATGTAGTCTAGGCCACCCTTGCATTTGTATCATATATACATGATGTGGGATTCTTTTTTGTATGGTATAAATATATTTTGTTGCCATTGGTTAATAAAGAAGCTTATTTTGGCCAATGGCTTAACAGAATATAGCCAGACTGATATATATATATTATATATATATGAGAGAGAGAGAGAGAGAGAGAGAGAGAGAGAGAGAAGGTAGAGTTAGCAAGATGCTATGTAGCCATTGCAGGAGACAGATGCTGGACAGAACTTTATCTGGTAAGCCACAGCCACGTGGTGATACACAGATTAATAGAAATGGGTAATTTAAGATATAAGAGTTAGCTAGAAATACACTTAGGTCATTGGCCAAGCAGTGATTTAAATAATGTAGTTTCTATGTGGTTGTTTTGAGTCTGTCCATCTGGGAACAAACAAGCAGCCTCGTACTACATATACATATATATAATTAATATGTAATATAGAACTAATTCTTTGAGAATTTTATAAAATGCATAACATATATATCCCTGCCTCAACTTCCTAAGTGCTGGGATTACAGGTATGTACTACCATGATGAACTGTTGAGATCTTTCAGTTTACATGTGCCTACAGAAATAGCTTAGATTACTTGTCTGATTACACAGAGTTGCTTCCCCTGAGAAGAGAGTACCATTTCAATCTATAAGTTAGAGATAATCTTACTAAAGCAGCAGAATTCTTTCAAAGAAGGTAACAGAACTAATTATGTTAAAATAGTGATCTGTATGTTTGTCTTCAAATTTGACTTCCCTCTGTATATAATCACAAAACCACTAAAATGCTGACTTAAAAAACACAAATGAGAATAGAGGTAGTACATATATATTATATAATGTAAACAAATGTGTATATATATATATATGTCTGAATACATTGGATGTTATTTTCTGCCTATTTTCTTTGCTTTTTTGATGTCCACGTTCTTGTTTTTCAGTCAAGTAAGATAGATGCAGTACATTACTGATGCCTGATAGCAGACAGAGAAGTTCACATTTTAAGGAATGTCCTCAAAAGAGAGGTTCTGTTACAATAAAAATGTATTTACATAAATGAACAGGAATTGGAGAAAGAGCGAACTCATCTCATGGAGGATGTAACAGCAAACAAGAGAAAGATGAAGGAGCTGGAAGATAATTTGCTTTATCGCCTGACAAGCACTCAAGGGTCCCTGGTGGAAGATGAGAGTCTCATTGTTGTGCTGAGCAATACCAAAAAGACAGCCGAGGAGGTGACACAGAAGCTGGACATTTCTGTAGAGACAGAAATTCAAATTAACTCAGCCCGGGAGGAGTACCGACCTGGTAAGTCTGGTAATGGAAGACAAATGTCACAAGAAAACAGAGCAAGGAAGAAATGAGAATTAGAGCAACTGATTAAAGTAAGAACATTATATAAATTGCTGTGCCATGCGGGGTGGCCATTTATGCTTCTTGCCATTTCTGTTGAGCAGTTTAACAAATCAGAAATGGAAAAGTATGTAATGGTATAAACTTTAGGTACTATCTAGGGTAACGGAAAAATCTTTAAGGTACTAATACATTTATTTTAAAATAAGAGATTAAAACACTGCTACAAATTAGTGAAATCTGAGACATTAGTACTGTAGACTTTCTGTTAGTTCTGTATCATGTAGCAACAATGTGTTTATTTGGAAGTCAGTTTTCTGGTGCTTCTTTTCAGCTGCCTGTTTAATAGATGGTGTTAATTGTCTGCTCCAGACATGTAAAATATTCAATTGGCTTTCCTTGTGCTGTTTAGCATTTTCCTGAAAAAAAGAGCTGAAGCTATGTCACGGCTTTATGGACAGTCAGGCCTCATCTCTGTGATGTTTGCATCAAAAGCTTGAGGCCAAGGTTAGACTTGGTTTTTTATGAGCTTAAGATAAGTTCCTGTGTGACCTCCTGTAGCCTTTGCTAAGTGTTAAACAGGAAACTTTTAAAAGTCTCTTTTCTTTTATTACTCTGATAAAACACAGAAAACTATACTTAAAAAGGAGTGTAGAGAGTCTAAAATGTCTTGGTGTCATTAGTACCATTTGATAAATATAAATAAACTATGAAAAACTATATATAGAACTAAGTAATAAGCTTTGTTCTAGATCTCATTGTCAGTCGGCAGTACTGCTGAGACAAAATACTGTTTTCAGTAATGGACTGGGGTGATGTGTTTGCACAGCTCATTCATCTTCTATTCCTATGCTATGTGCATCTCTGATCTTTGTCTTTCAGTTGCTACCAGGGGCAGCATCCTCTACTTCCTCATCACCGAGATGCGCTTGGTTAATGAGATGTATCAGACTTCGCTCCGCCAGTTTCTGGGCTTGTTTGACCTTTCCTTAGCCAGGTACAGCTATCTCTAGGAAGTCAAGCTGAATTCTTTATCCGGGGACTAGAACAATGATATTAGAATCTCCTTTTTGCCTGGAAGTAAGAGTGTTTTCTTTTCCTAAATCTGAGATTAGTGCAGTTATTACAGTGTTAACACATCATTCAGACTTGGCATCTTCGGCTCAGAGGAAGCCATGCTGGCCACTCATCCACTGATTTGCCTCCTTTGGTTTCGCATGTTCCACTAAATGGGAAAATTTTCAAGACATTGTTGTGAATAATAATGGCCTCTGGGTAAAATTGATTTAGACAACAATGAGGAATTCTTATTTTGTTGTTTCACGTTGAGAGAATTCTTGTTATTTTAGATTTAGGAGCCCTTTCTTGTGTAAAAGTAAAAATTAGTCCTTTATCCTCCACCAGAAATGCTATTTCTATAGACAATTGGAAAGGGCAGCGGGATGATGATGTCATGGGTCTCTTCCCCAGGTCTGTCAAGAGCCCAATTACAAGCAAGAGAATTGCTAATATCATCGAGCACATGACCTATGAGGTTTTTAAATATGCCGCTCGAGGCTTATACGAGGAGCACAAATTCTTGTTCACATTGTTGCTCACCCTAAAGATTGACATCCAGAGGAACAGAGTCAAGCATGAGGAATTTCTCACCCTGATTAAAGGTCAGTAGAAAGTGCTCTGCACAGTGCAGGTGCAAATACCCTTCACAGAGCTTCTGTCTTGCTTTCTAAGTCGTAATAGTTTTTTTTGCATTTCATTTATGATTTACTTACATGAATTATTCTGTTTGATCATCTATTGAATGATGAGTATTTGTTGGAGATCTACTGTGTCTCATGGCATCGAACAGACATTTTACTGAACCAAACCCCTTGCAGAGTGCCTGATTTTGGGGTGGAGGAGAAGGTACAGAAAAAGTAATTAAACAAGTAAAATATACACTATGTGGGAAGCTAGCAAGCACTTTAGAGTAATGGGAGAAAATGAGTTTTAACCTTTCTTTTGCTGTGATAGAATTCTCTGGCCCAACTCCAACCTCCAGGGAGAAAGGGCTTATTTTTGCATCATTTGAGACACAGGCCACCATGGCAGGAAATGAGGGCAACAGAAAGTGAATGAGCCAGGTATACCACATCCACAGTCAGAAAGCAGGGGTCAGAGGATGCTTGTGCTCAACCACTTGTTCTTCCTTATACCACTGTGGACTCAAGCTGAAGGGATATGCTCCCCGCTTTTAATGTCTGTCTGCCCACCTCTCTTAACCTAAGCAGCATAGTCTCTCAAAGGCATGCCCAAAGACTAAATATGTCCCCTAACATGGGTGTATCTGTAGGTCTGTCTCTTACAGGGTTGACGAGATAAAATGTGGTATTTGCCTGAATCTGACTTGTTTCACTTAATATGATCTCTATTTGCCTCAATTTTCTTGAAAACAATATAATTCTATTCCTTGTGGTTGAATAAAAACTCCATTTTAAGTACATATACCTGTATCTGTTTGTGATATTCTTCATTTGTTAAAGGGCTCCTAGACTAGTCCATAACTGGGTTGTTATGAATAGCGCTGCAATACACTTGGAAGCATCTCTGTGGTGTGGTAACTTAGAGGCCTCCAGATATGTACCCAAGAGTGGAGTACCTGAGAGATATGGTAATTTGAATTTTCTGAGGAAACTCTATACTATTTTTCACAGTTGTTGGAGTAATTTGTATTCCCACCAGCAAAGTCTAAATGTACCCTTGCTAGTTCTTGTCATTATTTGTTTTCTTTTTCTTTTTTCCTTTTTTTTTTTTTTTTTTTTTTTTTCACGATATGGGGTCTCTCAGGCCTCATTTTGGAAGGCCAACATGTACATTATAAGGATAATAATCATAACAGTAATACTTCTTTCCCTCATCAGTATTTACCTCCATCCTCACCGCCTGGTTTTTTTCTTTTTTTTTTTT
>NC_022021.1:43782314-43830504 GCF_000317375.1 Microtus ochrogaster
GTAGACCAGGCTGGTCTCGAACTCACAGAGATCCTCCTGCCTCTGCCTCCCGAGTGCTGGGATTAAAGGCGTGCGCCACCACCGCCCGGCTATTATTTGTTTTCTTAATGGCAGCTCATCTGACTGGGGTGATGGAGTCTTAATGGTTTTAAATTCATTTTGCACTGACAGATAAGGATGTTGAACATTTTCGTTTGCTTATTGGTCATTTACTCCTGTTCTCCTTGTTTGTTTGTCATTGTCACCACCATCATCAGCACTCTCCTCCTCCTCCTCCTCCTCCTCCTCTTCCTCCTCTACCTTCTCCTCCTTCTCCTATTTATCACCCAATTCATTGCTCAAATTGTTTAATTTTTTGGTACTTAGATTTTTGGGTTCTTTCCAAAGTCTAGATACTAATTGTCTGATATAGCTTACACAGATTTTTCTTTCATTCTGTAGTCTTTCTCTTGACTTGATTAGCTTTTGATATGCATATTTAAAAATATACAATCTTATTTTTTAATTTTTTTCATTTTATTTCCTGCGCTATTGGATTCCTTGCAGTCTCTCCATTCCCTCTTCTGCAGTGATCCATGACCCTTTGGAGGATAGGATGTGATGTACATATTCTATGTAGGGATGAGTGTTGTGTTCTGCTGTCTCTTAGTTGTGGGTCTGAGTTAATTGCTATCTATTGACAAGAGATGATTCTCTGATGAGGATTGATAGATGCACTAATCTATGTTCAAACAGTATATTTTTTAGGACTCTGTTTAATACTATGTACATTTAGCAGAATAATAGCAGTTTTTTCCCTAAAACCTATGACATGTTTAGCCATGGGTTCTTGGTTCCAATAATGCAGTCAGGTATGAGTTTGGTCATCTGGAGTGGTCCTTGAATCCAACCAGAAAGTAGATTGATACTATCATGATAGTCAAATTACTGTAGCGCCAGTATGTCTCTTGTCAATCTGGTTTTTACTGTAGCTTTCGAGGTTCCACAGCTATGTGACATCAAGGATCCCTTTATTCCCCAGTAGCATACATAGCACATTTGAGTTCTGTGAAAGCTAGCCAGCAAAGATAAAGCTTCAAGGTGAGTACCAGCTTGATTTCTTCATGTTCTGAGTGAGGTAACCCAGACCCAGAAAGACAAATGTCACATAGTTTTCTCTCATTCGTGGTTGTTAGCTTTAGCTCTTCAGATAAGTGTCTTTAATTTGGAAAATCCATAGATATGCGGGAAATTGTTACAAGGCTATGGGTCTAGGAGAGATGGACCATAGTGGTATAAAAGGTTAAAGGGGAACAAAGGTGCAAGAGGGGTTAAGTTGAGGGCAGGGTGGAAGAGGTATAACACTTAATACCTTTCAAAAGTTTGTTTGGAGACATACTACTACAGAAGCTTCCTTAAATATAGGCATATATAAAACAAATTAAAATAGAGTGTGTCTAGTTGGTGTTTTTAACAAGAATGACTCACACAATCTCATATTTTTGAATACTTAGTCTCCAGCTAGTGTAACTGTTTAGGAAGAATTATGAAGCATGGCCTTCTTAGAAGAACTGTCTCACTTTGGGTAGGCTTTGAGGTTTCAAAGAACTTGTTACATTCCCAATCTCTCTCTCTCTGCCTTACGGTTGTGTCTCCTAATGTGAGCTCTCAGCTCTTCCTTGGTTCCACCATCATGTACTCCACTATTCTGAAAGTGTAAGCCAAGTTAAAGTTTTTTAAAAGTTGCTTTGGGTATGGTATTTTACCAACAGCAATATAAAATAACTAAGAAACCCTATAATGGGTAACAGTATTTCTGCTCTTCTCCATAGTCTAGTAAATAAAATTTTCAGTGCCAGTAAATGGTTTACATATCTGGGAGATTTTGGCTGGTGATGTCCCACTGGCACAATTAGAGATTTTCATACCCAAATATAATGCTTATTTTTTAATATTAACTCTAATTTCCTTCTCCCCAACTTCTTCTCGTTGAGCCCTGCTGAATCCATTTTTCCTTTCTCAGCTGTTTCTTAAATAATCTTTTTAATCTGCTATTGAGTTATCAAAAATAGTTTTTCTTCCCCAACATACAACCATTCCTTGTGCTTCACTGTACATTTTTGGAACAGGCAAGACAGTTACAACATAGTTGCCCTCTCTCAACACTGAACAGTGCTTAAACCTAAAAGGCTCACTCACCACTTCCAAAAATAGTCTTTTGTTAACTCACTGGTAGCTACCTTATTTTATACATTTTGATGGAAAATGGGCAGTTGTCATGGAAATTGGTGAAGCATTTATTGAACATGGTGCTATTATCATTTTCTCCCTGGCATGACAAGATTTTTTTTTTTTTTTACTTTATGAGTCAATATTTGCATTGAAATAGTTTCAAGGCCCTGTTTACTTTACTATAAATGAACTAAGATTGATTTGACAAAAGGATACAGTGTAATAGTACATGGTATTTGGATTAGGTAGAGAATGACTCAATAAATATCTTTTACATTATTTGTTTATAACCTGCTTTATCAAACAAATAGTCTTTGGATGACTCAGTAGGTTGGTTTTTCTTTTGTGAATAATGTTTAGAACATTTTTTTCCTGGAATAGTTTAATGGATGTTATTTATTAGACAACCTATTTCATCATTTTAAAGAGTGCCTAATGGTTTCTTTTACTTAAATTATGACTTTTACCTGCTGATATTTTTTTAAGTGGCAGCAATGATGTTTTGAAGGTGTCCTTTATCATTTGGTGCTAAAAGTTATGTGTGCTTAGGAAGGTTATCAGAAAAAAGACGAATCAGTACCAAATGGAAATTTTGTTCTTGTTAGATTACCCAATATAAGCAATGTGACAGAGGCCCTAAGATATGGTCAAAACAGATGAATATTGCTTACAGAAGAGAAACCTTCAAATATATTTAGTGATTCTAGCATCTGTCGATAAGCTATATATTTAAAATTAGCGTATAACAGTATAAGGCCATTCTTAATATTGAGACGAGCTGTTCATTTAGTGACCTGCCATGCCCTCAATCCTGCATGGTTTATACATTTCTAGCACAGCATGTAGGCCATATTATTTAAAGTTTAGAGGGAGAGTTCCAGGCCAATAAGATAGCTTGCCCTAGATGTTGGTGTCAGGTCAACAGAATCTAGCATCACTTTGTTTCTAAAGCTATAATGCTGACGTATGGTTGAGTTTTCTATAATCATCTATTTATTTATTTAGGTTTGAAGCATGCTCCTAACTATGATTTATATCTCTGAATTTAATAAATGTTAAAGCAGTAAAGTCGTTGAAATTAAGACACTTCAAACAGAAACATTTACTAAATGAATTACTTTAAAGCAAAAATAAGAGCTGGCAACTTTTTACGTTTAATTTTAAAGGTGGCGCCTCATTGGATCTTAAAGCTTGCCCTCCTAAACCATCAAAATGGATCCTAGACATGTCCTGGCTGAATTTGGTGGAACTTAGCAAACTTAGACAGTTTTCAGACATCCTCGATCAGGTACTATGTTTGTTGAATGTATGTAAGATACTGTCATGGTGAGCAGCTTTTAGATTTATCACTGCAAAGTTTGTGGAGGAGAGATGCTTCTTTCCTATACTGTAAGTTTTAGAAGGTATTGTACGTGTTTGTTTTTTCCTGCAGCTCCTCCACAGCCTGAAAACAACAGCACCCTCTGAAGGCTGGTTATGTAGGAAGAAGTGCGCTCAGGATGTTTAATTGTCATTGTCTCAGCCTACATGTTATTATAAAGGTCTATATATAGAAAAACTGATGGGTCTAATTAGATAGAATAATTAAATGCATGCATAATCCTCTCTGTGTGGTCTTTTTAGAGAATGAAAAGAAATGGAAAGAAATACGCACAGCATATTCTACTAAATTTCCCTTCTTGTCCTTTGTCTCTCTCCTTCCTCTTCCTCTGTCCTTCCTTCCAGTTCCTTCTTAACTAGTTATCCAGGTCTGACCCTCATGCTGGCATTTGTCTCTCGATCTGTAGATGTCACCGTTCTTTAAACCATACAGTTGCCTGCCACCATTGTTTGTGCAGGAATAGTGGAAGTTGAGTGTGAGTCCAAAAGGAGGTTGTTTACTACCTGATGATGATAGAGAAATGAGATTGACAGAAAGATGGCTTTATTCAGAAACAGAATGAAGAGGCTATGGATGCTTGTTTTGACCAAGAAATATGAGATTTTTAACGTTGATAGTTCAAGTTTAAACCAGGAAGTTTAAATTTGGAAGTGCCTTTATACTTTGGCTCACAACTGGTGATGTTTGTTATTATTAACCCATAATTTATGTATAATTAGTTGTTTTAGGAAAAATAACTTAAATTCTGAGTTATTAATGCACTCTAGTTTATCCTTCTATCAGGATACATCCAGGAGTTTTCCCTAGATTGGATAGTATGTCACATGTGTGAAATCCAGCCCCATTATACAGAATTTCATAATTGAAACAGATTTTTTATTCATTTTTTTAATATCCCCAAAGCAGCATTTATTTACTCTTTAAAGTCCAAAATATTTATTTTAGCTGTCTGGCATTTTATAACCACCCATCATGATTGACACAGGTTGACACACATGATGCTGTCAGAATACACAAGAACAATAGCCAACGAGTTACAAAAAATAAATCCATGATTCTTAATCACAACCAAAAAAAAAAAAAAGAAAGTTACACATATCAAAACTTCTGATGCATTGCATTGAAAAGAAGGTGTGTGCACTTCATAATTTAAAGAGGCACAGCAAGGGCTGCTGAAAGCTCACGTTAACAGTTTGTAAAGCTGATGGTGAAGGAACAAGTTGTTGCTGTGTCAGTTTCCATTAGCTGAAGGAAGGGATGAGAGGGTCAAATTCATTTTTGCACGCACAAGATGTACTGCTTAACAGAACACTATCAGCTTGTTTTAAATAGCAGCCATAGCCTGTGTTGGCTAATTCTCCTTTCTACAATCCTCAATTACCATCACCTGGATTTGCCATAGATCAACAGACATAATAAAATGCCTCATTCAGAACACACTTCTCTGCACAATTCAAAAGGGAATGATGCCCTGTGGCTCAAAGCAACCATCAGTCCAGCAAATGCCCATGAAGGTTTATCTGAAACTGCTTCCCAAGGGACAGGAGGGCAGATCTGAATAGCTGTGCTGCCAATACAGATAGGTTTAGCACTAGATATAGTGATTGTGGCAAGGAAGAATCAGTGATGGGGGTGGTGGGTGAAGAAAGGGCCAGGGACCTGAAGGATCTTCAGTTGCCTTCTGCTTCTTCATCCTGCTGGTCGCTCGTCCAGAGGGTGAGATTGTCTCGCAGCAACTTGCTCCCTCCCCGCCCGCCCGTGGCGCCCCCTGTTCTCTCTAGGATTTTTTTTTATTCTTAAATGGTTCTTTCTAAACATGAACCCAGGAAGGTTCTTTTTTATTTTTTAATTAATTTTTTGGAAGGTTCTTTTTTTGTTTAAACTAGGAAATATACTTGAGGCTTTTTATCAAAGTGATTATCAGAGGACTTAAGATTCTATTAATTTACCTGGTGGCAGTGGCGCACACCTTTAATCCTAGCACTCAGGAGGCAGAGGCAGGAGGATCTCTGAGAGTTTGAGGCCAGCCTGGTCTACAAGAGCTAGCTCCAGGACAGGCTCCAAAGCCACAGAGAAACCCCGTCTCGAACTCCCTCCCCCCCAAAAAAATCTATTAATTCATGGATGTTATTTGTTTGCTTGAAACTTTTGTTGTATTTGCCTCTGTAACTCTGGTGTCCTATTTGTTTCTGTTATCTGTATCTGGTATATGGTAATACATTGTATGCTTTGCCAGTTGCCTATAAGTACCAGGGGTCTGATCATCCATGTGATGATGATATTGGATGCAATCCTTCAAATTACTTTAGATTGATAGAATATTGACCCCAAACCTGTTTATTTAAGAACAAATATATTTGATGTCTTCCTTTGAGTCAAGAGTGGTCCTAGGAAATGAGGAAACATGAATGAGCAAGACCGGATTATAAGACAATTTTGTGGAGCCGATGAGTCTTCCTTGAGATAATGAAAATAGGGCTCCATTGATTTTTCTTTCTTTATAAATTTGCTACCATAAAGGTAGAGAAGAAATCAAGCATCTCAGGACTCTCTCTACCTTGGCAGCCAGTGGTAGGATAATGTTAGCATAGATTGATTTGGAGGCAAGTGGTATTTAATCTTAGACAGCCAGACTTTTGACACCAGGATACATAATGTTTAAAAATAGTGAAAGTATATGGCTTACATGTGCCTAGAAGGGTCAGAAAGGTTGATAGACAATGACAATGTGCAATTGCTGAAAGGTTTTTGTGTGACACGACACATTTCTTATCCTATGGTATTTTCAGATATCAAGAAATGAAAAACTGTGGAAAATTTGGTTTGACAAAGAAAACCCAGAGGAGGAACCTCTTCCAAATGCCTATGATAAATCTCTTGACTGCTTCCGACGTCTTCTCCTTATTAGGTCCTGGTGTCCCGACAGAACCATTGCCCAGGTAAAATGTGTATTAAAAGGAAACAAGAGAGTGTGTTCTACAGGAGAATTTTCTTTAAGCTTAGAGAAGTATTTTGAATATGATTATCAAATGGAATTTCCTAATGGACATCCAAACTATTTTTTAGCAAGACCAATATGATAAATGGAATTGAAAACAGCAAAGGAAGGACTGAGGTGCACATGTCCCTAAGTGATTTATTAAATCCCTGTAGTCCCAGGGGTAAAACAAATGCAAATGAGAAAGTCATGACTCTGAGCTTGGCATGTAAGAATAGCACAAATGCAAAGCATTATTCTCTTGTGTCATCTTATAATAATTCAGAAATGATAGAGCTGCTTTATTTTATTAGCTGTAAATCAGCTCTTGTATAATCAAGAAAACTGCAGAAACGTTAGTGAGAGAGACGTCTAGCAGGACAGATATAGTGTCAGTTCCCTAGATAAAGCCACAGCTCTGAGTGAGAGGTTCTCTAGAACTGAATTCTGCATATGGCTAAAATGTAAATCCTTCTTCCAAAGCTTCATGTTCTCCAAGACTTTTTTATATGACTTTTCACCCACTGAGAAGGAGCAGGCCTTGCTTTCACAACTAAAACTTTAAAATTTAGCACAGGCAGACTTCTTAATGACTTCCATATAGCAACGGCAGCAAAATCTGCTGGTTTCTGTATTCACCGTGTTCTCTGCAGAGGGTAACACAAAATGGACAAGGTAACTATCCTCACCTCGACTCAGGTACCTCAAATCAAAGAACAGCTAGATCTAAAGACTTATTAAGAAAAGAAAACTGGGTTTTGCCACTTAGGGCACTGAGGTCTTGCTTCCATTCAGTTCCCACTTTCACCCTCATGATTTGTACTTTCCACAATGAATGGTCAAAGGTTGCCTTTTTCAGGGCGGTGAAAGAGGGAAAGTGTAAGTACATTTGTTTCTTTATCCACTTCTGCCTCCTTACCTCCCTTCTCCCTTTTCCACCGAAAAGATTTAGTTTCAAAGTTAAAATGAAAGCCTTCAGACTCCTCTGTAACGTTCCCACCTCTGTATGGCTTTGTCATTCTCAGGCAAGACATAAGTGTGGCCTCTTTACTGGTCACGTTTTGTATCTTCTTGCCCACTCTGAAATAGCCTTTATATTCTAAAAGAAACAGCAAGGATATTCCATTTCACAGTTTTTCAATTGTAAGGGCTTACCATGGCCCTTACAATCACACTCAATTTCTGAATAAAATCTAGATGGTCCTCTGGAAATATATTCCACCCTCTGAAATTTGTATCTCCATGAGTCCTTTTTAAAAACTATTGCCAGATAAGCCCCACATTGTTATATACTCTGTTCCTGTTCGCCATAAGCAATATCAGGCTGCAATTCATGCATTGCACTTTGTCTGGTGTGATGGTTCACAGTAGGAATATCAGGTGGGTTGGCCACAGAAATACCGCACTGTCAGGGGGTGTCCTAATGCTACATATGCAGTGATGTCTAAAACGATGCCACAGAGGGAGGTCAGTCCATACGAGACAGCTTCTGAGTTCATTTTCCTTCCCATCCTCCAAGGTTGTGCCTGCTTAATTGAGACCAGATGGAACAAAATGTTCTTTGGAGTTGGACTGAATCACTTGTGAAAATGTAGCATGATGTATTTACTCGTGCCAATGAGGTGTTAAGTTTTTATAGATTGGCAGGCTGTGCAGAAGTCTGGCTGGCTCTCACCAAACCATCAGTTACACAGTTGTACTGGATGTCCTCTATGCAGATGAAACAATTTATTCTTGTTTGCTCTGAAATTCCTGTACATGTGTTCACTGTATGAAGTACAGCCCACTCTGACTTTCCATTGTCTGGACAAGGCCTGCCCACACTCTTGTTCAGCTTAAATGCTCGTTTGGTAATAAACATGTATTTCCTGTATTTCTACAAAACTGACTGCTTTTGCCATTGCACAACCTCAAGAGGCTGTTGTTTATTTGCTATTATCTGGTCATTGTGTGTATAATCCCGAGGCGAAGCAGGAATCCCAAAAGCAGGGACATCCTGTCACTGCTTGGCAGGGCCACCTGATGCACATCCTTGGAGAGAAGAGGAAGAGGTTGCTAGCCAAGTTTCATGCCTGCTGTGAGAGAGGGACTTATGGGGATGGGGACCCAATGAGACAATGCTTGTGTTGGGCTGAGTTATGGAGGTGAGGAAACATTACTTTTCACACATGTTGCAGTTTTGTCTTGAGACTTACATCACAGAATGAACTGCAAACCCTGGACTTTAACCAATCGGAACCAGTGGCTGTGATCTTGAGAATTTCTTTCTTCCCAAGAAACAAGGATTTTTATCAAAAAGTCCATCATGTGTGGGAAAAGAGGGCCGCTTGATTGCCCTGGCCGCCGGGCTTCTCATCCCCGAAATAACCACACCGAAAACTATATTCATTAAATCACTGCTTGGCCCATTAGCTCTAGCATCTTATTGGCTAACTCTTACATCTTAATTTAACCCATTTCTAGTAATCTGTGGATTGCTACAAGGCTGTGGCTTACTGGGTAAAATTTGCAACATCTGTCTCCAGTGACTCCATGGCTTCTCTCTCTCTCTCTCTCTCTCTCTCTCTCTCTCTCTCTCTCTGCCTTCCTTCTCCCAGCATTCCATTCAGTCTTCCTGCCTACTAAGTTCTACCCTATTGTAGATCCGAAGCAGTTCCTTCATTAACCAATGAAAGCAAAACATAGACAGAAGGACCTTCTACACCAATCATGCTTTCCATTTTAAGTTAAATAGCTTTCTTTACCAAGAGAATGAGAGCTGGGCTCACTGCCTTAAATATCTTCTGAGATAAGCATAACTTTTATATTTTTAATACATTAAACCAACAAGAAGAATGATATTTTATGATGTGAAAATGATGTAACAGTTAAATCTCAGTTTTTAAAATTTTATCTTATCATTATTATCAAATGGTTGCATACTGTACATTGTGGAGTAGTCAAATCAGGCTTATGAAGTTTATTGGAGCAAGGCCACACCATTTTGTTCTGTATTGTATCAAGTTGCTTTTGTGCTTCAATGGATGGGTTAAACAATTGCAACAGAGCCCATGTAACTAGAAAAGCTCCAATGATTTTCCATGTGACCCTTACTGTGTTGCAATGTCTTCTGTGGCAATGTCCACACTGGGTGCAGGTTGATATACATGATGGTTTGGGTGGTATCAAGTACCCCATTAGCTTAAAATAGAAAACATTTGGTCTTTAGATGTAGGCGAGCCACACTGAGAAGCTGTAGTGATGGCAGCTGCCTGTGGCTGAGCAGGAACCGCAACTGTGGAATGACCGGCCGGCCTTTGAATTGCTTCCTGCCTGCAGACCTTCAGTGACTCCAAATGTGTATATAGAGTAGATTCTTGATGACCTCAGTGGACATGCTAAACAAACTTTTTAAGTACTTACTGCAATGAAAGTGTTTAGCCATTTAAAGCAAGGTTAGATACTTTCATATTGGGTTTTGCCAATTTAGAAAACACAATGAGAGATATATGGCATATTGTGCTTCAAATTCAACCAGATTGAACTCCACATCTTTAGAACACCTCTCAACTACTAAAGCCAGCAAATGGGAGAAAGGTGTGAATGAGTGAGGGCTTCCATGAATCAGGGAATGAGTCCTGACTAGTTATTTCCTTACCATTTGCCCAGCCTTACTAGCAAGGAAAAGCTCTGAGTAGAAACTTCACAGCCCCTAAGAAGGTAGGCAAGCTACCTTTCCCCCAATTATTTAGAAATAGCTATCAAGTCAAGGAAATTGTGCACTCTACCAAATCAGCACACATTTAATCTCGAGCTTGTAGTGAACTGGACATTAGGGTTTATGATAAGGCAGACTGAGAACTGAGATGATGGTACAGTGGTCCAGGGCTTTCTCAGTGATCATCTGTGATCATTCCCCTTAGGGAATGGGAACCTAATGTGTCTCTTTTTCAGTGTGCAGAAGATGGGTATTTCATAGCTTGTTTTACTTTGTAATGTGAGGGACAAAGTTATCTAGAATGGAAATGCTGAAGTAGAGCATTATGAATATTTGATTATCTTGTCTCAGTTGGCACTCACTTCTGCTATGATAAGATACTAGGCATCTTTGCAGGCTTCCAGATTCCCTTGTCATGACCTGGACCCGGGAGGTCAAGGTTAAGGCTAGTTAAACCATCTTTGGTTTGAAAGTATCCCAAGTTTGATTCCAGTATCTATTTACACACTTCTTTCATCTGTAGTATTATTCATTCTCAGAATGATCTCGCAGTTCAGGGCTTTGAGCTTCTACTGGTAAGACGCTCATCGCTCAAGATTGTTAACTTTATAGCCCAGGTTTGTTTAAAACCTCAGAGTCAAGGGAAGCTCTGTGTGTATTCCTCTGGGGATAGGATTGAGTACACTCATCTCTGGCTTCAAGGGAGATAAAGTTAGTGTACTGACAGCTGGGTTTTGCTTGTTCATCTGTGAGAAAGGTTCATCTGGGGGTCTCACTATGGAGACATGTGGATGCTACAAGCTTGGAATTGGAGAACAGCTTTTTGTTTTGTTTTGTTTTTTGTTTTAAGGGGACAACCCAATTATTGTGAGGGAAAGAATAGGGATTAAGGGTCATATGTGTTATACAGGCAGTTGAAAAAAATCACTGTCTAAACTTTTACAAAAAGAATACTAGGTATTTCTTATGATAAGTAAATGAATTAAATAAAACCTATGATCTTATCAACATAGATTTCAGTAAAAGTTCAAACAAAATTAATTGTAGAAGGACAGAACCAAAAAGTGGAAAGGGATGATGAAAATGATGAGCAGACATTATCAAGTAAGTATTTTAAAAATAATTAATTAATTCACTAATCAATGTAATAAATAGTTCTTCAGTGATTATCTATTTGGTAAATACTCATTAATTTTCAAGCATTGTACTGTTGAACTATTTGGAATTAGGGTTAGCATCCTAAATAATAAAGTTTCCAAATCTTATGCAGACAGCAAGAAGCCATCAGTGTGTTGGATGGGAACCAGGGTTATGAAGTTCTAACTCTGCTTTTGTCTGGCAAGGAGCACAGTCTCTCTGAGTATAACATTGAAATGTAAACAAACTGAAAACAGACACCAGGAAAAGAAGTCACTGCCCCGTTTCCCTAGCAGTTAATATGAATACCTTTGAGACAGTCTGCAGAAGCCATCCTGTATTGTGATACACAAAGGGGCTAGAAATGTTTTCTTGACTTTGTACTGCTTTTGACAGGCTCGCAAGTACATCATGGACTCTATGGGAGAGAACTATGCAGAGGGAGTTATCCTGGACTTGGAAAAGACATGGGAGGAATCTGACCCGCGGACACCACTCATCTGCCTCCTGTCCATGGGCTCTGACCCCACAGATTCCATCATTGCTTTGGGGAAGAGACTAAAGATAGAAACACGCTATGTGTCCATGGGCCAGGGTCAGGAGGTCCACGCAAGGAAGCTGTTGCACCAGACCATGGCAAATGTAAGACCAAATGTCTAGATTCAAAAGCACCTGAGATTGTGATATGGACACTGTAGGTGATTTGATTGTATTCAAAATATCCCCTAGATCAGATACTAGGGATATTTTTGCACAGTCACCATTTGCCTGGGTGGCTATATGTAAAGAATCTCACAGTTACAGAATAATTCATGCAAAAATTAAGACGTCATTTTAAGGCTCTTGTCTTTAAAGTGATTAGATTGTCAGGGAAATTTCTTCCATATTCTAGAGGTATATGTTTGGTTACCAGTATTCTAAGACTCTAGAAGAAGAAATCAAGTCTCAAAATTCTGTCCGCAAACTTTCTTCCAAGTGTTTTCAGTGTGGTTGTTTCCCCCCTGAGGTGCTGGTTCTTCAGTCCAGGCCTTGTCTGATTTGCCCTCTACAGACCCAGCTTCTCATCTTTCTGTAGAGAGGTGAGGATGCACTGGAAGGCTAACTTCCTTTTTTCCCTCGTTCCCCCTTCTGTCAGTCCCTGCCAGATGTTTTGCTCTTTATTCTTGGGTACCATTTTCTGTTTCTCTGTCTCTTTCATTCTTGTACTTTTAGCAACTCTTGGCCTCTCCCAGAAGCACCCAGAGTGCAGCTTAGGATTCAGTTTTCTGGAATCTTATTTACATGCCATCAGTATTGCTTATTCTCATTATCGTTGTGTTTAGGATCATGCCTTACAGTGCTTTCGATGTAGTTTGAATGGAATTGGGGGAGGGAGCAGAGCTCAGCCTTACTTGTAAGTTCTGCTTCCTCTTTCTCTGCTTTACTCTGGCTATTGTTATGACAGAGCTAAAGCATCATTATGTGTATTGGCAAGACAGTATGTTGTGGAATAAATTTGTGCAACAATTGCAATAAACATATTGTACATCTCAAGTCAGCATTACCGAACTGCTAGAGTTGGCCTAGACTAATTATATTGTTTAAGCATGCATCTATTTTAAATTTTAATGACATAATTTCTGCAGAAAGTTGTATTGAAATCTCCAGGTGAAAGAAACTGACCTGATTTCCATCCTTAGGGCGGATGGGTCCTCTTACAGAACTGCCACCTGGGCCTTGACTTCCTGGGGGAACTAATGGACATAATCACAGAAACGGAGACTGTGCACGACACTTTCCGCCTGTGGATCACCACCGAGGTTCACAAGCAGTTCCCTATAACTCTCCTGCAGATGTCCATCAGGTTTGCCAACGAGCCACCTCAGGGCCTGCGGGCGGGCCTGAAAAGAACGTACGGTGGTAAGTTGGGGAATGATCCCGAGGCCACAGGATTTGCACACAGTTTTCCTAAAGGGATTTCAAAAGCAGAACCAGCAAATTATACACTTCCTTTGCCTGGTAGGGACTCAGGTATTGTGCTCCATGGGAAATGATGCGAATTGAGCCCATGATTTTTCTACTTTCAATTTTTCTGTCTTTCCAATATTGTTCTACGTAAGCCTGAGTGGGACACCCTTGTCTGTGGTCTCTCTACTCCATACCTCCACTAGTGTAGTAGTACAGCCTCTCTGGAAAGGAAGGTCTGAGTTAAATGATGTCCTCATCCATCTGATCAGGGCTGCACATCAGAGCATCAGCTACGTTAAAAATCAGACAGTGGCACGATTGAGCATCCTTTGGATACATACCCAAAAGTGGTATTATTGACTGAAGAATGGATAAGGAAAGTGTGGTACATTTACACAATGGAGTACTACACAGCAGAAAAAAAAATAATGGCATCTTGAATTTTGCAGGCAAATGGATGGATCTAGAAAACATCATTTTGAGTGAGGTAACCCAGACCCAGAAAGACAATTTTCACGTGTACTCCCTCATAAGTGGTTTTTAAACATAAAGCAAAGAAAACCAGCCCACAAATCACAATCCCAGAGAACCTAGACAACAATGAGGACCCTATGAGAGACATACATAGATCTAATCTACATGGGCAGTAGAAAAAGACAAGCTCTCCTGAGTAAATTGGGAGCATGGAGACCTTGGGAGAGGGTTGAAGGGAAGAGGCAGGGAGGGGAGCAGAGAAAAATGTAGAGCTCAATAAAATAAAATTAAGAAAAAAATCAGACAGTGTTGGAGAGTGGCTCATACGGTAATCTCAGGCCTCAGCAGGCTGAGGCAGGAGAATCGTGAGATAAATGCCAGCCTGAGTTACATAGCAGGTTAAAGCACCTGGATTGTCATTGTAGGACTATATCTTAAAACACAAAATGAAACAAAAAGTGAACAACACAAAAGAGTCAAAGTATCAACAAGCAAGACCAAAATGACCCTCTTGTCACAACTGTCCCCCAGATTACACTTTTGTCTTCACTACCTCTGCCTTTTTCTACCAGGCCTGGAGCTCATAGTCACATAAGGAATCTGGAGCTTGGGAACAGGAACCTTCATCCTGACCCTGCTAATTCACAGCTGTGTGTGCCACATACTTTGTTCACTCAAAGACTTTTCAATTTTCATACCTGAAGTAGGCTCAAGAAAAGCTAACTAGGAGGTGATGGTGAGAGCAGGGGCTGTCTCCAACTCTTTTACCGGCTTTTGGAACCCTACTCCTCATACTGTGCCACCTTGGCCAGCCTTAATTAATGCATGGGGAGATGCCTAGTCTTACTGCAACTTGATATGACATGTTTTGTTGATAACCGTGGGAGATTTGTCCTTTTCAGAACAGAAATGGAGGAGGAGTGGATTGGGGGGGTGATAATGGGGGAGGTAGTTAAGGGAAAAGAACTGGGAGGAGAGGAGGGAGGCGAAACTGTGGTCAGGATGTAAAATAGATAAATTTTAAAAACCTATCAAGAAGGATACAATTAAATGAAAATATTTAATGATAATAATGTGATGATTCCAATTAAAAGCTACAGTTATGCTTAAAGGAGGTACTTATAATAAGAGTTTAAATATTGCCAATCTATGAGATAATATGGAGATAAAATAAAGCTCGAAAGGTAATAGCAATAGAAATTGGTCTGTATAATATATTTTATAAATGTATAATAATTATTTGGGTCATGTACTGAAATGGGATTTTTGCACACATTATTTTAATTAATAAATTAAATTAAGTTATGCTCCAAATATATACCTCAGATATTAATATAGTTATTATTAACTTATAATAACAACAATAATAATAATAGCATTCACTTTATAACCATTTTCCTTTCATTTCTACTTTATCCTGACACTGGATTGCTGGATTTCTAAGAACTTGTCTCATGTTGACAAGCCTTCACCTTGACCTAGGCTTTCAGCAAATGTTTCAAAGAGAAATGGTCTTCAAATAGTCTAAATTCAGATGATAATTATTATAGGAATGTAATAAAAATAGTGTAAATAACTAGATCAAACCATTTTCCAGAGTAGTTTTTTTGCAAAAGTAATAATAAATGAAAGTGCCTGAGAGATATGTTCTTTTATCTCTGCCCGAACCACAACAGGTGTGAGTCAGGACCTGCTGGATGTGAGTGTGGGGGCCCAATGGAAGCCCATGTTGTATGCAGTGGCCTTCCTACACTCTACTGTCCAGGAGAGGCGCAAGTTTGGTCCCTTGGGGTGGAATATCCCCTATGAATTTAATCAAGCAGACTTCAATGCCACTGTGCAGTTCATTCAAAACCACTTGGATGATATGGATCTCAAGAAGGTATTGCTGAGCTTCATACCATGAGATACATTGAACATATGTGGCCAGCCTCACACAACAACAGTTCAGCTTTAGGGGAAAATCTTACGAGGATTTGATAAGGCTATAGGGTATATTAAAGGCAAGTCCACTTGGGTCACAATTGCTTTTCGATTTTAGGAAAAAACCTGGAAATGTTTTATGAGCAAGGTATTTCTCAAAGACAAGTTTGCAGTTCTTAAGACAACCCAAAATGACCCGTGGCAGGGATGCAGTGCCAGATGGAGGGAGCAAAACTCTAGACATAAAAATAAGAGGTTCAATTACCTTCTATTATGGTTTTTGGAATTGCCTAAGTATTTTCAAAAAGTAAACTTTTAGGGATCACAAGATCAATCAGTTGTTAAAAACATTTATTGCTCTTGCAGAGGACCCAAATTTAGTTCTTAGATTTCATGGTAGGCAACACCAGCTTCAAAAGATTGACACCATCTTCTGGGCTTCTCCAGCACCTGTATTGCCCATCACATATACATAGACGTCATTAAAAAATAGAAGTAAATATTTAAAAGTAAACTTTTGAGACATTGAAGTGTGAAAACACAAATTTCAGGAGAGTCTATATGAAGCTATGGATGTAACCTGGGAGTAGTTCTTTACATTGGCTAGCTTAAATATTTTCCTACACTCTATATCTTGAAATTGTTAAGACGAATGACTGTGTTGTTGATATGATGGTGGTGAATGTATGATGATGTCTGTGAATCATATATGATGTTTGTGAATACTCTGAATACTCCTAGGGTGTGTCCTGGACCACTGTCCGCTACATGATTGGAGAGATCCAGTATGGAGGCAGAGTCACTGATGACTTTGATAAGAGGTTGTTGAACACATTTGCTAAGGTTTGGTTCAGTGAAAACATGTTTGGGCCAGATTTCACCTTTTACCAAGGATACAACATTCCAAAATGCAACACAGTGGATGGCTATCTTCAGTACATTCAGGTTTGTTGGATTTAGCATTTTAATTGTAGAACAAATCTCTGCAGGTCTGTCTGTCTGTCTATCTATCTATCTATCTATCTATCTATCTATCTATCTATCTATCTATCTATCTATCTATCTATCTATCTATCATCTATCATCTATCTATCATCTACCTATCTATCTACCTATCTATCTATTTTTTATTCTATTTTACATTCCAACTGCAGTTCTCTCTCCCATCCCTCCTCCCACCTCCTTGCCCCCCCCCCCATGGCCACCCCCACCTACTCCTTCTAACAGGTAAGGGCTCCCAATTGTAATGAGAGTGAAAGCAACGTTTTCTGCTGTGAATTCTTTCTTCATATTTTCATAACCTCTTGATTATCATACTTATCTTTGCTCTGAGAAATAAGTCTTTTGTGAACCCTTTTGCATATTCCAATGTTGTAATGTCTTGGGAGTCGATTTTCTTTGGTGAGGCGACAGATGAGGCCAATGTAGGGAGATGGTATGCATAAGTCATCTGGGGCTCTCTGCCCATGGGGCTTCAGTTACTACACATATAGACCAAGGAACATTTCTGGGCTCTGTCTGTTCTACTTTCAACCCAGGTAGGTAATATTTGACATTCATCTTTAGCTCAGGCCCAAAGGAGTATATAGATATTGTTTCCATGAACCTACCTTGTATGAGTCCTTTGTTTAAGTCAAATTTTTTTTCAACTCTTGCAGCATTGGCATTTACAATCAGGTTAGTCTCTCTTGTGTATTCTAGTTTCTCTTTCATGGTCCCTGGCCTCTGCCTCCTAAATGCCAGGAGCATCCTCTGCCTGATTTTAAGATCAATAAATGTCTCCATGTGTTGTCAAAGGATCCTTGTTGGAAAAGTAGCCCTTGGCTGAGCAGTGCTGCTCCAAGACAGAATAATGCAGATTGGATAGGGCCGTCAGGAATATGTAAGGAAAGAATATCTCGTGCTGATGGTATCTGCAATTCCTCTCTGTACTCTGAACGCGTTAGAGTTGCTTTGGCCTCTGTCTCAGATTTATCTCAGAGTAAATAAACTAAAACACAGCACCCCAAAGGGATACATTCATCAGTATATTTATAGGGCTTTGATGTATAAATGTAATGAGTTTATCATATATTACCACTTCTACACTTCTATTAATTCAAATCAACCAATAGCATTCGCCTGACTCTACTGTGTGTGTCTTTAAATCATTACCTGTGAATAGAAACGTGTCCACGGCATCATAAATTTAAGAATACCTATATTTCTAAATATATATCTCATTCCACAATGAAATGGGTAGCTCAGAAGAAGCTGTGAGAAAGGAGTAAAATGAGGCAGAGGAAGGGAGGGAGACAAGTAGTAAGTTTATAAAATTAACGATAAGACACACACAGAAATACATGTCAAATTGTAGGTACATTTTCTCTTTCCCAATGGTCCAGGAGACTTCCTGCTTGATTGTTCTGTTCCCGGTTGTGTCTCATTCTCTCACTCTGTTGTTCTCTGTTGTGTTTTGAATAGTTCTCTTTCCCAAGTCTCCTTGTTACTCCCTAGGACAGAACCATTTCCACCCTCAGTCTTATTTGAGCCATGCTTCATAAAACTTCCATTTCCTGCTATTTGTGTCAGTACAATAGCCATTAATTACGCAACACTCACATAAAATGATTTTAATTACACTATCCAAAAATCTCCATTTTTATCTTTATGCATATAAGAAGACTGTCTCTGGTTAAATTTTGCTTTAGTCTGTTTTGTGTTTTTCAATGTTACAACTTTTCATTTTGGGTATGTGGAGAAATTATTGGGGTTTATAGTGGGTCGAGAGCGAGGTGTGAAAATATTTTTTCCTGTGTCTATAATTTAATTGGTGTTATCAATGCATGCTTATCTGGGGGTCTTTGGTGTTCAGAGCTTGCCTGCCTATGACACTCCAGAGGTGTTTGGATTGCACCCCAATGCTGACATCACTTACCAGAGCAAGCTGGCCAAGGATGTGCTGGACACCATCCTGGGCATCCAGCCTAAGGACAGCTCTGGTGGAGGGGACGAGACACGGGAGACCGTGGTGGCACGCCTGGCTGAAGATATGCTGCAGAAGCTTCCGGAAGATTACAGCCCTTTTGACGTGAGCCCCAAAATCCTCGAATTTGTCTCAGATTGGTCTGTTTGTGGGGAAAGAGGAGGAAGTAAGACAAAATCAAGTTTCTGAACTGAATGATAATATTCAAACTAAAGGACCCTTGACAAACCACAAAAGGAAAACCATAAAGAAACTACACGACTGTCAATGTTTATTTCTGGCTGATAATGTGCCTTGCTGGGTTACAATTACTTTACAAAACCTTTCTTGAGCTGCTTCATAGTACCATTGTTTAAATGAAAACATTACGTTATCAGAGTGAAAGGCCAGTTATGTGTGCATGCTCGTGTGTGTATGTGTGTGTTTGCATGTGTGTATGCATTTTCAAGTGTATGTCTTTGCATGTGTGTGAGAGTGTGTGTGCATGTTTGTGAGTGTGTGTGCATGTGTGTGTTTGCATATGTGTGTGCATGTGTGCACGCTCAAGTGTATATGTATGTCTTTGCATGTGTATGTGAGTGTGTGCATGCTCATGTGTGTGCATGTGTGTGTGTGTGTGTGTGTGTGTGTGTGTGTGTGTGTGTGATTTAAAGCACATGTAGGCCTTCCTCCCTGCAGGGAGACTGCATTTTATAGCCTTACTCTCTGCTATTTTTTCACATAATTAACTTTGAAAGATCATTCTTTTGGTATATAAATAGCTTCTAAGCAATTTATAATCATGGAGGTTAATGCTTTAGCATTTAATGGATTTTTGAGAAAATTACCCTGATATGGTTTAGAAATCTTTGATAAAACAAGAAATGAGCTATTTTCAATATGGTCTAAGAGGTGACTTCATGACCTAACTCCTTGCCACACACTTTGGTAGCTTTGGTATCCTGTAACTACTAAGGAGACAATTTTGACTACAAAAACTATACTCATGGGTCTCTTGTCATAGGAATAATTTCCTTGGGAGAATCTCTGACCACTCGCTTGGAGAAAATCAATACTGTTATCCGCTTTCATACGGTCTCTTCATTACAGTGTTGGAAGAGAGGTCATTGCCTCTATTGCAGGTCGAAATATTTATGAAGCAATTAAAATATCTAAGATAGAATAATCGCATAACAAAACATGGTAGCTAGCTTTTTGAAGAGACCTTTTTTTTTTTCAGCATCGGTCAGAACCATTCCAGCATAAAATAGTCTAACCTAACACATTATCTGATATTTAGAAGAGTCTCAACAAATACCTGTAAAATAGAAAGAAATGAGCATGTATCTGTGCTTATCGAAAAAAGCAGAGGGCTGTAAATATGAATGTCTAGTTATCTGAGATAGCTGGCCTAGTGGTTGTGTAGAGGACACAGTGCCTACATGTTCTCACACATATGTCACATTGGCAGGGAACATATAGTTCCCAGGCAGTTCGTTTAATACAGTGGTTATATTCACTATATAATATAGCTACATACATTTTGTATGTTTCTTTGAACTAATGGCTCCCTTTTCTTTCTCACACGCTCTAAAATTTTGTGCTGGTCATATACTTGCTGGTCACATATTTGCTTTCTCATATATTCTTTATTTTGTTGTGGAACAACTCAAAGCTTATATTTATGGCATTGTAGAAGACATGAATGGTTTAGAAGCCCAGGGCACAGTACTATACCATCACAGTAGCTATGTACTTCCTAATATTTTCTTTGAATGTCTCCATGGAAGGTGAAAGAGAGGTTGCAGAAGATGGGGCCTTTCCAGCCCATGAACATATTCCTCAGGCAGGAGATTGACAGGATGCAGAGGGTGCTCAGCCTTGTCCGCAGCACCCTGACTGAGCTGAAACTGGCTCTTGATGGCACTATTATCATGAGCGAAAATCTGCGAGATGCTCTGGATTGCATGTTTGATGCCAGAATCCCTGCCCGGTGGAAAAAGGTAAGCACTGTCCTGCTCCTACTTTGCAAGTGACTGTGACCTCAGTGGGGAGCCCCAAAGATTGGGGACTTACTTAGTTTAATTCTTAGGCCTAGTGATGCTTGGAGGTCATTGCTCTGCCTCTGCTTGTTCACAGAATTTTGTTTTAAAATAAAAAGGCTCTATTTATTTTATGTGGACATGTGTGTCTAAGTCTATAAATGTGTTTCACAGGCACACAGGTGCCCACAGAGTCACAATAGCGCATCATATTCACTTTACATGGATTTACAGGCAGTTGTAAGTCATCAAATGTGGGTACTGGGAACCAAACCCAGGTCCTCTGAAAAAGCAGCGGGTGCTTTTAATTACTGAACCACCTTTCCTTTTATTTATTTATGATTTAAAATTTAATTAAGATATGATTACATCATTCCTCTTAATACTCCTTTTCTCTTCTTCCCCCATGTACCCACACTCCTATTCCTGAGTTTCCTCGTCTTTAGAGGTTATTGTGACATATACATAGAAAGGTGGAGGATCCAGAGATATCTTTTGTTAATGGCACTAGATGCTAAAGATGAAGTGTTCAGGACCAGGACAGCAGGGTTGTTGAAGGTTGGGCCAAGCTGAGGACGTCGAGGAAGTTGGTAGATAGTGATGAAACTGGGAAAAGGAGGTTTGGAGAGGCTTGTGTTTCTCCAGCAAAATAGAAAGGTGTTGTGAGTTCAAATCCCCTGCACTCATGTTAAAATCATATATGCATGGATTCACATGCCTGTAAGCTTCACATTGGGGAATGTAGACAGGCAGATTCTGAGAGACTGCAGGCCTTCAGTTCAATGAGAGAGTGTCTCAGACAGTAGGGTTGAAAGCGCAGAGTAATAAAACAAGAAATCCGATGTCTCATGGTTTCTAAAAGTGTGTACTTGGGTATGGACACACTCACATACAATCACATAGGTGCAACACACACACTCGCAAGTCTTGTCAATGCTGAGCCTCATACATCTTTCCCATATATTGACCCATATTTGGCAGCTAGGATTCTTGTTTTCCTCCCACCTTATTTAATGATGTCACTGTGCATCTTGAGTCATAGCCTAAGAACTCTGCATCAGCATCCTTTTTTCTCCCCCTTCACAAAGTCATTGCAAGGGCCCGAATAGTTCTCTTTTGGATCTCCCATTCTTCCTGCCAACAGATAGAGAACCTTTAAGCCACTGGCCTTGCAAATTTGTTCCCTGTGAGCTGTCTCTCTCAGCCCTGCTAACCTCCGAGACATTCTGGAACAGACCAGAAGTCTTTGCAGGTGGCAGCGTCTCATTTAAAAGTCCCTTTACTCTGGAGCCAAATGTGATTTTAGAACATTTTTTAACTTAATACACCTATAAAGGTACGATAGAATGAGCCACCTGATTCTAAAATTATGATCATTTTATACAGTTTTCTTCTATTAATGCTACTATCAGTCTGCGGGATTGCAGAGGCTCTTGAAATATACGCAAATGTAATGATATTTAAAATTCAAGTGGGATGCCTACCCAAGTTGATTACGACATTTATTCCTACTGAAAATGTTGCAATTACAGAGAAACATTACAACCTATGATTTGCAAATTCTTCCCCATGGTGCTGCTCCTGTAGCATTAATGACATGCATGCCCGTTGTCATAAAGGAAATGGAGTGAATTCGAAGAGAAAGTTAGAAGCAACGCGTATAAATAAATTGCAGATGGTAAAAGGAGCTGGGTTTCTCTTTCTGCTCCTTAATGGGACACACACTCAGAAGCTCAACTGTTGTTTACCTCATTAAAATGAGCAGAGAATGACTTCTATGATGTATTGTGTGTGCACAGAATGTATTTTAAAGTGTTGACTTATCCTGGTGATGCCATGAGTTTATTTATATAAATAGAAGTCTTTATACAGTATCTATTGAAATCGTAGTTTGGTCATGGCCAATACCTATGCCTGTTAAATGCCATTCCATAAACGGTTTTTATTCCTTCACAGCAGATAAATTAGTGATGAATATACTCACAGGTAGAAGATGATTGTAGTGCTTTTTTTTTTTTTTTGAGTTTTGTCAATTCACGTCTTTCACTTTTTTGCACATCATTAATGTGAAAGAGAAAGGATAATCTGAGAAGTTTACAGGTCAGAGCTCAAGGGAAACTCAAGACTGGAGGGACATTGCCTGCTGCTTTTCTCAGTGAGCACAGCGAGTTTACACGGCTGAATCAAACCAACATTGAAGGATTGTTTCAATGTGTGCGTTTCAGGCATCGTGGGTTTCAAGCACCCTGGGCTTCTGGTTTACTGAGCTTCTGGAAAGAAACTGCCAGTTCACCTCCTGGGTGTTCAATGGCCGACCCCATTGCTTTTGGATGACAGGATTTTTTAACCCCCAGGGATTTTTAACTGCGATGCGACAGGTAATAACTCTGACTTGGGCTCATTGTGTTACTGTAATTTCCCTCTACAACCTCTCATTCCTTAAAGCTTTAAAAAATATAATAAGACAGAGAATGAGTATTTCTGATTGGTAGTAGCAGTTACATTGCTATCACTATAAATATGACTGCTTATCTTATTCTGAAGTATTTATTTTTATTTCTATGTTGATTTAATTTTATAGTTCCCTTTTTAAGGTACAAATGATTAAATTAGGAAAAGGGCATTTTTTAAATGAGAGAATCTCTTAAATTATTTAAATACTACCCCAGTTCCTTTGAATGAAGATACTTGGAATAACTTGATTATAATTTAGCTTTTCCTATGAAGACAAACTTCTTTTTGTTGAATTGAATAGGAAATAACTCGGGCAAACAAAGGCTGGGCTCTGGACAGTATGGTTCTTTGCAATGAAGTCACCAAATTGGCAAAGGATGACATTTCTGCCCCTCCCTCAGAAGGAGTCTATGTCTACGGCTTATATCTTGAGGGTGCTGGCTGGGACAAAAGAAACATGAAGCTCATTGAATCCAAGCCCAAAGTGCTTTTTGAGTTGATGCCTGTCATACGGATTTATGCAGAAAACAACAGTAAGTTGTCTTGTATCTTCTGAGAGGGTTGGTATTATATCATTGACTGACATTATAAATACAGTCTTATGACTTCTGTCAAACAATAGGTATTTTACTCATTTATCAATTGGCTCCATATTCATGCCTATGCCAAATGACTATCTATTCATCTCCAGATCTTTTCTTATATGCTATTATAGAGATAATAGTCATGGCCTTCCTGGTAAAGTAGATAAAATATACATGAATACTAATAGAGTCTTCATAGACAGTTTCACAGATGAGATAAACAAGGAAGACATAGAGAGAAGTAGGAGAAAAGTGTTGGACTGAGAGACCAGGAACTGAGCACCAGGACTTCTTGGCCCTGGCCTGGTATTGAAGAATGGACAGGAGGAGGGAGGTGAGGCATGTAAAATGATTTCTTTTGTACACAGGGCTCACCAAGGGGAGTGGTTCCACTAGTTTACGGGTTTGAGTCAGATTGGGAAACATAGACTGAATCTGGGGATATTTGGCCTAAGTATAAAGAAAAAATGCTGGGTTCCTATTTTATCCAATGGATAGAATACTGTTTTGATGAGACACACATTTTTTTCTACATTATCAAAGTTCTATTTCAGAAATCTAAAAATACATCAAGTCTTTCTCACTGTGGCTTCACATTTCCTAGAGGCTTTTGTTGCATCCATCCAACTGTCTTTCAGCTAACTTCCCCACAGTTCTCCCCAGGGAATAGTTCATTTGGAAGCATAAGCTATAAACTCTAGAGATAGCCAGGATTGAGGGTCCCCAGAAAGAAGGGATTCAGTGATATAATCACAAATTATTTTTTTCTTTGAATAAGTAAAGGAAGAGATAAAATATTTTAGAGGTTGATGGTATTTTGACACCATAGGTAAGTAACACACTTGAAAACTTAGCTAATGGAAAAGAGATTGTAAACTCCACATTTGCTGTCATTTTTGGTGCTGGGGATTGAATTCAGGGTTTCCTACATGCAAGGCAACTGCTAATCTTGAACTTGGAATCTTCCTGTTTCAGCCACCCACTTATCCGAGATTATAGGCCTATGACACTAGGCCTGGGTTACATATTTATTCATTTTTAAGATTTATTTGTATGTATGAGTGTCTTGTCTTGGTGTATGTATGCTCACTGCATGAATGCCTACTCTGCACAAAGGCAAGAGGAGGGTCTAGATGCCCTACAATTGGGTTAGAGATGGTTGTAAACTGTCGTGTGAGTTCTAGGAAGCAAACCATGGCCTCTAATGATGCAGGAAGTTCTTCTGTCTTTGCGTTGCTTCCATTGGTTGAATAAAGAAACTGCCTTGGCCTTTTGATAGGGTATCCCTTAGGTGGGTGGAGTAGACAGAACAAAATGCTGGGAAGAAAGCAGTGTAGTAGACATCATGAATCTCCTGCCTGAAACAGATGTAGGTTCGAATCTTGCCAGTAACCCACAGTCATGTGGTGATACACAGATTTAATAGAAAAGGGTTAATCAAGATGTGAGAGCTAGCCAATAAGAGGCTAGAGCTTATGGGCCAAGCAGTAATTTAATTAATACAATTTCTGTGTGGTTATATTTCAGGTGTAAGCTAGCCGGGCAGGACGGAACAAAGGGACCCCACTCTCTTACTACAGATTGGTGGCCAAAGTGGTAAACTAACTCCACGTAAAATCTGAGAGAGCTTCAAAAACAATATAGAGTTTAACATAGCTTCTTGCTGTTTACTGGCGGCTTGCCACAGCTGCTTTAAGAGAGATTTTCCTGATTCAGCTGTAGCTAAAAAAAAAAAGCCACACAGTTTTAAACCTCTGGCTTTCTGAGCTATGCTCCTAGAATGACCTCTGTCTCTTGCAGGAGACAGAGCATTCAGATGGGGTTTGTGAGTAAAGTGTTACCGTGTGCTTGGAAGGGGGGCCATTGTGCACCACGGCTCAGAGGCACAAGTGACTCAGAGGCACAAGCAGTTCCACCATGCTGGCAGTGCAATGCACATGGCTCAGAGGCACAAGCAAGTGCTCCAACCTGCTTAGCTTTCTCTGAAGTCCGTAACTATTTCTGAGCAAACAAACATTTGCTACCTGTTTCACATATATTAGCTATAACCTTAAATACTAGAAGACAAAGATAATTATGAACCAGATCTTGACCATAAGAACAAACAGTCTGGTCAAGAAGACCAATACAAACTAATACTAAAATATAATTAGAAAAATATTATGTTTGAGATGTGTTCAGAATGCTTAGGTAACTTAAAGGGGGGAAAAAAACCTCTGTCTAAGAGTTTAGGTTAGTAAGACTGATTCTGAGATGGGTCAAGAATGAGTACGGCTGGGAGCCAGAGAAAGACTTTTCTTGGTAGAGGAAAACAGCATGAGTTCATCCAGTCGTTCAGTGACTGTCTACCTGGTCCTTTACATCCGACCAAGGTCACTCTGCTGCTAAAGCTGCATCAGCAAAGACCAGACAGGATTCTCCTTCTAATGGAACTCAGTTTCGAAACTTGAGGGAGATACAAGAAGCAAATATTGTCAAGTCTTGTTACTTGCAGATTTGGTGTTTATACTTGAGGTTCTTCATAATACTGATGTCAATACTTGCAGTAATCCCTAGGTGTGCATAGAGAAGCACAATGTTTGAGCTGCTTAATAATCACCTTGGCTCCCAGGTGAGGCTGAGCATGGAGATTATTAGCCTTCTGGTTTGACTTATTATGCTATAAACAAATGCCATTTCCCATACTGCATTTTCTATTATTCTTCTGTATTAATATGTTAAATTATATATATCCAAAATTACATATATTTTTATCTTATATAGTTTACAAATATTGTATATATTATTATACATTATCACATAACATATATTATAAATAATTTGTTTTTCTGTTTGACGTGGCTGCCCTCAAGTATAGTACTGATGGACAACTTACCTTTCCAGGGATAGCAAGTCTCTGCAGTATAGATTATGGAGAAAAATGTATATATTAGGCAGACTTCTTTTAGGTGCAGCTGGTGGTGCTGTGATCTTGAATGCGAATGAATGAGCTGGATATATTATAAAGGAGATATCAAACAGAAAAACGTATAAGCAAGATTATGTATTGATTGGTTGATGACAAATGCTATATGCTCCGAGGTTTGCAGGAAACTAATCTGGCATTTCCTATAGGAGTAACAGCTCAGCGTTTGTTAATGTGCATTAATTATGGCTTTGAATGAGGTGACTACTGAGAATTGAACATAAGTGAATGCACAGATAGTTCTGGTTTATCTAAGGAGAGCACACACATGTCTTGCTGAATGTGAGATAATTTAAGAGTCCCGTGAGAAGAGGACACCGCTCTGAGTTTCAGAGACAAAACAGGCTCTGCTGACCTCTTGCAGCCCAAGGAAGCACGCAGAAGTATGAGGGAGCATTGGCTGTGTCCTGAATGAGGAAGAGAAAGATGGTGGATGTATACAGCTATGAATGGTGATGAAGGGGTGGGAACAAATCTGTAGGTATGCATGAGATCCCACAGTGCAGTAAGGGCACAGAACTGTGCAAGGGAGGTGATTGACATGGGATCAGGGTGGCAAGCGAGAGGGTGCCCAGGTATGAAGGTTGTGGTTGACTTCCAGATTTGAGATTTTTTTTTTTTGTATGTGAGTGTCATGAGTATGTTTTCTTTATGAAGATCAGTTTTTAAGAGATTCTTCAGGATGGAGATGAAGGGATTGTGAGAAGGAGGAAGGAAGAGAGTCCAGGAAGAGGTAACAGTGCACTTAGGAAAGTTGTAAAAGAATACAAGCAGAATTGTTAAGAGTGAAGTGGAAACATATAGAGTTAAGACAGAGGGAACCATATCCTTAGAATGACAGGTAAATAAAGGGAGGGAATTGAGGACAACTTCATGTTTTAGGGCATCAATTGCATATGTATCATGAATGTATGAATTACTTTATGTTGCTCTACTCATGTACTCTTCAAAAAGTAACTTAAGGAAGGAAGAGTTTATTTTTAGTTCATAGTTATGGAGGAAAAACATGATCACATTGGGGAGTCATGGAAGCAGGAGCATGATGCCAGCCTGGTATATAGGAAGCAGACCACATGGTAATTGGGAGTGGGAGAAGAGCCAGTCCATACAAGCCAGAGGCCAACCCCCAGTGACATACTTCCTCCATCAAGATTTCATCTCTTCAAGATCCCATAACCTTCTTAAACAACACCATCAACTGGGGACCAACTGTTCAAATATGTGACCCAGTGGGGACATTTCTCAAATCAGCACAGTGAACCTGGGTGACAGCATCTCTCAAACAGAGGGTGCAACCTCCAGAAGTGTGGGAAATGAGGTCACAGACTAGACAGCTGTGATGGAGGAAGGCCATTGGTTAATTAAATAAAGAAACTGCTTGCCCTGAGAGGTTAAAACGTAGGTGGGAGGAGTAAACAGAACAGAATGCTGGGAGGAAGAGGAAGTGAGGTCAGACTCGACAGCTCTCCTCTCGAGGGCAGACGCCTCAGAGAGACATGATGCTCCACTCTTGGGGGCAGAGGCGAGAGCTCTGCTCTCTGAGGCACACGCGATGAAGCTCCGACCCAGGATGGACGTAGGCTAGAATCTCCCTGGTAAGCCACCTTGTGGGCTACAGCAGATTATTAGAGATGGGCTAGTCCAGGTGCGAGAGTTAGCCTAGAAGAGGCTAGATAGAAATGGGGCAAGCAGTGATTAAAGAATACAGTTTCCGTGTAATTATTTCGGGGCATAAGCTAGCCAAGCAGCTGGGGTGCTGGGGACGCAGCCCCGCCACTCCTAATACAACACAGCTGTGGTCCATCTTAGAGAATGTTCCAAGAGCGTGTGGCACCCAACAGGGCTATGGGCATTGCTCGAGGGAAAGTTCTTCCAGGATTGAGGGAGAAACACGATCACAGCTGTGCCACAACCCTGTCCTATTTCAGTTTGTCACCATTCTGGAGTAGTGCAACCTGTCAAAAATGTATCTCTGATTACAGAGGGGTCAGATAGATATAAGAAATGTGATCCCACACATTCTTGCTGGTCCTCGAATCAAAATCAAGGCCAGCAGGATCATAGTACGACTTCTTGTAGCATCCAGGAGGGAAAGAAAGAGCTGTCTCAGGGGACCATCAGCATCTTTATACATTTTCAGGTACAGGAAAGTTCAGCTCTCCACCGTCCACTCTTGAACTCTGGTTTAACACTTGGTCAGCTAGAGAGTTTAGAATGATCCTGGAGATCTCTGTGAAAAAATATATTTCACTTTGACTAGAAATGCTAGATGGTGGTGAGGAGGAGGAAATGCAGGTCAGTCCACAAGATGAAATCTATATAGATATTTTTAAAAGCACAATATGGAGGAGCTGTGGATACGTTCGATACAGTTGTTCGTTAATGTTTAAGCACTAACTGTAACAATAGTGACAACATGAAAGAAAAATGAACACTTTCAGTTTTCCTTTTAATTTGTGTTGTGTACAAAACACCCTCAAACGTCGCTAGACATACCTTCTTTCCCTGCAATGACTCTAACAGTCTGTTATTCTTTCCTGCCCCATTCTTTAGTGTGCTCGGTCTCAGAGAATGTGAGCTCCTGTTAGCAGCAGAGTTTGGATGTCTGCCTTGGTTTGTCTGGCTTCAGAAGTGAACTCCTCTTGTTCTAGAAGTTTTTTTCTAAAGTTTAAATGTGACTTTAAAAAGATAGACTCACTCTGAAACATTTGCATTATCTACAGTGTTTAGGTGTACAACAAAGGAAGGAGTTTGTTCAAGCAGAAGATGGAGGTGAACGGGAGTTAGAAGAGAAAACTTGAATCTATTGAGGTCATTTTAGAGGTGGGGGGGGATTCTTTACCGGGTCTAGAAAACTGTGGGGTTTTCTAGGAAGACTTTACCTTGGAGGGTTCCTGTCCAAGGAGCCGTGAATTTCTCTGGGTGAGAACTAGTGCTTAAGGTATAAAGGAAGAGGCACCCACCAGAGAGAAACTGAACCCCAGGTGAGGGAGGTGAAGGCTCTCAGTACCCTGCTTGGCACATGTGTTGCTTTTTTGTGGCTGAACCTAGAGGAGTAAATACTCCTGACAGGGCTGAGATGAAATCCAGATGAGGCTTTATGATAGCTGGCTTTTGGGGTTGTCAGTCTTTGGCAGGAGTTTTTTTTTTAAATAGGAATATAAATAAAATATTATTTTTCCCAAAATATACTTTTGAAAGCTTGCTTCATCATATCATCCTCTCTACTCAAGGTGTTGTGAAGACATGTTCCTCATAAAAAGAGAGAGCTGTCCTCCCTATAGTGAGTCAGGTGCTATTTTTCTTTCCTTGCGACCAAACTGTAAAATCCACAACAATTAGACATTGAGCATCTCAGCATGAACATAACGCAGTGATAATTTCATAATACTGGCAATCCTTTGTTATTTAATAACAAATTTTCCAAGGCGGCTGTGCCTGTCCTGCTGGGCATTAGACAGTTCTGAGACTCATTAGCAGCAGGCAAGGGGCGGAGGGTAAAACAAGCAGAGGGAAAGGAAATCAGTTTCAAGGTACTGAAAAATAAAATACAAGTCAATTCTTTTTTCTTTCTTTGCTTTAGCAGATGTAGGTGGAAGCTTGTTTTGCTTTCTGGTTGAAGAGACGTGTATTTGCTAATGGAAAATTTAACACTCCTATTGCTGCTTTCATGGTGAACCATTTCATTTCATTCTGATAACTAAATAACGTTCTAATTGAGATATAGAAATGTGTCATCCTTAATGACCAAAGAACACTCCAAGTGTAGCACTTTCAAATTGGAATTCTCAGTTAATAGTGTTTACATTAATACGGAAGGTAATTTATCACTTTACAACAAAGTGGCTACAGAAGTGCAGAAACAAGACTGATTTATCTATTCCCAAAGGGGAGAGATCTGGACATTTGTTTTAACAATATGCGAACAGCTTATTCTTAAGTTTAATTGTTCAAGGTTCTCATGAGGACATCACAGAAAAACACTAACGTTTTATGGGATTCTTCAAACTGGGGAATCTATGTACACAAACTAGATTCTCAAAGGAAGCTGTGACGGGGCAGATATAGGAGAAAAATGTGCCGCTGTGTAGAATCACTTACGTGGGCAGAAGGTTGCATCCAAACCAACCTCAAGGCTGTAGCTAAAAGGAGCTGGAGGGAGCACAGGGGTTGTACACTTGGGGGATTATGGCAAGACTCTGCTGAGCACATAGTGGGGTTTGATGGTGGTTTCAGGACTGCTGAAGTTCAGGAGGCTATTTCCTGCCAGATCAATGTGTTTCTCTCAGTGTGCCTTGATCCACTGTCGTTCTCATCCAAGACTGTGAAGACGCAGGTGTGAGGGAAAGCCACACAAGGCGACCGAGAGGCCACCTCCTGACTCCTGAGCCCCACAGTGATTAATTCACTTCTAGTTTATAAACATAGACCTCGGTCAAGAAAACGGGAAGTGTCAGTCTAGGGAAATTCTCTTAGTGAAAGGTGAAATTGTTGTAGGTAAGTCTGTGTGTGCATGAGTGCATGGGTGTGCATAAATGTGCATGCATGTGTGTGTGCACACATATGTATACATTCATCGGAGTGCATGCATGTGTGCACATGCATATGTGTGCATGTGTGTGCATGCATACACGAATGTACATGTGTGTATACATGTTTGCATGTGTGTGCATGAATGTTCACGCATGTTTGGGAACATACCTGTGTGAACATGGTAATGTGTGTGCATACATGTGTATTGAGGGGAGACCAGAAAAAGCAAATGACACATTGTAGGCATATGTGACATCCAGAGTATGTACTATAATGGATATTCACACAATTATCTTATTTAAACTTCACAACAAATCTATAAAACGTTATTTCCTCCCTTTCAAGATGGGGAAATTGAAGTTTCAAGTTGTTAGTTTTGCCAATGACTGTGGCTACGAAGCAGCAGTGCTGCAGCCTGATGTGTGCAAAGCCTAGTAGTATGGCTTTCGAGTATGCCACAAGCTGAACTAGGGAATCAGATTTTCTCCACGTCATCATTGTCATCATCACATCTTCCTGCAAAGACCAGGAGGCAGCCACTCATGACACATGCCAAGTTTTGCAAAGAATAGAAGCCTAGTGGGCTGCGAGCCCTGCTGGCCAGGTCTGATGCTCAGCTTGCCAAGAAGGCTTCAGGATCTTGGAGAAATATCTCAATTCCTCATGTTTCAGCTTTCTAATCTGTGACGTGGGAAAGGTCCTGACTTAATAAAGTATCCACAGAAGAGTTGTTGAAATAACCCAACTGACAATGTTGAGAACTTAGGAGAAGGCACAAAATTAAACAATTGTATTAGTATTATTATCATTACCATTTTAAATCACACGATTTTATGTGACTTTTAAAACATAGTAGAAAGAAGTGACACTGATGGAGTAAAATGTCTAGTAACCTGGATGTTAGCAACAGCGAGGTCAAGTAAAGGAACGGCTTAAAGACTGTGGGCTTGGTTACTTTGGATATTTTAGTAATAAATGTAGTGTGTATGAATGAATGCATGGGTTAGATAAGGGAGGTAAGTGACTAGAAAATAGGCTTTCTTCAAGGCATTTTATTAAAATATCTAGGATCCTAAAGTGTGGAGTCTGCCAGTTTTCATGCCCCCATCTGTTTTCTAGAACCCCAAGGCTTGAAACATATGTAACTAAGCTGCTTTCCCTGAACATTTGTCTTCAGAGTTAGTTGTCTAAGCAGGGAATTGGGCACACACAATCTGTTTCTGTGGTAGCATTTTCACTATGAAATTATATTTTGGGTGATTTCTAATCCTGTTGCAGACGCTTGCTGCATGCTGTGACTTGGCGTGTACATTCAGTTAAGAAGCATTTAAAAATAAATAAAATTGGATAAACATTTCAGAGAATTGTTTTTCTTTGCTTACTAAAATTACTCTATTATTTTATAATTTCTTTTTGGAATTAAAATCCAAGTAATCAAATACTGTACAAGGTATAATTATTATAATTATCATTAAACTCAGAGGTAAAACTCTAATGCTTTTTTTCAAGGATTATAAAATGGCTGTTAATCAAATTTATAACAAGAGCAATTAGTTGTATATTGTGTGGATGTTTATAGGTTTTAGAATTAAAGCATTTAAACATATCTGTTAGTATAGTTAATATTCTGTGATTCATTATCAGATATTTACTTGTTCAGAGCTTTATACACACACACACACATACACACACACTGTCTTGGCATTCTTCACATCTTTCCAATAGTGCAGTTACTATTATCCTAACATTAGCTAGAGAATTCTGAATTAGTTATTATATTACTTTTGATTATTTAATGATGACTTTCATGAAATTAAGTACATGAAGGGCTTTTAAACACTATAACACATATGACTTGGTTGTTACAGCACCAGGTTGTCAACCTTGATACCACATATGCTTTTGATCTGGATAACTCTGTTGTAGGGTGTTATTCTTAGAATTAGAAGATGTTTGTAGCATCCCAGCATCTACTCACTAGATACTAAGCAAGTCTATAGTTGTGATGACCATAAATGTCCTGTTGTCTGCTAAGGGTAGGATCACCTCTGGTTCTGAGTCACTACTTCAGAATATTTATATTGAGACATACATAGCACATACTAAACTATTAATAATCCTTCAAGATAATTTATAATGAATAGTTAAAACAGATAGGTAGGTGAAGTTTCTGTTGTGTTAATTAAGGAGATGTTAACTTTTGCTCGTACCGTGCTTTTGTAGTTTGTTAGGGAGTGAGAGTCGTTTCAGTGCCCAGCTTCATTAAGCTAAAGCACGAAGGCCAAGTTCCACTTTCATGACACATGGTTCCATCTCATTAGTCACAGGAGGGTCGTCTACGCTCCATGAGCTTGCCAGAGCCTTGGTGTGGGTGAAAACTTTTGTTTGCGAAGGTTCTAGAGTCTCAATGAGCACATAGAACACACCACTTCCAGAAACGAAAGTTAGACAGACATGAAGATAAACCACTGCTGTGGGCAGAGTGGATTTCATAAGAAGCTAACGGAGCTTGAATTCCCAGGTCAAATTAGTATTTGTAAACATTCACACCTTTTCTTAAAGAGGGCTGATATAACTTGTATAAATTTAGTGCTCCTCACAGTTGGCTCTGTCTGTGATCACTGGTCTATTGGTATGTCCTGGACTGGGGGAAAAGAGAGCCTGTGGATGATTTATGGAAGATCTTCGAAGGATGGACACATGTACAAGGACTTCATAGACGCTAGTTGTTTCAGAAGTTGCATTTAGCCCTATACTCTGAAAAGGGAGGACTGAGTCTCACAGACTGTGCTGGTTCTTTGTTTCCCAATTCTCTCCAGGGAAAACGGAATCTTGTGGCCATGGCTGTTTCTCAGTTTCCCAGCTATTTTTAGTCCTTTTCTTACACAGGAAATTCACAACGTTTTGTTTGGCTGGGGTATTCCATCTCCTGTAATTTAAATGTGATGTAAATGACAGCACAGAAGGTTGAAAATTTGAATGTAAATAACTAATGGCGATAAAGAAAATGCTGTACAAAGCGGTTAAAAATGGATAGATCCTGAAGGGGAAGCAGGCACCCAAGACTTGAGTAATTGAGGTCAAGAGGAATTGGTGGAAAGGAATGCCAAATTCATGCAGAGAGAAAGAGAAAGAATTTAAGTGGAAGTTGTCAAGGTCATTGGTGAGAGAATAATAATGCCAACGCGAGGCTGGATGTCTTACTTTAGCTGGTGTGATAGTGTTCACCACATGCAGGGATCCTATGATCTCAGAGGGTAGTTCTTCATTTTATTAATTTTGACTGTCATTGGAATGACTTCCATTATAAGCTTGGCACTGTACTCTGAAATGCTTCACTTCAAAATTAACCAGATTCCTTTCTGCTTCGAATTGTGTTTTGTAGCTGCAAGAGATCCCCGGTTGTACTGCTGCCCCATCTACAAGAAGCCAGTTCGAACAGATTTGAACTACATCGCTGCTGTGGACCTCAAGACAGTCCAGGCCCCCGAACACTGGGTTCTCCGTGGGGTCGCCCTTCTCTGTGATGTCAAGTAATAGAAATGCACAGTCCAAGTGATTTTAATCTTTATCTCTCTGTCAGTGCTGGACGTGCATAAATCAGACAGTGTGTGTGTGTGTGTGTGTGTGTGTGTGTGTGTGTGTGTGTATGTGTGTGTGTGTGTGTGAGATTAATGAGGAAGCCCTGCCCCACACAGTTCTTAGGATGCTTAGTTGTATTTTACTTGTGTTGTTATTGGTAACTGACTCTTGCACCTATTTGAAAAATACTTATTGATTTAAAAGCATAATTAAGCCAGGCGGTGGTGGCACATGCCTTTAATCCCAACACTCGGGAGGCAGAGGCAGTCGGATCTCTGTGAGTTTGAGGCCAGCCTGGTCTAGAAAGAGCTAGTGCCACGACAGAAACCAAAAGCTACGGAGAAACCCTGTCTCGAAAAATCAAAAAAAATAAAATAAAATAAAAGCATAATTAACAGCCTCCTAATGAGTTGTGGGCATCAAATCTCTAACCATGTATCCTTTTCTCATTTCCATCTGAAGCCTATGTTAAGCAATTGCCATTCCCTCTCAGGGACTGCTTCTCTGATAATGTAGTTCTTGTAGCAGCCAGGTCCTCTAAGGTAACATGGGAAGCCTGTGACAATTCTGTTTCTATTGCCTTTTGCCTTTTGGTCAGGTCAGGAGACTTATTTTCTAGACTTCAAGCAGCTAATTAAAAGATCTTTCACAAAATAATAGGAAATGGAAGACAGATTAAGATTGTAAATAGACAACACAGGTGAACCTGGAGTGCAAACTCATAGAGCAACATTAGGTCTCACTTATAATCACTAACAGGATACTGATGGATGTCTAACAAAAAAAGTGTGGTGTCTGTCCTCGTGATATGCTCATGGATTGTTAGAACAATGTAAATGGATGCAAAATTTCTATAAAACAATTTAAACAGAGAAAGAAGCATAAAAACATTCACACTCTTTGATTCTTATTGCTCTGTACCAAGCGGGCAAAGCCACTGAAGGCAAAGTTAAGATATAAAGTTGTATTTAGTAGACAAAATAAAGGGACCTGCTCCAAATGTTCAATATAAAACTATGATAACAGAAGCCAGGAGGTATTAGGTAACTATGGAATGTAGTATTGGAGAGTTCATTAGAAGAAAATGACATGCATAATGATAAATGAAAGATACAATTTACAAAATATTGATCTCTCTATGATTACAGCTATGAAATAAGTTTGGATGTAGACAAAAATTAGATAACAATATGGAAAGTTCAAACCAGGTGTTATGGAATAATAAATATAGCAGTATTTTAAAAATGTAATGCTTAGAAGGGAGGAGCAAAGCCTGTAGAAGAAGGTGTGTGGGAATCCAAAATGACTTTTATTAATTAGGAAAATTATTTCCAAGGAATCCTTCATTTATTTTTGTTTTAAGTTCTGGCTATAAATGACCTTCCATGTCACCTATGATGTATTGATTAGGGAACTTGATCAGCATTTTAATTAGAATTGTGGTTTAGCTATTGGTCTGATTAACTGCAGCTTCTTCTGAGGTAATGGCTTTCCTGTGTGTGTAGTGAGTGCAGAGGCTCTCTGTTCCTCACCAGGTGCAGATCTGGGATCAGCATCATTGTTTTATGCTCATTGTGCTGTGTAGTGTGTGTGACTCCTGATCATGGGTGGCACTTCTCCTGTTTGAAGAGCTTCTTTTGTATGGATTATTATATCAGTTAATGCTTGAGATTTGTGACTTACTGATTACATTATTTTTTAAAAGATAGTAAAAACTAGAATGTGATGCAAATTAATAAAAGATTCTTAGTAAATGTGCAAATTTGGATTGTTTATTGTTTTCTGAAAGGGGATAACTGCTATTAGGTACCCAGAAAAATGTTTTCAAAACTGTACTTTATCAAATTTGAAAACTGATAATTCACGCTGGGCGGCAGTGGCTTGCGCCTTTAATCCCAGCACTCGGGAGGCAGAGGCCACTGGATCTCTGTGAGTTCAAGGCCAGTCTGGTTTACAAGAGCTAGTTCCAAGGTAGGACAGAGAAACCCTGTATTGAAAAAAAAGAAAAAAGAAAACAACAACAACAACAAAAGAAAATTGATAAGTCATGTAACTTTATTATGCAACCTGTTGGTATAGATGTGTAAGGTCCAGAGAGACAAAATAGAAAGGGACACTATACCAACAATTATAAATGCTTGAAATGAACTTACACATAGCCTTGAAGCCAGGGTGAGCCACAGGCCCCTTCCTGTCTGACTGTTCTGGTTCTATCCCATCTCCTCCTGCTGATGGGAAAGTGTGCGACTTTCTGAATCAGATATCCGAGCAAGAACAAAATGGTTGTGTCTTCTGACAGCCTAGGATGTAATATAAAGTACTGCATGGGATCTGCATCATTGCGGAGTGATAGAGCCATCTTAGTCATCTGTCTCACTACTGAGTGCAGTGATAGTTCATTTGTATTTTAATAAATAAAACTTGACTGAAGATTAGAGAGTTAAACAGCCACGTTGGTCAGCCATACAGATCAGGAAGTGGTGGCACACAGCTTTAATCCCAGTAGCCAAACTAGTTAGTCTTAGATGCCCAGTGGTAATAGTACACACCTTTAATCCCAGCACCAGAGAGGAATATAAAATGGGAGGAGACAGCTCTCACCATTCTGAGGATTTGTGGAGGAAGGATCGCTATTTTGGTCTGAGGTAGAGGTAAGTGTCAGTGGCTGGATGTTTTGCTTTTCTGATCTTCAGGTTGAACCCCAATATCTGTCTCTGGGTTTTTATTATTTGTACTACAACTGAGTTATTTAAAATGTATTTATTTCACAGCACCTGTGTGTTAGACCCCTCTGCTTCTCTGGAGCTATGATTGCCCCAACAGATGTAGATGCTGGAAACAAGTAATTATTTAGGCAAGTAACTATATATAATCTCAATTTTAGAGCAGATATCATGACATATGCAGGCTGTATAGAAAGTGATGTCAAGATTGTGAGTTAAGGAATGTAAAGGACGCCACATATACAAATGACAAAGGCTGGCAGAATTCTCATTCTATCACGGATAGTAAACAGATGCCACATTATCATGATCATATTTTTAATTTTTGTTTTGTATTGGTGGTTTGAACACAGTGTTTTGGGGATGCTTGGCAAGGGATCTTCACTGCGTTGTACCCCCATACACTTACTATTTGTTTCTAGGTGTGTAGAACAGGACTGAAGTGTTCCTAAAAGCTGGACCGCAGCTGTGTGCTCTTCCCTGTCTGATGTGCAAATCTGCCCCATCCCCCAAAGTTCTTCCCTGGTTCTCTTTATCTCTTATGCTAATTACAACCCTTTGTTGATACTCAGGGCAGTTAGAAACATTTTAGAGTTAGACAATGGTAACATTTTCTTAATAAAGCACCTTTTCATTCAGAGGCAGACATCATTTCTCACACAGTAACCTCTCTGAGCTTCATTTCAAGGGTCTGTCCATGAAAAGTAAATCAACCTAGAATTAGAGAGATCGTGTCCCCATCAGGTGACAACAAAGAGCTATGTGTTCCTGAACATCTTCTCCACTCTGGATACTATTAGCCTCAGGTGACCTTTTATCACTGGGCCATGTAAAGGCTTGAATCAGAGTGCCCCCCCACTAGACTCATATGTGAATACCTGGACCCCAGTTGGTGGAACTGCTTGGGAGGGAGTAAGGGGTGAGATTCTGTTGGAGGATCTGTGTTGCAAGGTATGGCCTTTGAGGATCCAAAGGTCCATGCCACTCCCAATTAGCTCTTTCTCTGTTTCCTGTTTGTGAATCAGGATGTAAGCTCTCATCCTAGAGTCCTGCCTACCTGCCCGATGCCATGCTTCCTGTTATCCTGGTCATGGACTGGATCCCCCTGAAGCTGTAAGTCCTCAATAAACTTCTGTAAGTTGCCTTGGTTATGGTGTCTTGTCACAGTGATAGAAAAGTAACTAAGACAGACTTGAGGGTCATGGGGTTGGCTGTTGCGAAGAGAGGCCAGATTGTGCTACTATCTGTCTATTTTTGAGTAATGTGAAGACTTTGGGACCCTGGACTAGGAACATGGTTTAATGCTATAGGCAGTAAAAAAATAATGACATCTTGAAATTTGCAGGCAAATGGAAGGATCTACAAAAAACTATATTGAGTGAGGTAACCTAGACCTAGAAAGACAAATATAATATATACTCAATTATAAGTGGCTTTTAGACATAAAGCAGAGATAAAACAGTCTATAGGCCACAACCCCAGGGAAACTAGATAACAAAGAGGACCCTAAGAGAGACATATGTGACTCTATGTAGGAAGGAGAAAAAGACAAGATCTCTTGAGTAAATCATGAGCACAGGGGATCATGGGAGAGGGTAGAAAGGGAGGGGAGGAAAGGAGGGGAGTGGAGAGAAATGTGTAGTACAACGAAAACAATAAAAAAGATAATAAAATCATAAAAAATCAAAATTGGGAGTGTGGAGGTCACAGGGAGAGGGTAGAAGGGGAGATGGGAAGAAGGAAGGAGGGTGGAGAAAAATGTATATAGCTCAATAAAAGCAATAAAATTGTTATCATTAAACATTTATTTGAAGTTTCAGAATAATATAAAACTAGATGTCAGTACATAATGATTTAAAGATTTGGTGACATGAAAATTTTTTAGGAAAGTTATAAATATGTTATAACTTTATGTATATATTATATATGATTTTGAGCAATGTTCTCAAAATGAATGCTTCCCAAAAATCTGCAATGCTGTGTTTTTTTTATTTATTTTTTCTGAAATGCTCCTAATGAGGTACATAATTACCTTTCTAATTTAAATAGTTCTTTTGCAGGAGTGAATTCAAAGTATATTGTGTAATTGCTTACCTTTGGTTACTAGTCATGACCAGCAGCACATTAGAATAATGCTTCTAAAGCTTCTTATGGTAAAAATTGGTATCTTTGTATTCACAATACGTTCCTCCACATTGGATAAATGGTTTGAGAAATCCACAAACGAGTCGATTTTGAAACCATAAAGAGATCAGACCACACACTCTTGAGTTCTATGCATTTTAGTCTATTGATTGGCATGGAGTGTGCCTAGTAGATACTTAACATCTGTCATACATAACTCAAAAGGAGGAGGAGGATGGAGGAAGGTCATTGGTTAAAAAATAAAGAAACTGCTTGGCCCTGATAGCTTAGAACATAGGTTGGTGGAGTAAACAGAACAGAATGCTGGGAGGAAGAGGAAGTGAGGTAAGATGCCTTAGACAGATGCAATGCTCCCCTCTCCCGACCCAGGATGGACGTAGGCTAGAATCTTCCCGGTGAGCGCACCTTGGGGTGCTACACACATTATTAGAAATGGGCTAGTCCAGGTGTGAGGGTTAGCCGAGAAGAGGCTAGATATAATGGGCCAAGCAGTGTTTAAAAGAATACAGTTTGAGCCGGGCGATGGTGGCGCACGCCTTTAATCCCAGCACTCGGGAGGCAGAGGCAGGCGGATCTCTGTGAGTTCGAGACCAGCCTGGCCTACAGAGCGAGTTCCAGGACAGGCTCAAAAGCCACAGAGAAACCCTGTCTCGAAAAACCAAAAAAAAAAAAAAAAAATACAGTTTGTGTGTTGTTATTTTGGGTAAAGCTAGGGGGTGGTGGGAGCTGGGTGGCGGAATGCAGCCCCGCAGCTCCTACTACAGGAGGGTAGTAGAAAATTCAAGGTCAGCTTTAGAACCAGATTAGTTATTTGATATAAGAAATCGAGTCCTCAAATGTATTTTCAGCTATCTTCAATGGTGAGACTGCTTCTGTTGCACAGAAACTTCCCTTTACTAATGTAAAGGTAGGATGTGTTGTTCGTAACCTGTACCACTGAAATCTCACTGGTTCTGATCTGGAAAGCCATGAATCTAAAACAACAGGTAGGCAGTAGTATCAACAGAATCCTAGTTTCCTTTCATTTACACAGAAAAAAATGAAAATAAATAGAAGATATCAGGAAGCAGGAACTGTCTGTGGGGAAGGGCGTGTCCTGTGAGTGAAAACAGCAGGAGAGAAGTAGCTTCGTCCTTCTTTTCCTTAGACACTGTTAGAGTTTGCTTGTTAAGCATATAACTATCTCCTGCAAATTGAGAACCTGGGATTGATTTCATAATTCCTCAAATGATCCTCTGAAAAATGACTTGCAGGAGCTGTGTATACAGGTCATGGTAGAATGATTGCCCAGTGGAGGGGACTCTTACCTTCTGAGACATGGTGTTTTCAAATGATAAAGTTTTGTGATCTAATATTGCAACTCCCATGCCTTAAAGTGTTTAATATGAAAACGTATTAGGCTGTTACTATTCTTGCTTAGGAATATACACACATGCACTTTGGATCTGGCTACTAGGTATGTCTTCCCTGTAGTCTTTAGGGTCTTTCTGATTTAGGGCTCCATTTAGTTTTTCAGGATTCTGGACTAATAAGCACGCTTAATTGTTTCCAAGTCAAAGTTTATGTTGGGTGGATGCAGAACCAAGTACCTTGTCCTCTCTTTAATTAGCTGGCCAAATGGTATTTTTCATTGAGCAATACATCACTGCACCTCGCTGTGCATCTTGTGGGCAAAACCAAGGCACGTTGTGCAGCATGATGCGTGCTCTGCTCTAGTAATGGTTACACTTGCTGGAATACTGCTCTTTATTTATTGCTTTGCTTAGGCTAATATGCACAGAATTCATATCAAATGTTATTCCAAACAGACCTTGGAAAGCCAATTAAGTTTCCTCTAACACTTTGTTCAGGAGTCAGTTTTAATAAGGCCACATAGAGTTTGCATCCCGAATAGCTGAGAAAAGGAAGATTAAATGTGATGAAAGATACCAAAGAGAACACCTGAAAAATAACAGAGTGAAAAGGCCAGGAAAGATTATGAATCAAGACCAGTGCTGGGAATGGATAGTGTACGCTCCTCTTTATGGCCAAGAATAATTTAATATTCATTTCTGGATTTTACCTTGCTCAATGCAATCAGCTGTAATGTATCCATTTATAATTTATTTATGCAAATTGATAAAGCAAATCCCTGGAGACTTTTAGGCAAGGACCTTCTGAAACATCTTAGTGTTTTATCATTTGCAAAGTACTTGCATGCACCAGTGACAATTTTTGCTGTTCCAGTGAGTATTAAAAATGTTTTAGTAGTTTGTGAACATAGTAAATCACTTGTTCACATTTAATACCTCCTCAATTTTTTAAGTAAAGCCTGCTAATAGTTAAAAATTCACTATGGTACAATGCAATCACTCTTTGATTATTATCCTGGTAATCCATATTGCTATAGCTTAGATACATTATACAACTGATACTGAAGATTTAATGATAAAAATAAGAGGTTTTAAAAAAATTATTGGTGTTAAATTGAATGATATTCTAAGAAAACAAAAACATTCTGTAATTGGTACTGGAAATCAGAAATTTGAGCACTAACTGAGCCAATAAATAACATGCACATCTATTTTTCTTTAACTTTCTTTATTTTATTTTTATTTGTTTTATTAATCTATTTTTCCCATGCTGAAAGTCTAGGGAATATACTATTGACACATTGGTATTATGTGGGTAAGGATTTAACTGATAAATTTGAGATGTATGTGGAATAATGAGTTTTCTATGTTGTAGCAGTATGGCTTGCCAGGCTAATAATCAAAGAGGGATTGCTTTGTACCATAAACAATTATCAACAGTTATCAACAGACTGTAGTTAAAATTTTGAGGCATGGCAGTTTTTTTAAAAGACAAAGTTGAGCTGGAGTATATAAAATATTGTGAGACAACAGTCCTTGAACAGAGTCATTAATAAGAAGAGTGATGTTATCTGAGAATTGGCAGAGATTGCTGGGCAGATGTCCTTGATGAATTAGTTTTGTATGCAGTTATGGTGGCCTTTTGTAAGGCTAAGTTTCTGTCAAAGTCTTTTGCAGGAGTAACAAGAGCACTCATGGACAACCAAGAATGAAAACCTTTCATAACTTTTGGCTTCATCTGGTTTTGTTTGTTTTGACATAAACTCCATTTTGATTTTGAATAACTTTCACAGAATTATTCAAAACTCACTCCTTTTGACTTCTGCTAATACTGGCATGCTTGTAGTTATATGTAAGCATGATATTGACAAAAATAGGTACCAAAATCAATGCCTTACACAAAACCAGTTAGCTTAGTTCTTAAAAAGAAAGTCATTTTTTTTAAACATGAAGAGTTCATTAAGAGAATGGAACATTTGATTATTAAATAGACTAAGCAATATGGTTTCATGTCAACTGATTCATAATTTGAAACAACCTTTCTCACAGAAGAAATTAGACCAGAGACTTGCGCACAGCCTACAGTTTGTAATGCCACCTTGAAGCAGTGATATCCTAGCAGCTCTCCTGGAATGGAGCACATGAATCATTGCTCTTTGAGAGACATTAAAGGTGAGTCATAGGGTTGGGCTATCTCTGGACTCTCAACTAAATCTCACGGTGTTTCTCAGGATCACAGATCCTAGCAAACCTTTGCACGTTGGATATTATACAAATTCAAACAAGTCCTTGTAGGTTGGAGATTATAAAGGCTACAACAAGCCTTTCCAGGTTAGAGATTTCTCTTGTATCTTTCCGTACATATTCATTTTTCCTTCTTCATTATCATCTCAGGTACATCCTGAACACTAAACGATTAAAGTGATAGCCTCTGGAAGGAATGTTCTGAATTTTGATAGACATCTGGATTTGTAGAGACCTGTGACCCAATGTCATTGGCCCACACTATTCCTCGGTCCTCCAGGAAGCAGTCACTTTCATAGAAGCAGCAGCATGGTGTGGAAGATGGTTAATCCAGAGTGCCTGCTACAGGTTGTCTTTCAAGTTTAACCACAGGTTAGAAGGAGAATTCTGGATGGCTATGGCAATGCAGGCTTTTAGTCCTAGAACTTAGCAGGCAGAAACAGGTGGGTCTTTGTGAGTTTTAAGATTCCTGACCCTGACAAAAATTTAAAAAAAAAAAAACAAAACTTAGAGCTGTGTACCTCACATGTGAGACTATATTATTCAAGATTGTCTAACAGAACATAACTGATCGGATAGATATATAGTGAAAGGATCAATTAGATTTCGGTCTGGGTAGTCCAGTCATGGATATCTCTCAATGAAGAGGATGAGAATCTAGTAGTTGTCCAGTCTACGAGGGAGAATGTCAAAGCAGTTTCAATCTTATGTTGAAGTTCTGGAGAGTATCTAGATTACTGCTGGTCTTTAGTCTGTGTTGGAATTCCAAACAACTTTGTTTTGATGTCAGTGAAGACATGCAGCAGCGATGGGGTAGAGGGGTTGCCAGGAAGAAAGAGGACAGGCAGATGAAAGCAGTTTCCTTCTTTCAAGTCTTTTTCTGTGGGCTGCCACCATAAGGTGCTACCCAGATTTGGGGTGGGTTTTCCTGTTCCAAGTAATCTGATTAAGAAAGTTCCTCATTGGACTGTCTGTTATAGTTAATTTCAGATGCAGTCAAGCTTTCAAAGAGGATTCACTATCACAAAGATCATAACAGAAAGTATAGTTTCATTCCTCCTAGGCTAGAAACTCTAATTAGTAAAACATGGTTGCATTTTACTAGTAAAAAGTGCATGAATGCCAAAACTGAGCTCCTCCACAGGAACATGTATTGTCAGCCAGGAATTTCCTGGCCAATTTGCTCACTCTATTGATCTCATTATTTGGTCTCCCAACCTACTCAATATGGTTCTGCTAGTTTTGAGCACTTCAATATGCAACCAAGGATTATCAGGGTAGAGAGGCTGCACAGTTACTAATTTTCTATGGGAAAAGAAAAGACAAAGGGACTTGTAGATTCTGACACTATTATTCCCCCTTTGCACTCCTGCTTCGAGCCTTTCCACTTCTGCACTGGGGGAGATGGTGTTTTTCCTACTTCTACTCTTTACTTTCCCAGGTTCAGTGACATGGTGGTTTCCTAGAATATATAGGGACATTAGAAATCCCCCAGTATATTCAAACAATGAAGGGCCAGGACAAACAAAAATGCCCCATCAAAGTTAATTCCTTTCACATTACTTGTTACAAGTCTATTTGTATATGGAAGAGAGAGGGGACAAATTTCCTTCATTTGGCGTGATGTGTCTTTAGGAGGCACGCTTGATGGTCAAGTGTGCTATTGTCTGAATGTTTGTATCCTGAAGTCATATGTTGACCCTAATTCCCAATGTGATGGTTCCTATAATAGGGCACTCAGAAAGTGTTTAGGACGTACAGATAGATCTCACACGAAAGAGATGAATGAACTCCTGGAAAGGACTTACTGCTACTTCTACGTGTGGACTCAGAGAATTGGCCATCTGTGTACCAGCAAGGGCAGTCTTAGCAGACAGCACATCGTCTACTACCTTGATCTTATACTTATTGTGGCCTCCAGAGCTCAAGAAAAGGAAGTTATAGCGAATAAGGCACTTGAGATAATGTACTTGTTTCAGCAGTTTGAATGAACTAAGCCTTATGAATGTAGCCTTTCTATTACAGTCCTGTCTCCACCAATGATACTCCTCCTTCTAATTATGGTGCAAACTGATTGCCCAAGCTTTCTTTTGTCTTCGTTGTTTCGAATGGATTGTGTTTGTAGCTGAATTCCAAGGAACAATCTGAACCATTGTGGTGGTTTATAAGACAATGACCCAAAAGGGAATGACACTATTAGGAGCTGTGGCCATGTTGGGATAGGTGTGATCTTGTTGGAGGAAGTATGTCAATGCAGAGGCAGGCTTTGAGATCTCATATATGCTCAAGCCACACCCAGTGTCTCAGACCACTTCCTGTTGCCTGCAGTTCAAGATGTAATAACTCTCAGTTCTCTCTCCAGCATTATGTCTGTCTGCATGCCGCTTTGCTTCCTGCCATTATGATAATGAACTAAATCTCCGAAACTGTAAGCTGCCACCTCAGTTAATTATTTTCCTTTATAAGAGTTGCTTTGGTCATGGCATCTCTTGATAAGAACACAAATCCTAACTAAGACAACCATCTACAATTAGATTTTGGAGTATGTAAATAATGTCAGTGTTATAAGACTATGGCAATCAATGCTGAAGTCTGATGCTAATGTTCATTCAGAGGGAACTTTTTACTCACCTAAATTAGGGAAGCCAATGATGGCATTCACAAACTAGTAGTCATATACAAGACTTGATGAAAAGGAGATGAAAAACAATAAAGGCCAAATATGGAGTTACAAAACTCTGCTATTTTATTATAAAATGCTAACTGAAAAGCACAATGGTTCTTAATTGGAGTTATGCATTATAGTAATTTGAATGACCTTTAAAAGATATCGTTAACAAGATCCTTCCACAGTCTAATTAAAGCAAACTTTGTGGAATGAGCAGTCAGGATGATCTGCTACAGCAGTCAGAATTGAGATACTGATTTAAAGTTTGTTCTAATTAATACTGTTGTACTACTTAATATTATTGGAAACATTCTCCAAGAAGGGAATAGTTAGATTTATCTAGCTCTTCCTTGTGTCTCCATATCTGAAACAAAACCATAGATGAGTGACTTCATAGGGAGACATGTATGAGGGTTAGGACAGAGAACTGTCAGCCCAGGGCACACCCAATGAGCTCTATGCCTTGCCAGGACAGGATAGACTGCTTTGCATACAGAAGAACTTGGAGAAATTTGATGGAATGAAACCACTGCTGCTTGGGGCATTCTCACACCAAATTTGCACAAACAAAGACCCTCTGGTGTGAGAATACCTTGTAACTAAGAGTTCCCAGGGCCCTACTGCAAGTTGAGAGCAAGTCCTGAATTTTCTGAAAGTGTACATCTGTATACAAAAAAAGCACTGATGAGAATTTAGCTCAGTAGGGAAGGCAGAGTGGGATCATCCTGAAGACAGCAATTGCTGGCACGTCTGTTTGGACGCCAAAGAGAATAGTTTTAATAGTATTCTTTTAAATAAAGCAACATATAAGAAAAATAGCATATCTGTTTGCCCCTCTTTCCCCAAGTAAACTTCAAAGAAGAAGGTTAGGGGTGAATTCATTATTTTCTCCTTAACAAGGAAGTCATAGTGACTGGTGCTTTAATTTTTAAAAACTATTTGTTTTTGCTTTTTTCAGTTGTTTCCTGCCTGTTAGGATTTTCAAAACATTTTATCTTTAATTTTGCTGAGTCTTTTCATTACTCTTTTTTACCTTTGCCACATATAATTCTACCAGCTTTTCCTCCTTGCGCCATCTGCATTTTTCTTAACCACCCTCTTCTGTTTTATTAGTCATCAACTTTAGAAATTTGTAAACTTCTAATTCATTCTTAAGTATTTTAGTCCTTTCTTTGATAACTTTATTGGGGGTATAATTAATATTTCCCATTGTCTTTTACTCCATTAAAATACCAGGTTAATTTTTTATTGTTCTTTTCTTCTGTTTTCATCCTCCCTTCCCGAGTGAGTGGTAGATCATGAGCCCAGGAGAGGCTGTCCTGGATAAACATTCTCATTCAAAAACAACAAACAGAAGAAGAGAATAATCCAAACTAACATATAAGTAATTTGGAAGTACAATTGAAATTTAGAGGCATAAGCAATAGAAACAAGCAAAGCAATGCTGTACTCCAGATTCTCATAGATCCTCAACAACTGAGTCCAAAGATAATGAAGTGGTTTAAATCATGGAGAAACAATTCAAAAGTCAAGTGGTAAGAATTATCAATGAACTCAAAGAGGATTCAAATGGGTGAGTAGAGTGAACAGATAGGTTCAAAAGCACAATGAAAAATTCAAGAAAGGAAATTAAAATTCTAATATAATAAAACAAGTAAACAAATAAGACAAAATGCTTTGGTGTCAGAGCTTTCATTTCACCATCACGTTTGTGTAGTTCTGGTATTTTCAGGCATAGCCCTTCCTTCACTTTGGGTAACTTGCTCAAAGACATGCCATCAGCACCAGAGGGATTCAGAATTTGCACCTTTCTGGACTATGCCGTTAGCTATCCACGATATTCTGCTTCTTCACGTGGCAAGCAATAACATCTGATTTCCAGCGTCTTTCATGAGTTCCAGGTGTTTTTAGTTTTCTGTAGACTTCAATATCTGTTCACCTATGTATTCCTGGCCCTATAAGACTCCCCCGCTAGCATTTCTATATAATATCCATCCTCACTAGCGTCTCTGCTAAAACCATCAGTCAGTTGCTGGAATGTAGGTTAATGGAATGACTTTTTCCATTGCATAGCATTTTTTAAAAGTGCAACCACTGTGGAAATCAGTGTTTCAGTTTCTCAGGAAATTCGGGATCAACCTACCCCTGGACCCAGCAATACCACTCTTGGGAATATACCCAAGAGTTTCCCTATCATATGACAAAAG